>NC_081413.1:374836890-375136890 GCF_030272615.1 Cryptomeria japonica
CGGAGCTTGTGCCTTGAAAGCCTTGATTTTAGAACGTCAAAATAAATGTTTTGAGCTACAAAAAGGTTTCAAGAAGCAAGTCCCTATTTTGTCGCCTGTAGCGTCAAAATTCCATTTTGACGCACATCATTCTCTTAGAAGCTCATTTTGGAGTTTGTCCCTCGAAAGACCTAGTTTTGGAGCATCAAAATCAATGTTTGGAGGCACAACAAGGTTTCAAGATGCAAGCCCCGATTCTAGAGCCAGTAGCATCAAAATTCAATTTCGATGCATATTGTGCTCTTAGAACCCTATTTCAGAAATTGTGCCTCAAAAGCCCCAGTTTAAGGGTTCAAAATGCAAGTCCTCATTCTAGAGCCAGTAGCATCAAAATTTGATTTTGACGCACATGGTGCTCTTAGAACCTTGTTTTGGAGCTTAGGCCTCAAAATTGGTGTTTGGAGGCACAACAAGCTTTCAAGACCCAAGTTCCTATTCCGGAGCCTTTAGCGTCAAAACGTGATTTTGATGCACATCGTGCTGTTAGAACATCGTTTTGAAACGTGTGGCTCGAAAGCTCCCATTTTAAAACATCAAAATCAATGTTTAAAAGAACAAAAAGGTTTCACGACACAAGTTCTGATTCTCAAGCTGATAGCGTCAAAACACGATTTTGACAAACATGCTCTAAGAACCTCATTTAGGAGGTTGTGCCTTGAAAGGGATTTTGGAACATAAAAATCAGTATTTTGAGGCACAACAAGGTTTCAACAAGCAAGTCCCTATTCTGGAGCCCGTAGCGTAAAAATTCCATTTTGACGCCCATCATTCTCTTAGAAGCTCATTTCGGAGGTTGTACTTCGGAAGACCCGGTTTTGGAGCATTAAAATCAATGTTTGCAGGCACAACAAGGTTTCAAAATGCAAGTCCCCATTCTAGAGTCAATAGCGTCAAAATCTGCTTTTGATGCACATCGTCCTCTTAGAATCTCATTTTGAAGCTTGTGCCTCGAAAGCCTCGGTTTCAGAGCATCAAACTCAGTGTTTTGAGGCACCACAAGGTTTCAAGATGCAAGCCCTGATTCTAGAGCCAGTAGCATCAAAATTCAATTTTGATGCACATTGTGCTCTTAGAACCCTATTTTAGAAATTGTGCCTCAAAAGCACTCTAGTTTTGGAGCATCAAAATCGATTTTTGCAGGTACAACAAAATTTCAAGATGCAAGGTTTGATTTTGCGCACATCGTGCTCTTAGAACCTTGTTTTGGAGCTTATGCCTCAAAATGTTTGGTTTTTAAGCGTCGAAATTGGTGTTTGGAGGCACAACAAGCTTTCAAGACGCAAATCCCTATTCTGTAGCCTGTAGTGTCAAAATGTGATTTTGATGCACATTGTGCTCTTAGAACCTCATTTTGGAGTGTGTGGCTCGAAAGCTCAAGCTTCAAAACATCGAAATCAATTTTTAAAGGCACAAATGGGTTTAAAGAGACAAGTAGCAATTCTCAAGCTAATAGTGTCAAAATTGATTTTGAAAAACATGGTGTTCTTAGAACATCATTTCGGAGGTTGTGCCTCAAAACCCTCATTTTTGGAGCATAAAAATTAGTGTTTGGAGGCACAACAAGGTTTCAAGACATATGTCCCAATTCCAGAGTCAGTAGCATGAAAAGGTAATTTTGATGTACATCGTGCTCTAAGAACCTCATTTCCAAGCTTGTGCCTTGAAAGCCCTGATTTTGGAATATCAAAATAAACGTTTTGCGCCACAACAAGGTTTCAAAAAGCAAGTCCCTATTCTACAGCCTATAGCGTCAAAATTCCATTTTGACGCACATCATTCTCTTAGAAGATCATTTAGGAGCTTGTCCCTCGAAAGACCTAGTTTTGGAGCATCACAGTCAATGTTTGGAGTCAGAAAAAGGTTTCAAGATGCAAGTCTTGATTCTAGAGTCAATAGCATCAAAATCTGATTTTGGCGCACATCGTGCTCTTAGAACCTCATTTCGAAGCTTGTGCCTCGAAAGCCCCTGTTTCGGAGCATCAAAATCAGTGTTTGGAGGCACAACAAGGTTTCAAGATGCAAGTCCTGATTCTAGAGCCATTAGCATCAAAATCTAATTTTGATGCACATTGTGCTCTTAGAACCCTGTTTTAGAAATTGTGCCGCAAAAGCCTCAATTTTGGAGCATCAAAATCAACGTTTGGAGGCACAACAAGGTTTCAAGATGCAAGTCCTGATTTTGGAGCCGGTAGCATCAATATTTGATTTTGACGCACATCATGCTCTTAGAACTTTGTTTTGGAGCTTATGCCTCAAAATCTTCACTTTTGAATCATCAAAATTGGTGTTTGGAGGCACAACAAGCTTTCAAGACGCAAGTCCCTATTCTGGAGCCTGTAGTGTTCAAACGTGATTTTGATGCACATCGTGCTCTTAGAACCTCATTTCGAAGCCTGTGGCTTGAAAGCTCTAGTTTCAAAACATCAAAATCAATGTTTAAAGGCACAACAAGGTTTCAAGACACAAGTCCTGATTCTCAATTTGATAGCGTCAAAACAGATTTTGATAAACATGGTGTTCTTAGAACCTCATTTCAAAGGTTGTGCCTCAAAGCCTCATTTTTGGAGCATAAAAATTAGTGTTTGGACACACAACAAGGTTTCAAGACACAAGTCCCAATTCCAGAGTCGGTAGCGTGAAAACACAATTTTGATGTACATCGTGCTCTTAGAACCTCATTTAGGAGCTTGTGCCTTGAAAGCCTTGATTTTGGAATATCAAAATCAATGTTTTGAGGCACAACAAGGTTTCAAAAATCAAGTCCCTATTCCAGAGCCTGTAGCATCCAAATTCAATTTTGACGCACATCATTCTCTTAGAAGCTCATTTAGGAGCTTGTGCCTTGAAAGACCCAGTTTTGGAGCATCAAAATCAATGTTTGGAGGAACAACAAGGTTTCAAAATGCAAGTCCCGATTCTAGGGTCAGTAGCGTAAGAATATGATTTTGGCGCACATCGTGCGCTTAAAACCTCATTTTGAAGATTGTGCCCCAAAGCCCTTGTTTCAGAGCATCAAAATTAGTGTTTTGAGGCACAACAATGATTCTAGAGCTAGTGGCATCAAAATTCAATAGTGATGCACATTGTGCTGTTAGAAACCTGTTTTAGAAATTGTGCCTCAAAAGCCCCAATTTTGGAGCATCAAAATCGATGTTTGGAGGCACAACAAGGTTTCAAGATGCAAGTCCTGATTCTGGAGCCGGTAGTGTCAAAATATGATTTTGACGCACATCTTGCTCTTAGAACCTTGTTTTAGAGCTTATGCCTCAAAATCTTTGGTTTCAAATTATCAAAATTGGTGTTTGGAGGCACAACAAGCTTTCAAGACGCAAGTCCCTATTCCGGAGCCTATAGTGTCAAATCATGATTTTGATGCACATCGTGCTCTTAGAACCTCATTTCGGAGCGTGTGGCTGAAAGCTCCAGTTTGAAAACATTGAAATCAATGTTTAAAGGCACAAAAAGATTTCAAGACACAAGTCCCGATTCTCAAGCTGATAGCGTCAAAACACGATTTTGACAAAATGGTGTTCTTAGAAGCTCATTTCGGAGGTTGTTCCTCAAAAGCCTCATTTTTGGAGTATTAAAATTAGTGTTTGGAGGCACAACAAGGTTTCAAGACACAAGTCCCAATTCCTGAGTCAGGAGTGTCAAAACGAAATTTTGATGTACATCGTGTTCATGGAACCTCATTTCGGAGCTTGTGCCTTGAAAGCCCTGATTTTGAAACATCAAAATCAATGTTTTCAGGCACAACAAAGTTTCTAGAAGCAAGTCCCTATTCCAGAGACTGTAGCGTCAAAATTCCATTTTGACGCACATCATTCTCTTAGAAGATCATTTCGGAGCTTGTGCCTCGAATGCCGGTTTTGGAGCATCAAAATCAATATTTGGAGGAACAACAAGGTTTCAAGATGCAAGTCTCGATTCTAGAGTCAATAGCGTCAAAATCTGATTTTTGGCCCACATCGTTCTTAGAACCTCATTTCGAAGCTTATGCCTCGAAAGACCCAGTTTTAGAGCATCAAAATCAGTGTTTTGAGGCACAACAAGGTTTCAAGATGCAAGCCCTGATTCTAGAACCAGAAGCATCACAATTCAATTTTGATGCACATTGTGCTCTTAAAACCATGTTTTAGAAATTGTGCCTCAAAAGCCCTAGTTTTGGAGCATCAAAATCGATGTTTGGAGGCACAACAAGGTTTCAAGATGCAAGTCCTGATTTTGGAGCTGGTAGCATCAAAATTTGATTTTTATGTACATCGTGCTCTTAGAACCTTGTTTTGGAGCTTATGCCTCAAAATCTTTGGTTTTGAAGCATCAAAATTGGTGTTCGGGGGCACAACAGGCTTTCAAAAGGCAAGTCCCTATTCCGGAGCCTGTAGTGTCAAAACATGATTTTGATGCACATCGTGCTTTTAGAACCTCGTTCCGGAGCGTGTGGCTTGAAATCTCCAGTTTGGAAACATCAAAATCAATGTTTAAAGGCACAATAAGGTTTCAACACACGTCCCAATTCTAGAGTCCGTAATGTCAAAACGCAATTTTGATGTACATCTTGCTCATAGAAGCTCATTTCGAAGCTTGTGCCTTCAAAGCCCTCATTTTGGAACATTAAAATCAATGTTTTGAGGCACAACAAGGTTTCAAGAAGCAAGTCCCTATTCCGGAGCTTATAGCATCAAAATTCTATTTTGGCACACATCGTGCTCTTAGAATCTCATTTCGAAGCTTGTGCCTCGAAAGCCCTGGTTTTGGAGCATCAAAATCAGTGTTTTGAGGCACAACAAGGTTTCAAGATGCAAGCCCCGATTCTAGAGCCAGAAGCATTGAAATTCAATTTTGATGCACATTGTGCTCTTAGAACTCTGTTTTAGAAATTGTGCCTCAAAAGCTCCAGTTTTGGATCATCAAAATCATTGTTTTGAGGCACAACAAGGTTTCAAGAAACAAGTCCCTATTTCGGAGCCTGTAGTGTCAAAATTCCATTTTGACGCACATAATTCTCTTAAAAGCTCATTTCAGAGCTTGTGCTTCGAAAGACCTAGTTTTGGAGAATCAAAATCAATGTTTGGAAGCACAAGGAGGTTTCAAGATGCAAGTCCCGATTCTAGAGTCAATAGCATCAAAATCTGATTTTGGTGCACATCGTGCTCTTAGAAACTCATTTTGAAGCTTGTAAAGCCCTGGTTTCAGAGCATCAAAATCAGTGTTTTGAGGCACAACAAGGCATCAAAAGCTCCAGTTTTGGATCATCAAAATCGATTTTTGGAGGATCAACAAGGTTTCTTTATGCAAGTCCTGATTCTTAAGCCAGTAGCATCAAAATTTTATTTTGAGGCACATCGTCCTCTTGGAACCTTGTTTTGGAGCTTATACCTCAAAATATTTGGTTTCAAAGCATCAAAATTGGTGTTTGGAGGGACAACAAGCTTTCAAGATGCAAGTCCCTATTTTGGAGCCCATAGTGTCAAAACATGATTTTGATGCACATCGTGCTCTTAGAACCTGATTTCGGAGCGTGTGGCTCGAAAGCTCCAATTTAAAAACATCAAAATCAATGTTTAAAGGAACAACAAGGTTTCACGACACAAGTCCCAATTCAGAAGCTGATAGTGTCAAAACACGATTTTGACAAACATGGTGTTCTTAGAACCTCATTTTGGAGGTTGTGCCTCAAAAGCCTCATTTTTGGAGCATAAAAATTAGTGTTTAGAGGCACAACAAGGTTTCAAGACACAATTCCCAAATCTAGAGTCGGTAATGTCAAAACGCAATTATTGATGTACATCGTGCTCTTAGAACCTCATTTTGGAGCTTGTGCCTTGAAAGCCCTGATTTTGGAACATCACAATGTTTTGAGGCACAACAAGGTTTCAAGAAGCAAGTCCCTATTCCAGAGCCTGTAGCATCAAAATTCCATTTTGACGCACATCATTGTCTTAGAATCTTATTTCGGAGCTTGTGCGTCGAAAGACCCAGTTTTGGAGCATCAAAATCAATATTTGGAGGCACAACAAGGTTTGAAGATGCAAGTCCCGATTCTAGAGTCAATAGCGTTAAAATCTTATTTTGGCGCACATCGTGCTCTTAGAATCTCATTTCGGATCTTCTGCCTTGAAAGACCCAGCTTTGGAGCATCAAAATCAATGTTTCGAGGCACACCAGGGTTTCAAGATACAAGTCTAGATTCTAGAGTCAATAGTGTCAAAACCTGATTTTGGCACACATCGTGCTCTTAGAAACTCATTTCGAAGCTTGTGCCTCGAAAGCCCTGGTTTTGGAGCATCAAAATCAGTGTTTTGAGGCACAACAAGGTTTCAAGATGCAAGCCCCGATTCTAGAGCCAGAAGCATTGAAATTCAATTTTGATGCACATTGTGCTCTTAGAACCCTGTTTTAGAAATTGTGCCTCAAAAGCTCCAGTTTTGGATCATCACAATCATTGTTTTGAGGCAAAACAAGGTTTCAAGAAACAAGTCCCTATTCCGGAGCCTGTAGTGTCAAAATTCCATTTTGATGCATATAATTCTCTTAAAAACTCATTTCAGAGCTTGTGCTTCGAAAGACCTAGTTTTGGAGAATCAAAATCAATGTTTGGAAGTACAAGGAGGTTTCAAGAAGCAAGTCCCTATTCTCGAGTCAATAGCATCAAAATCTGATTTTGGTGCACATCGTGCTCTTAGAAACTCATTTTGAAGCTTGTAAAGCCCTGCTTTCAGAGCATCAAAATCAGTGTTTTGAGGCACAACAAGGCATCAAAAGCTCCAGTTTTGGATCATCAAAATCAATTTTTGGAGGATCAACAAGGTTTCTTTATGCAAGTCCTGATTCTTAAGCCAGTAGCATCAAAATTTTATTTTGAGGCACATCATCCTCTTGGAACCTTTTTTGGAGCTTATACCTCAAAATATTTGGTTTCAAAGCATCAAAATTGGTGTTTGGAGGGACAACAAGCTTTCAAGATGCAAGTCCCTATTTTGGAGCCCATAGTGTCAAAACGTGATTTTGATGCACATCGTGCTCTTAGAACCTCATTTCGGAGCGTGTGGCTCGAAAGCTCCAATTTAAAAACATCAAAATCAATGTTTAAAGGAACAACAAGGTTTCACGACACAAGTCCCAATTCAGAAGCTGATAGTGTCAAAACACGATTTTGACAAACATGGTGTTCTTAGAACCTCATTTCGGAGGTTGTGCCTCAAAAGCCTAATTTTTGGAGCATAAAAATTAGTGTTAGGAGGCACAACAAGGTTTCAAGACACAATTCCCAATTCTAGAGTCAGTAATGTCAAAACGCAATTTTGATGTACATCGTGCTCTTAGAACCTCATTTTGGAGCTTGTGCATTGAAAGCCCTGATTTTGGAACATCACAATGTTTTGAGGCACAACAAGGTTTCAAGAAGCAAGTCCCTATTCCGGAGCCTGTAGCATCAAAATTCCATTTTGACGCACATCATTCTCTTAGAAGCTTATTTCAGAGCTTGTGCCTCGAAAGACCCAGTTTTGGAGCATCAAAATCAATATTTGGAGGCACAACAAGGTTTGAAGATGCAAGTCCCGATTCTAGAGTCAATAGCGTTAAAATCTTATTTTGGCACACATCGTGCTCTTAGAACCTCATTTCAAAGCTTGTTCATCAAAATCAGTGTTTTGAGGCACAACAAGGTTTCAAGATGAACGCCTCGATACTAGAGCGAGTAGCGTCAATATACAATTTTGACAAACATGGTGTTCTTAGACCCTCATTTCGGAGGTTGCGCCTGAAAATCCTCGTTTATGGAGTATAAAAATTAGTGTTTCGAGGCACAACAAGGTTTCAAGACACAAGTCACAATTCCAAACGGCTGTAGCGTCAAAACACAATTTTGATGTACATAGTGCTTTTAGAACCTGATTTCGGAGCTTGGGCCTTGAGAGCCCTGATTTTGGATCATCAAAATCAATGTTTTGAGGCACAACAAGGTATCAAGAAGCAAGTCCCTATTCTGGAGATTGTAGTGTCAAAATTCCATTTTCACGCACATCATTCTTTTAGAAGCTCATTTCGGAGCTTGTGCCTCGAAAGACCCAGTTTTGGAACATCAAAATCAATGTCTGGAGGCACAAAAAGGTTTCAAGATGCAAGTCCCGATTCTTGAGCCAGTAATATCAAAATTCAATTTTGATACACATTGTGCTCTTAGAACCCTATTTTAGAAATTGTGCCTCAAAGCCCCATTTTTGGAGCATCAAAATATGATTTTGACGCACATCGTGCTCTTAGAACCTTGTTTTGGAGCTTATGCCTCAAAATCTGCTATTTCGAAACAACAAAATTGGTGTTTGGAGGCACAAGTAGCTTTCAAGACACAAGTCCCTATTCCGGAGCCTGTAGTGTCAAAATGTGATTTTGATGCATATCATGCTCTTAAAACCTCATTTCGGAGCATGTGGCTCGAAAGCTCTAGTTTCAAAACATCAAAATCAATGTTTAAAGGCACAACAAGATTTCAGAGGTTGTGCCTCAAAAGCCTCATTTTTGGAGTATAAAAATTAGTGTTTGGAGGCACAACAAGGTTTCAAGACACAAGAGCCAATTCAAAAGTCGGTAGCGTCAAAATGCAATTTTGATGTACATCATGCTCGTAGAAGTTCATTTCGGAGCTTGTGCCTTCAAAGCCTTGATTTTGGAACATCAAAATCAATGTTTTGAGGCACAACAAGGTTTCAAGAAGCAAGTCCCTATTCTAGAGCCTGTAGCGTCAAAATTCCATTTTGATGCACATCATTCTTTTAGAAGCTCATTTCGGAGCTTGTGCCTTGAAAGACCCAGTTTTGGAGCATCAAAATCAATGTTTGGAGGCACAACAAGGTTTGAAGATGCAAGTCCTAATTCTAGAGTCAATAGCATTAAAATTTGATTTTGGCACACATCCTGCTCTTAAAACCTCATGTTGAAGCTTGTGCCTCCAAATCCCTGGTTTTGGAGCATCAAAATCTATTTTTTGAGGCACAACAAGGTTTCAAGATGCAAGCCCCAATTCTAGATCCAGTAGCATCAAAATTCAATTTTGATACACATTGTGCTCTTAGAACCCTGTTTTAGAAATTGTGCCTCAAAAGCCCCAGTTTTGGAGCATCAAAATCAATATTTCGAGGCACAACAAGCTTTCACAATGCAATGCCCTATTCTGGAGCTTTTAGTGTCAAAACATGATTTTGATGCACATCGTGCTCTTAGAACCTCATTTCGGAGCGTGTTGCTCAAAAGCTCCAGTTTCAAAACATTAAAATCAATGTTTAAAGGCACAACAAGGTTTCAAGACACAAGTCCCGATTCTCAAGTTGGTAGCGTCAAAACATGATTTTGACAAACATGGTGTTCTTAGAACCTCATTTTGAAGGTTGTGCCTCAAAAGCCTCCTTTTTGGAGCATAAAAATTAGTGTTTGGAGGCACAACAATGTTTCAAGACACAAGTCCCAATTCTAGAGTCGGTAGCATTAAAACGCAATTTTGATGGACATCGTGCTCTTAGAACCTCATTTCGGAGCTTGTATTCAAAGCCCTGATTTGGGAACATCAAAATCAATGTTTTGAGGCACAACATGGTTTCAAAATGCAAGCCCTGATTCTAGCACCAGTAGCATCAAAATTCAATTTTGATGCACATTGTGTTCTTAGAACCCTGTTTTAGAAATTGTGCCTCAAAAGCCCTAGTTTTGCAGCATCAAAATCGATGTTTGGAGGCACAACAATGTTTCAAGATGCAAATCTTGATTCTGGAGCCAGTAGCGTCAAAATTTGACATCGTACTCTTAGAACCGTGTTTTGGAGCTTATGCCTCAAAATCTTTGATTTCGAAGCATCAAAATTGGTATTTGGAGGCACAAAAGGCTGATTTTGGTGCACATCGTGCTCTTAGAACATCATTTCAAAGCTTGTGCACGTAGTTTTTGGAGCCACAAGAAGGTTTCAAGACACAAGTCCCAATTCCAAAGTCAGTTGCGTCAAAATACAATTTTGATGTACATCGTAGTCTCAGAACCTCATTACGGAGCTTGTGCCGTGAAAGCCCTGATTTTGGAACATGAAAATCAATGTTTTGAGGCACAACAAGGTTTCAAGACATAAGTCCCGATTCTCAAGCTGATAGCGTCAAAACACTATTTTGACAAACATGGTATTGTTAGAACCTCATTTTGGAGGTTGTGCCTCAAAAGCCACAATTTCAGAGCATCAAAATTTAATTTTGATGCACATTGTGCTCTTAGAACCCCGTTTTAGAAATTGTGCCTGAAAAGCCCCAGCTTTGCAGCATCAAAATCGATGTTTGGAGGCACAACAAGGTTTCAAAATGCAAGTCCTAATTGTGGAGCCGGTAGCTTCAGAATTTGATGTTGACACACATCATTCTCTTAGAACCTTGTATTGGAGCTTATGACTAAAAATCTCCAGTTTTGAACCATTAAAATTGTTATTTGGAGGAACAACAAGCTTTCAAGATGCAAGTCCTTATGTCGGATTCTGTAGTGTCAAAACATGATTCTGATGCACATCGTGCTCTTAGAACCTCATTTCAAAGCTTGTGCCTCGAAAGACCTGGTTTTAGAGCATCAAAATAAGTCTTTTGAGGCACCACCAGGTTCCGAGATGCAAGCGCTGATTCAAGAGCCAGTAGCATCAAAATTCAATTTTGATGCACATTGTGCTCTTAGAACCCTGTTTTAGAAATTGTGCCTCAAAAGCTCCAGTTTTGGAGCATCAAAATCGATGTTTTGATACACAACAAGGTTTGAAGATGCAAGTCCTAATTCTAGAGTCAATAGCATTAAAATTTGATTTTAGCACACATCCTGCTCTTAAAACCTTATGTTGAAGCTTGTGCCTCCAAATCCCTGGTTTTGGAAATCAAAATCTGTGTTTTGAGGCACAACAAGGTTTCAAGATGCAAGCCCCGATTCTAGATCCAGTAGCATCAAAATTCAATTTTGATACACATTGTGCTCTTAGAACCCTGTTTTAGAAATTGTGCCTCAAAAGCCCCAGTTTTGAAGCATCAAAATCAATATTTCGAGGCACAACAAGCTTTCACAACGCAATGCCCTATTCTAGAGCTTGTAGTGTCAAAACATGATTTTGATGCACATTGTGCTCTTAGAACCTCGTTTCGGAGCGTGTTGCTCAAAAGCTCCAGTTTCAAAACATTAAAATCAATGTTTAAAGGCACAACAAGGTTTCAAAACACAAGTCTCGATTCTCAAGTTGGTAGCATCAAAACACGATTTTGACAAACATGGTGTTCTTAGAACCTCATTTCGAAGGTTGTGCCTCAAAAGCCTCCTTTTTGGAGCATAAAAATTAGTGTTTGGAGGCACAACAATGTTTCAAGACACAAGTCCCAATTCTAGAGTCGGTAGCATTAAAACGTAATTTTGATGGACATCGTGCTCTTAGAACCTCATTTCGGAGCTTGTATTCAAAGCCCTGATTTGGGAACATCAAAATCAATGTTTTGAGGCACAACATGGTTTGAAGATGCAAGTCCCGATTCTAGAGTCAATAGCTTCAAAAACTAATTTTGGTGCACATCATGCTCTTAGAACCTCATTTTGAAGCTTGTGCCTCGAAAGCCCCAGATTCGGAGCATCAAAATCAGTGTTTTGAGACACAACAAGGTTTCAAGATGCAATCCCCGATTCTAGAGCCACTAGCATCAAAATTTAATTTTGATTCTTAGAACCCTATTTTAGAAATTGTGCCTCAAAAGCCCCAGTTTTGGAGCATCAAAATTGATGTTTGGAGGCACAACAAGGTTTCAAGATCCAAGTCCTGATTCTGGAGCCAATAGAGTCATAATTTGATTCTAACGCACATTGTGCTCTTCGAACCATGTTTTGGAGCTTATGCCTCAAAATATTCAGTTTCAAAGGATCAAAATTAGTGTTTGGAGGAACAACAAGCTTTCAAGACGCAAGTCTCTATTTCAGAGCCTATAGTGGCAAAACCTAATTTTGATGCACATTGTGTTCTTAAAACCTCATTTTGGAGCGTGTGGCTCAAAAGCTCCAGTTTCAAAACATCAAAATCAATGTTTAAATGCACAAGAAGATTTAAAGACACAAGTCCCAATTCTCATGCTGATAGCATCAAAACATGATTTTGACAAACATGGTGTTCTCAGAACCTCATTTCGGAGGTTGTACCTCAAAAGCCTCATTTTTGGAGCATAAAAATTAGTGTTTGGAGGCATAACAAAGTTTCAAGACACAAGTCCCAATTCCAAAGACGGTAGCATCAAAACGCAATTTTTATGTACATCATGCTCTTCGAACCTCGTTTCAGAGGTTGTGCCTTGAAAGCTCTGATTTTGGAACATCAAAATTAATGTTTTGAGGCACAACAAGGTTTCAAGAAGCAAGTCCCTATTTTGGAGTCTATAGCGTCAAATTTCAATGTTCTAAGAGCATGATGTGCGTCAAAATCAAATTTTGACGCTACTGGCTCCAGAATGAGGACTTGCATCTTGAAACCTTGTTGTGCCTCCAAACATCGATATTGATGCTCCAAAATTGGGGATTTTGAGGCACAATTTCTAAAATAGGGTTCTAAGAGCACAATGTGCATCAAAATTGAATTTTGATGGTACTAGCTCTAGAATTTGGGCTTGCATCTTGAAACCTTGTTGTGCCTCAAAACACTGATTTTGATGCTCCGAAACTGAGACTTTCGATGCACAAGCTCCGAAATGAGGTTCTAAGAGCACGATGTGCGCCAAAATCAGATTTTGATGCTATTGACTCTAGAATCTAGACTTGCATCTTGGAAGCTTGTAGTGTCAAAACCTGATTTTGATGCACATCGTGCTCTTAGAACCTCATTTCAGAGCGTGTGGCTCGAAAGCTCCAGATTCAAAATATTAAAAACAATGTTTCAAGGAACAACAAGGTTTCAAGACACAAGTCCCAATTCTCAAGTCGATTGCGTCAAAACATGATTTTGACAAACATGGTGTTCTTAGAACCTCATTTTGGAGGTTGTGCCTCAAAAGCCTCATTTTTGGAGCATAAAAATTAGTGTTTGGTGGCACAACAAGGTTTGAAGACACAAGTCCCAATTCCACAGTCGGTACCGTCAAAACATAATTTTGATGTACATCGTGCTCTTAGAACCTCATTTCGGAGGTTGTGCCTTGAAAGCCTTGATTTTGGAACATCAAAGTCAATGTCCCAGAACAAGGTTTGAAGATGCAAGTCCTGATTCTAGAGTCAATAGCGTCAAAAGCTGATTTTGGTGCACATCGTGCTCTTAGAACCCTATTTTTGAAATTGTGCCTCAAAAGCCCCAGTTTTGGAGCATCAAAATCGATCTTTGGACGCACAACAAGGTTTAAAGATGCAAGTCTTGATTCTGGAGCCGGTAGAGTCAAAATTTGATTTTGACACACATCGTGCTTTGAGAACCTTGTTTTGGAGCTTATCTCTCAAAATCTTCGGTTTCAAAGCATCAAAATTGGTGTTTGGAGGATTTTAATGCACATTGTGCTATTAGAGCCTCGTTCCAGAGCATGTGGCTCGAAAGCTCCGGTTTCAAAACATCAAAATCATTGTTTAAAGACACAATAAGTGTTGAAGACAAGTCCCAATTCTTAAGCTGATAGCGTCAAAACATGATTTTGACAAACATGGTGTTCTTAGAACCTAATTTTGGAGGTCGTGCCTCAAAATCCTCGGTTTTGGAGCATTAAAATTAGTGTTTGGAGGCACAACAAGGTTTCAAGACACAAGTCCCAAATCCAGAGTCGGTAGCATCAAAATTTAATTTTAATCTACATCGTAACCTAATTTTAGATCTTGTGCCTTGAAAGCCTTGATTTTGGAACATCAAAATTAATGTTTTGGGGCACAATAAGGTTTCAAGAAGCAAGTCCCTCTTTTGGAGCTTGTATCATCGAAATTCCATTTTAACACACATCATTCTCATAAAAGCTCATTTCAGAGCTTGAGCCTCGAAAGACCCAGTTTTGGAGCATCAAAATCAATGTTTGGAGGCACAACAAGGTTTCAAGATGCAAGTCTCGATTCTAGAGTCAATAGCGTCAAAATCTGATTTTGGCACACATCATGGTCTTAGAACCTCATTTTGAAGCATGTGCCTTGCATTTTCGGAGCATCAAAATCAGTGTTTTGAGGAACAACAAGGTTTCAAGATGTAAGCCCCACTTCTAGAGCCAGTAATTTTGATACACATTGTGCTCTTAGAACCCTCTTTTACAAATTGTGCCTTAAAAGCCCCAGTTTTGGAGCATCAAAATTGATGTTAGGAGGCACAACAAGGTTTCAAGATGCAAGTCCTGATTCTGGAGCCGGTAGCGTCAAAATTTGATTTTGACGTACATCATGCTCTTAGAATCTTGTTTTGGAGCTTATGCCTCAAAATCTTCGATTTCGAAGCATCCAAATTGGTGTTTAGACGCACAACAAGTTTTCAAGATGCAAGTCCCTATTCTGGAGTCCGTAGTGTCAAAACATGATTTTGATGCACATCATGCTCTTAGAACCTCATTTCGGAGCGTGTGGCTCGAAAGCTCCAGTTTCAAAACATCAAAATCAATGTTTAAAGGCACAACATGGTTTCATGACAAAAGTCTCGATTCTCAAGCTGATGGCATCAAAACACGATTTTCATAAACATGGTGTTCTTAAAAACTCATTTCGGAGGTTATGCCTCAAAAGCCTCATTTTTGGAGCATAAAAATTAGTGTTTGGAGGCACAACAAGGTTTCAAGACACAAATCCCAATTCCAGAGTTGGTAGTGTCAAAACACAATTTTGATGTACATTGTGCTCTTAGAACCTCATTTCGGAGCTTGTGCCTTGAAAGCCCTGATTTGGGAACATTAACATCAATGTTTTGAGGGACAACAAGGTTTCAAGAAGCAAGTCCCTATTCCAGAGCCTGTAACGTCAAAATTTGATTTTGATGCACATCATTCTCTTAAAAGCTCATTTCAAAGCTTGTGCCTCGAAAGATCAAGTTTTGGAGGCACAACAAGGTTTCAAGATGCAAGTCTCGATTCGAGAGTCAGTAGCGTCAAAATCTGATTTTTGGCACATCGTGCTCTTAGAACCTCATTTCGAAGCTTGTGCCTTGAAAGCCCTTGTTGTGGAGCATCAAAATCAGTGTTTTGAGGTACAACAAGGTTTCAAGATGCAAGCCCAGATTCTAGAGCCAGTAGCATCAAAATTAAAATTTGATGCACATTGTGCTCTTAGAACCGTGTATTAGAAATTGTGCCTCAAAAGCCCCAGTTTTGGAGCATCAAAATCGATGTTTGGAGGCACAACAAGGTTTCAAGATGTAAGTCCTGATTCTACAGTCAATATCGTCAAAATTTAATTTTGGCGCACATCATACTCTTAGAACTTCATTTCGAAGCTTGTGCCTCGAAAGCCCTGGTTTCAGAGCATCAAAATCAGTATTTTGAGGCACAACAAGGTTTCAAGATGCAAGCCCCGATTCTAGAGCCAATAGCATCAAAATTCAATTTTCATGCACATTGTGCTCTCAGAACCCTATTTTAGAAATTGTGCCTCAAAAGCCCTAGTTTTGGAGCATCAATCGATGTTTGGAGGCACAACAAGGTTTCAAGATGGAAGTCCTGATTCTTGAGCCGGTAGAGTGAAAATTTGATTTTGATGCACATTGTTCTCTTAGAACCTTGTTTTGGACCTTATGCCTCAAAATCTTCTGTTTTAAAGCATCGAAATTCGTGTTTGTAGGCACAACAAGGTTTCACGACACAAGTCCCGATTCTCAAGCTGATAGCGTCAAAATAGGATTTTTACAGACATGTTGTTCTTAGAACCTCATTTCGGAGGTTGTGCCTCACAAGCCTCATATTTGGGGCATAAAAATTAGTGTTTGGAGGCACAACAAGGTTTCAAGACACAAGTCCCAATTGCAGAGTCGGTAGCGTCAAAACGCAAGTTTGATGTACATCATGCTGTTAGAACCTCATTTTGGAGGCACAACAAGGTTTCAAGAAGCAAGTCCCTATTCTGAAACTTCTAGCATCAAAATTCCATTTTGAGGCATATCATTCTCTTACAAGCTCATTTAGGAGCTTGTGCCTCGAAACACCCAGTTTTGGAGCATCAAAATCAATGTTTGGAGGCACAACAAAGTTTCAAGTTGCAAGTCCCGATACTAGAGTCAATAGCGTGAAAATCTGATTTTAGCGCATATCGTGCTCTTAGAACCTCATTTCGAAGCTTGTGCCTCGAAAGCCCCGATTTCAGAGCATCAAAATCAGTGTTTTGAGGCACAACAAGGTTTCAAGATGCAAGCCCCGATTCTAGAGCCAGTAGCATCAAAATTCAATTTTGATGCATATTGTGCTCTTAGAACCCTATTTTAGAAATTTTGCCTCAAAAGCCCCTGTTTTGGAGCACCAAAATCCATGTTTGGAGGCACAACAAGGTTTCAAAATGCAAGTCCCTATTCTGGAGCCTGTAGTGTGAAAACATGATTTTGATGCACATCGTGGTCTTAGAACTTTGTTTCAGAGCGTGTGGCTCGAAAGCTCTAGTTTTAGAAAATCAAAATCAATGTTTTAAGGCACAAGAAGGTTTCAAGACACAAGTCCCGATTCTAAGTTTGATAGCGTCAAAATATGATTTTGACAAACATGGTGTTCTTAGAACCTAATTTCGGAGGTTGTTCCTCAAAAGCCTCATTTTTCGAGCTTAAAAATTAGTGTTTGGAGGCACAACAATTCCAGAGTCGGTAGCGTCAAAACACAATTTTGAAGCATCAAAATTGGTGTTTGGAGGCACAACAAGCTTTCAAGAGGCAAGTACCTATTATGGAGCATGTAGTGTCAAAATGTGATTTTAATGCACATCATGCTCTTAGAACTCATTTCGGAGCGAGTGGCTTGAAAGCTCCAGTTTCAAAACATAAAAATCAATGTTTAAATGTGCAACAAGGTTTCACGACAAAAGTCCCGCTTCTCAAGCTGATGGCGTCAAAACATGATATGGACAAACATAGTGTTCTTAGAACCTCATTTCGGAGGTTGCGCCTCAAAAGCCTCATTTTTGGAGCATAAAAATTAATGTTTGGAGGCACAACAAGGTTTCAAGACACAAGTCCCAATTCTAGAGTCGGCAGCGTCAAAACGCAATTTTGATGTACATCGTGCTCTTACAACCTCATTTTGGAGCTTGTGCCTTGAAAGCCCTGATTTTGGAACATCAAAATAAATGTTTTGAGGCACAAGGTTTCAAGAAGCAAGTTATTGCGGAGCCTGTAGCGTCAAAATTCCATTTTAACGCACATCATTCTCTTAGAAGCTAATTTCAGAGCTTGTGCCTCGAAAGACATAGTTTTGGGCATCAAAATCAATGTTTAGAGGCACAACAAGGTTTCAAGATGCAAGTCCGGATTCTAGAGTCAATAGCGCCAAAATCTGATTTTGGCGCACATCGTGCTCTTAGAACCTCATTTCAAAGCTTGTGCCTCGTTACCCCCGATTTTGGAGCTTCAAAATTAGTGTTTTGAGGTACAACAGGGTTTCAAGACACAAGTTCCAATTCCAGAATCGGTAGCATCAAAACACAATTTTGATGTACATCATCCTTTTAGAACCTCATTTCGGAGCTTGTGCCTTGGAAACCTTGATTTTGGAACATCAAAATCAATGTTTTGAGGCACAACAAGGTTTCAAGAAGCAAGTCTCTATTCTAGAGCCTGTAGCGTTGAACTTCCATTTTGACGCACATCATTCTCTTAGAAGCTCATTTCGGATCTTGTGCCCCAAAAGATCTAGTTTTGGAGCATCAAAATCAATGTTTTGAGGCACAACAAGGTTCGAAGATGCAAGTGTCGATTCTAGAGTGAATAGCGATAAAATCTGCTTTTGGCACACATCGTGCTCTTAGAACCTTGTTTTGGAGCTTATGCCTCAAAACCTTCAGTTTTGAAGCATCAAAATTGGTGTTTGGAGACACAACAAGCTTTCAAGATGGAAGTCCCTATTCCAGAGCCTGTACTGTCAAAACGTGATTTTGATGCACATCCTGCTCTTAGAACATCAAAATCAATCTTTAAAGGCACAACAAGGTTTCAACACACAATTCTCGATTCTCAAGCTGATAGCGTCAAAACACGATTTTTACAAACATGGTGTTCTTAGAACCTCATTTCAGAGGTTGTGCCTCAAAAGCCTCATTTTTTTAGCATAAAAATTAGTGTTTGGAGGCACGACAAGGTTTCAAGATACAAGTCCTAATTCCAGAGTCGGTAGCGTCAAAACACAATTTTGATGTATATCGTGCTCTTAAAACCTCATTTCGGAGCTTGTGCCTTTAAAGCCCTGATTTTGGATCATCAAAATCAATGTTTTGAGGCACAACAAGGTTTCAAGAAGCAAGTCCCTATTCTGGAGTCTGTAGTGTCAAAATTCCATTTAGACGCACATCATTCTCTTAGAATCTCATTTTGGAGCTTGTGCCTCGAAAGACCCAGTTTTGGAGCATCAAAATCAATGTTTAAAGGCACAACAAGGTTTGAAAATGCAAGTCCCGATTCTAGAGTCAATAGCGTCAAAATTTGATTTTGGCGCACATCGTGCTCTTAGAACTTCATTTTGAAGCTTGTGCCTCGAAAGCCCCGGTTTCAGAGCATCAAAATCAGTGTTTTGAGGCATAACAAGGTTTCAAGATGCAAGCCCCGATTCTAGAGCCAGTAGTATAAAAATTCAATTTTGATGCGCATTGTGCTCTTAGAACCCTGTTTTAGAAATTGTGCCTTGGAAGCCCCTGTTTTGAAGCATAAAAATTGATGTTTGGAGGCACAACAAGCTTTCAAGATGCAAGTCCTAATTCTGGAACCGGTAGCGTTAGAATTTGATTTTGACGCACATCATGCTCTTAGAACCTTGATATGGAGCTTATGCCTCAAAATCTTCGGTTTCAAATCATCAAAATTGGTGTTTGGAGGCACAAAAAGCTTTAAAGACACACCTCCCTATTTCGGAGCCTGTAGTGTCAAAACGTGATTTTGATGCACATCGTGCTCTTAGAACCTTGTTTCAGAACAAAAAAATCAATATTTAAAGGCACAATGAGATTTCAAGATACAAGTCCCGATTCTTAAGCTGATAGCATCAAAACATGATTTTGACAAACGTGGTCTTCTTAGAACCTCTTTTCGGAGGTTATGCCTCAAAAGCCTCACTTTTGGAGCATAAAAATTAGTGTTTGGAGGCGCAACAAGGTTTCAAGACACATGTCCCAATTCCAGAGTTGGTAGCATCAAAAGGCAATTTTGATGTACATCGTGCTCTTAGAACCTCTTTTCGGAGCTTGTGCCTTGAAAGTCCTAATTTTGGAACATCAAAATCAATGTTTTGAGGCACAACAAGGTTTCAAGATGCAAGCCTCGATTCTAGAGCGAGTAGCATCAAAATTCAATTTTGATGCACATTATGCTCTTAGAACCCTGTTTCAGAAATTGTGCCTCAAAAGCCCCAGTTTTGGAGCATCAAAATTGATATTTGGAGACACAACAAGATTTCAAGATGCAAGTCCTAATTCTAGAGCCGGTAGCATTGAAATTTGATTTAGACGCACATCGTACTCGTAGAACCTTGTTTTGGACCTTATCTCTCAAAATCTTCGGTTTCAAATAATCAAAATTAGTGTTTGGATTCACAACAAGGTTTCAAGACACAAGTCCCAATTCCAGAGTCGGTAGCGTCAAAATGCAATTTTCATGTACATCGTGCTCTTACAACCTCCTTTCGAACTTGTGCCTTGAAAGCCTTGATTTTAGAACATCAAAATTAATGTTTTGAGGCACAAGAAGTTTTCAAGAAGAAAGTCCCTATTCTCGAGCCTGTAGTGTCAAAATTTCATTTTGACGCACATCATTCTCTTAGAAGCTCATTTCGGAGCTTGTGCCTCGAAAGACCCAGTTTTGGAGCATCAAAATCAATGTCTAGAGGCACAACAAGGTTTCAAGATGCAAGTCCCGATTGTAGAGTCTATATCATCAAAATCTGATTTTGGCTCACATCGTGCTCTTAGAACCTCATTTCGAAGCTTGTGCCTTGAAAACCATAGTTTCAGAGAATCAAAATCAGTGTTTTGAGGCACAACAAGGTTTCAAGATGCAAGCCCAAATTCCAGGAGCATCAAAATTCAATTTTGATGCACATTGTGCTATTAGAACCCTGTTTTAGAAATTGTGCCTCAAAAGATCCAGTTTTGGAGCATCAAAATCGATCTTTGGAGGCACAACAAGGTTTCAAGATGCAAGTCCTGATTTTGGATCCAGTTGAGTCACAATTTGATTCTGATGCACATCGTGCTCTTAGAACCTTGTTTTGGAGATTATGCCTCAAAATCGTCAGTTTCAAACCATCGAAATTGGTGTTTGCAAGCACAACAAGCATCCAAGATTAAAGTCCCTATTCTAGACCAGTGTCAAAACATGATTTTGATGCACATTGTGTTCTTAGAATATCGTTTCAGAGCGTGTGGCTCGAAAGCTCCAGTTTCAAAACATCAAAATCAATGTTTAAAGACACAACAAGCTTTCAAGATGCAAGTCTAGATTCTAGAGTCAATAGCATCAAAATCTGATTTTGGCGCACATCGTGCTCTTAGAACCTCATTTCGGAGCTTGTGCATCGAAAGCCTCAGTTTCGGAGCATCAAAATCACTGTTTTGAGGCACAACAAGGTTTCATTCAAGATGCAAGCCCCAATTCTAGAGCTAGTACCATCAAAATTCAATTTTGATGCACCAAAATCCCCAATTTTGGACCATCAATATCGATGTTTGGAGGCACAACAAGGTTTCAAGATGCAAGTCCTCATTCTGGAGCCAGTAGCGTCAAAATTTGATTTTGACGCACATCATGCTCTTAGAACATTGAAATTTGACGCTATAGACTCCAAAATAGGGACTTGCTTCTTGAAACCTTGTTGTGCCTCAAAACATTAATTTTGATGTTCCAAAATCAGAGCTTTCAAGGCACAACCTCTGAAACGAGGTTCGAAGAGCATGATGTACATAAAAATTGCGTTTTGATGCTACCGTCTTTGGAATTGGGACTTGTGTCTTGAAACTTTGTTATGCCTCCAAACACTAATTTTTATGCTCCAAAAATGAGGCTTTTGAGGTACAACCTCCGAAATGAGGTTCTGAGAACACCATGTTTGTCAAAATCATGTTTTGATGCTATCAGCATGAGAATTGGGACTTGTGTCTTTAAATCTTCTTGTGCATTTAAACATTGATTTTGATGTTTTGAAACTGGAGCTTTTGAGCCACACGCTCCAAAATGAGGTTTTAAGAACACAATGTGCATCAAAATTAGGTTTTGCCACTATAGGCTCTGAAATAGAGACTTGCGTCTTGAAAGCTTGTTGTTCCTCCAAACACTAATTTTGATCCTTTGAAACTGAATATTTTGAGGCATAAGCTCCAAAACATGGTTCGAAGAGCACAATGTGCGTTAGAATCAAATTATGACTCTATTGGCTCCAGAATCAGGACTTGCATCTTGAAACCTTGTTGTGCCTCCAAACATCAATTTTGATGCTCCAAAACTGGGGCTTTTGAGGCACAATTTCTAAAATAGGGTTCTAAGAATCAAAATTAAATTTTGATGCTAGTGGCTCTAGAATCGGGGATTGCATCTTGAAACCTTGTTGTGTCTCAAAACACTGATTTTGATGCTCCGAATCTGGGGCTTTCGAGGCACAAGCTTCAAAATGAGGTTCTAAGAGCATGATGTGCACCAAAATTAGTTTTTGAAGCTATTGACTCTAGAATCGGGACTTGCATCTTCAAACCTTGTTGTGCCTCAAAACATTGATTTTGATGTTCCAAAATCAGGGCTTTCAAAGCACAAGCTCCAAAATGAGGTTATAAGAGCACGATGTACATCAAAATTTTGTTTTGACGCTACCGACTCTGGAATTGGGACTCGTGTCTTGACTCTACCTTTTTTGTGTTTTGATTCTACCGGCTTAAGAATCAGAACTTGCATCTTGAAACCTTGTTGTGCCTCCAAACATCGATTTTGATGTTCCGAAACTGTGGCTTCTTGAAAACTTGTTGTGCCTCAAAACGTTGATTTTGATGT
The DNA here is from genome assembly GCF_030272615.1 of Cryptomeria japonica. NCBI lineage: Eukaryota > Viridiplantae > Streptophyta > Pinopsida > Cupressales > Cupressaceae > Cryptomeria > Cryptomeria japonica. The sequence continues at coordinate 374,859,074 of NC_081413.1, forward strand.
TCCCAAATTAGGGCTTTCAAGGCACAAGCTCCAAAATGAGGTTCTAAGAGAACGATGTCCATCAAAATTGTGTTTTAACGCTACCGACTTTGGAATTGGGACTTGTGTCTTGAAACCTTGTTGTACCTCCAAACACTAATCATGTTTTGACGCTACCAGCTTGAGAATTGGGACTTGTGTCTTGAAACCTTGTTGTGCCTCTAAACATTGATTTTGCTGTTTTGAAATCGGAGCTTTTGAACCACACGCTCCGAAATGAGGTTCTAAGAGCACGATGTGCATCAGAATCATGTTTTGACACTACAGACTCTAGAATAAGGACTTGCGTCTTGAAAGCTTGTTGTTCCTCCAAATACCAATTTTAATGGATCGAAACCAAAGATTTTTAGGCTTTCAAGGCACAAGCTCCGAAATGAGGTTCTAAGAGCATGATGTACATAAAAATTGCATTTTGACGCTACCGACTCTTGAATTGGGACTTGTGTCTTGAAACCTTGTTGTGCTTCCAAACACTAATTTTTATGCTAAAAAAATTAGGCTTTTGAGGCACAACCATTGAAATGAGGTTCTAAGAACACCATGTTTCGAAACTAGAGCTTCCAAGCCACACGCTTCGAAACAAGGTTGATGTGCATCAAAAATCACGTTTTGACACTACAGGCTTCGGAATAGGGACTTGCGTCTTGAAATATTGTTGTGCCTCCAAACACCAATTTTGATAATTTGAAACTGAAGATTTTGAGAGATAAGCTCCAAAACAAGGTTCTAAGAGCACGATGTGTGTCAAAATCAAATTTCAATGCTACCGGCTCCAGAATCAGGACTTGCATCTTGAAACCTTGTTGTGTCTCAAAACATCGATTTTGATGCTCCAAAACTGGAGCTTTTGAGGCACAATTTCTAAAACAGGGTTCTAAGAGCACAATGTGCATCAAAATTGAATTTTGATGCTACTGGCTCTTGAATCAGCGCTTGCATCTTGGAACCTGGTGGTGCCTCAAAACACTTATTTTGATGCTCTAAAACCAGGTCTTTCGAGGCACAAGCTTTGAAATGAGGTTCTAAGAGCACGATGTGCATCAGAATCACGTTTTGACACTACAGAATCCGACATAAGGACTTGCATCTTGAAAGCTTGTTGTTCCTCCAAATACCAATTTTAATGGTTCAAAACTGGAGATTTTTAGTCATAAGCTCCAATACAAGGTTCTAAGAGAATGATTTGTGTCAACATCAAATTCTGAAGCTACCGGCTCCACAATCAGGACTTGCATTTTGAAACCTTGTTGTGCCTCCAAACATCGATTTTGATGCTGCAAAGCTGGGGCTTTTCAGGCACAATTTCTAAAACGGGGTTCTAAGAGCACAATGTGCATCAAAATTAAATTTTGATGCTCTGAAATTGTGGCTTTTGAGGCACAAGGTTCGGAATGAGGTTCCAAGAGCACGATGTGCACCAAAATCAAATTTTGACGCTATTGACTCTAGAATCGGGACTTGCAGTTTGAAACCTTGTTGTGCCTCCAAACATTGATTTTGATGCTCCAAAATGAGCTTCCAAGAGAATCATGTGTGTCAAAATGGAATTTTGACGCTACGGGCTCTGGAGTAGGGACTCATGTCTTGAAACCTTGTTGTGCCTCCAAACACTTATTTTATTCTCCAAAAATGAGGCTTTCGAAGAACAACCTCCGAAATGAGTTTCTAAGAACACCATGTTTGACAAAATCTTGTTTTGACGCTATCAGCTTGAGAATTGGGAATTGTGTCTTGAAACCTTGTTGTGCCTTTAAACATTGATTTTGATGTTTTGAAACTGGAGCTTTTGAGCCACACACTCTGAAACGAGGTTCTAAGAGCACAATGTGCATCAAAATCATGTTTTGACAGTACAGGCTCCAGAATAGGGACTTGTGTCTTGAAAGCTTGTTGTGCCTCCAAACACCAATTTTGATGCTTCGAAACCGAAGAGTTTGAGGCATAAGCTCCAGAATAGGGACTTGTGTCTTGAAAGGTTTTGAGAGCATGATGTGTTTTGACACTACCGGCTCCAAAATCAGGACACAAGCATGCCTCCAAACATTGATTTTGATGCTCGAAAACTAGGTCTTTCGAGGCACAAGCTCTGAAATGAGCTTCTAAGAGAATGATGTGCGTCAAAATGGAATTTTGATACCACAGGCTCCGGAATAGGGTCTTGTTTGTTGAAACCTTGTTGTGCCTCAAAAAATTGATTTTGATGTTCCAAAATTAGGGCTTTCAAGGCACAAACTCTGAAATGAGGTTCTAACAGCACGATGTACATCAAAATTTTGTTTTGACACTACCGACTCTGGAATTGGGACTTGTGTCTTGAAAACTTGTTGCGCCTCCAAACACTAATTTTTATGCTCCAAAAATGAGGCTTTTGAGGCACAACCTCCAAAATGAGGTTCTAACAATACCATGTTTGTCAAAATCGTGTTTTGACGCTATCAGCTTGAGAATCGGGACTTATGTCTTGAAACCTTGTTGTGCCTCAAAACATTGATTTTCATGTTCCAAAATCAGGGCTTTCACGGCACAAACTCCGTAATGAGGTTCTGAGACTACGATGTACATCAAAATTGTATTTTGACGCAACTGACTTTGGAATTGGGACTTGTGTCTTGAAACCTTCTTGTGGCTCCAAAAACTACCGGCACAAGCTTTGAAATGATGTTCTAAGAGCACGATGTGCACCAAAATCAGCCTTTTGTGCCTCCAAATACCAATTTTGATGCTTCGAAATCGAAGATTTTGAGGCATAAGCTCCAAAACACGGTTCTAAGAGTACGATGTCAAATTTTGACGCTACTGGTTCCAGAATCAAGATTTGCATCTTGAAACCTTGTTGTGCCTCCAAACATCGATTTTGATGCTGCAAAACTAGGGCTTTTGAGGCACAATTTCTAAAACAGGGTTCTAAGAACACAATGTGCATCAAAATTGAATTTTGATGCTACTGGTGCTAGAATCAGGGCTTGCATTTTGAAACCATGTTGTGCCTCAAAACATTGATTTTGATGTTCCCAAATCAGGGCTTTGAATACAAGCTCCGAAATGAGGTTCTAAGAGCACGATGTCCATCAAAATTGCGTTTTAATGCTACCGACTCTAGAATTGGGACTTGTGTCTTGAAACATTGTTGTGCCTCCAAACACTAATTTTTATGCTCCAAAAAGGAGGCTTTTGAGGCACAACCTTCAAAATGAGGTTCTAAGAACACCATGTTTGTCAAAATCATGTTTTGACGCTACCAACTTGAGAATCGGGACTTGTGTCTTGAAACCTTGTTGTGCCTTTAAACATTGATTTTAATGTTTTGAAACTGGAGCTTTTGAGCAACACGCTCCGAAACGAGGTTCTAAGAGCACGATGTGCATCAAAATCATGTTTTGACACTACAAGCTCCAGAATAGGGCATTGCATTGTGAAAGCTTGTTGTGCCTCGAAATATTGATTTTGATGCTCCAAAACTGGGGCTTTTGAGGCACAATTTCTAAAACAGGGTTTTAAGAGCACAATGTGTATCAAAATTGAATTTTGATGCTACTGGATCTAGAATTGGGGCTTGCATCTTGAAACCTTGTTGTGCCTCAAAAAATAGATTTTGATGCTCCAAAACCAGGGATTTGGAGGCACAAGCTTCAACATGAGGTTTTAAGAGCAGGATGTGTGCCAAAATCAAATTTTAATGCTATTGACTCTAGAATTAGGACTTGCATCTTCAAACCTTGTTGTGCCTCCAAACATTGATTTTGATGCTCCAAAACTGGGTCTTTCGAGGCACAAGCTCCGAAATGAGCTTCTAAAAGAATGATGTGCATCAAAATGGAATTTTGACGCTACAGGCTCTAGAATAGGGACTTGCTTCTTGAAACCTTGTTGTGCCTCAAAACATTGATTTTGATGTTCCAAAATCAAGGCTTTGAAGGCACAAGCTCCGAAATGAACTTCTACGAGCATGATGTACATCAAAATTGCATTTTGACGCTACCGACTTTTGAATTGGCTCTTGTGTCTTGAAACCTTGTTGTGCCTCCAAACACTAATTTTTATACTCCAAAAATGAGGCTTTTGAGGCACAACCTCTGAAATCTTGTTGTGCCTTTAAACATTGATTTTGATGTTTTGAAACTAGAGCTTTCGAGCCACATGCTCCGAAATGAGGTTTTAAGAGCATGATATGCATCAAAATCACATTTTGACACTACAGGCTCCGGAATAGGGACTTGTGTCTTGAAAGCTACTTGTGCCTCCAAACACCAATTTTGCTGTTTCGAAATAGCAGATTTTGAGGCATAAGCTCCAAAACAAGGTTCTAAGAGCACGATGTGCGTCAAAATCATATTTTGATGCTCCAAAAATGGGGCTTTGAGGCACAATTTCTAAAATAGGGTTCTAAGAGCACAATGTGTATCAAAATTGAATTTTGATATTACTGGCTCAAGAATCGGGACTTGCATCTTGAAACCTTTTTGTGCCTCCAAACATTGATTTTGATGTTCCAAAACTAGGTCTTTCGAGGCACAAGCTCCGAAATGAGCTTCTAAAAGAATGATGTGCGTGAAAATGGAATTTTGACACGACAATCTCCGGAAATAGGGACTTGCTTCTTGATACCTTGTTGTGCCTCAAAACATTGATTTTGATGATCCAAAATCAGGGCTTTCAAGGCCCAAGCTCCGAAATCAGGTTCTAAAAGCACTATGTACATCAAAATTGTGTTTTGACGCTACAGCCTTTGGAATTGTGACTTGTGTCTTGAAACCTTGTTGTGCCTCGAAACACTAATATTTATACTCCATAAACGAGGATTTTCAGGTGCAACCTCCGAAATGAGGGTCTAAGAACACCATGTTTGTCAAAATTGTATATTGACGCTACTCGCTCTAGTATCGAGGCGTTCATCTTGAAACCTTGTTGTGCCTCAAAACACTGATTTTGATGAACAAGCTTTGAAATGAGGTTCTAAGAGCACGATGTGCACCAAAATAAGATTTTAACGCTATTGACTCTAGAATCGGGACTTGCATCTTCAAACCTTGTTGTGCCTCCAAATATTGATTTTGATGCTCCAAAACTGGGACTTTCGAGGCACAAGCTCCGAAATAAGCTTCTAAGAGAATGATATGCGTCAAAATGGAATTTTGATGCTACAGGCTCCGGAATAGGGACTTGCTTCTTGAAACCTTGTTGTGCCTCAAAACATTGTGATGTTCCAAAATCAGGGCTTTCAAGGCACAAGCTCCAAAATGAGGTTCTAAGAGCACGATGTACATCAAAATTGCGTTTTGACATTACTAACTCTAGAATTGGGAATTGTGTCTTGAAACCTTGTTGTGCCTCCTAACACTAATTTTTATGCTCCAAAAATTAGGCTTTTGAGGCACAACCTCCGAAATGAGGTTCTGAGAACACCATGTTTGTCAAAATCATGTTTTGACACTATCAGCTTCTGAATTGGGACTTGTGTCCTGAAACCTTGTTGTTCCTTTAAACATTGATTTTGATGTTTTTAAATTGGAGCTTTCGAGCCACACGCTCCGAAATGAGGTTCTAAGAGCACGATGTGCATCAAAATCACGTTTTGACACTATGGGCTCCAAAATAGGGACTTGCGTCTTGAAAGCTTGTTGTCCCTCCAAACACCAATTTTGATGCTTTGAAACCAAATATTTTGAGGCAAAAACAAGGTTTCAAGACACAAATCCCAATTCCAGAGTCAGTAGCGTCAAAACACAATTTTGATGTACATCGTGCTCTTAGAACCTAATTTCGAAGCTTGTGCCTTGAAAGCTCTAATTTTAGAACATCAAATTCAATGTTTTGAGGCACAACAAGGTTTCCAGAAGCAAGACTATATTCCGGAGCCTGTAGCATCAAAATTCCATTTTGACGCACATCATTCTCTTAGAAGCTCATTTCGGAGCTTGTGCCTCGAAAGACCTAGTCTTGTAGCATCAAAATCAATGTTTGGAGGTACAACAAGGTTTGAAGATGCAACCCCCGATTCAATTTTGCCAGTAGCATCAAAATTCAATTTTGATGCACATTGTGCTCTTAGAACCCTGTTTTAGAAATTCTGTCTCAAAAGCCTTGGTGTTGGAGCATCAAAATTGATTTTGGATGCAAGTCCTGATTCTAGAGCTTGTAGCGACAAAATTTGATTTTGACAAACATATTAGTCTTAGAACCTTGTTTTGGAGCTTATACCTCAAAAACTTTTGTTTCAAAGCATCAAAATTGGTGTTTGGAGGCACAACAAGCTTTCAAGATGGAAGTCCCCATTCCGGAGCCTATAGTGTCAAAACGTTATTTTGATGCACATCGTGCTCTTAGAACCTCGTTTCAGAGCATGTTGCTTGAAAGCTCCAGTTTCAAAACATCAAACTTAATGTTTAAAGGCACAACAAGTTTTCAAGACACAAGTCTTGATTCTAAAGCTAATTGTGTTTTGATGCTACTGACTCTGGAATTGGGAGTTGTGTCTTGAAACCTTGTTGTGCCTCCAAATACTAATTTCTATACTCCAAAAATGAGGGTTTTCAGGCACAACCTCCAAAATGAGGTTCTAAGAACACCATGTTTGTCAAAATCGTGTTTTGATGCTATCAGCTTGAGAATCGGGAGTTGTGCCTTGAAACCTTATTGTGCCTTTAAACATTGATTTTGATGTTTTGAAACTAGAGCTTTCGAGCCACACGCTCCGAAACGAGGTTCTAAGAGTACGATGTGCATGAAAATCACGTTTTGACAATACAGGCTCCGGAATAGGGACTTCCATCTTGAAACCTTGTTGTGCCTCCTAACATCGATTTTGATGATCCAAAACTTGGGCTTTTGGGGCACAATTTCTAAAACAGGGTTCTAAGAGCACAATGTCTGTCAAAATTGAATTTTGATTCTACTGGCTCTAGAATCGGGCCTTGCATCTTGAAACCTTGTTGTGCCTCAAAAAACTGATTTTGATGCTCCCAAACTTGGTCTTGCAAGGCACAAGCTCCGAAATGAGCTTCTAAAAGAATGATGTGCATCAAAATGGAATTTTGACACTACAGGCTCTGTAATAGGGACTTGCTTTTTGAAACCTTGTTGTCCCTCAAAACATTGATTTTGATGTTCCAAAATCCAGGCTTTCAAGGCACAAGCTCCAAAATGAGGTTCTAAGAGCACAGATACATAAAAATTGCGTTTTGATGTTACGGACTCTGGAATTGGGACTTGTGTCTTGAAACCTTGTTGTGCCTCCAAACACTAATTTTTATGCTCCAAAAACAAGGCTTTCGAGGCCCAACCTACGAAATGAGGTTCTAAGAACACCATGTTTGTCAAAATCGTGTTTTGACACCATCAACATGAGAATCAGGACTTGTGTCGTGAACCCTTGTTGTTCCTTTAAACATTGACTTCGATGTTTTGAAACTAGAGCTTTCGAGCCACACGCTCCGAAACAAGGTTCTAAGAGCACGATATGCATCAAAATCACATTTTCACACTACGGGCTCCGCAATAGGAACTTGCTTCTTGAAAGCTTGTTGTGCCTCCAAAAACCAATTTTGATGGTTCAAAACTGAAGATTTTGAAGTATAAGCTCCAAAACAAGGTTCTAAGAGCACGATGTGCGTCAAAATCAAATTTTGATGCTACCGGCTCTAGAATCAGGCCTTGCATCTTGGAACCTTGTTGTGCCTCCAAAAATCAATTTTGATGATCCAAAACTTGAGCTTTTGAGACACAATTTCTAAAATAGGGTTCTAAGAGCACAATGTGCATCAAAATTGAATTTTGATGCTACTGGCTCTAGAATCGGGGCTTCAGTTTGAAGCCTTGTTGTGCCTCAAAACACTGATTTTGATGCCTTGAAATAGGGGCTTTTGGGGCACAAGCTTCGAAATGAGGTTCTAAGAGCATGAACATTGATTTTGATGCTGCAAAACAGGGTCTTTCGAGGTACAAGCTCCGAAATAAGCTTCTAAAAGAATGATGTCCATCAAAATGGAATTTTGACGCTACAGGCTCTACAATAGGGACTTGCATCTTGAAACCTTGTTGTACCTCAAAACATTGATTTGTTGTTCCAAAATCAAGGCTTTCAAGGCACAAGCTCCGAAATGAGGTTCTAAGAGCATGATGTACATCAAAATTGCATTTTGAAACTACCGACTCTAGAATTGGGACTTGTGTCTTGAAACCTTATTGTGCCTCCAAACACTAATTTTTATGCTCAAAAAATGAGGCTTTCAAGGCACAACCTCCGAAATGAGGTTCTAAGAATACTATGTTTGTCAAAATCGTGTTTTGACACTATCAGCTTGAGAATCGGGACTTGTGTCTTAAAGCCTTGTTGTGCCTTTAAACATTGATTTTGATGTTTTGAAACTGGAGCTTTTGAGCCACACGCTCCGAAACAAGGTTCTAAGAGCACGATGTGCATCAAAACCACATTTTGACACTACGGGCTCCAGAATAGGGACTTTCCTCTTGAAAGCTCGTTGTGCCTCCAAACACCAATTTTGATGCTTTGAAACCGAAGATTTTGAGGCTTAAGTTCCAAAACAAGGTTCTAAGAGCACGATGTGCGTCAAAATCAAAATTTGACGCTATCGGCTCCAGAATCAGGACTTGCATCTTGAAACGTTGTTGTGCCTCCAAAACTGGGGCTTTTGAAGCATAATTTGTAAAACAGGGTTCTAAGAGCACAATGTGCATCAAAATTGAATTTTGATGCTACTGGCTCTAGAATAGGGACTCAATTCTTGAAACCTTGTTGTGCCTCAAAATATTGATTTTGATGTTCCAAAATCAGGACTTTTAAGGCACAAGCTTGAAAATGAACTTCTAAGAGCATGATGTACATCAAAATTGTGTTTTGACTTTACCGACTCCGGAATTGGGACTTGTGTCTTGAAACCTTGTTGTGTCTCCAAACACTAATTTTTATGCTCCAAAAATGAGGCTTTTGATGCACAATCTCTGAAATGAGGTTCTAAGACCACCATGTTTGTCAAAATTCTAAGAGCACGATGTGCATCAAAATCACATTTTTACACTACAGGCTCCGGAATAGGGACTTGCGTTTTGATAGCTTGTTGTGCCTCCCAACACCAATTTTGATACTTGGAAATTGAAGATTTTGAAGCATAAGCTCCAAAATAAAGTTCTCAGAGCACGATGTGCGTCAAAATCAAAGTTTGACGCTACCGGCTCCAGAATCAAGACTTGCTTCTTGAAACCCTGTTGTGCCTCCAAACATCAATTTTGATGATCCAAAACTAGAGCTTTTGAGGCACAATTTCTAAAACTTGGTTCTAAGAGCACAATGTGCATCAAAATTGAATTTTGATGCTACTGGCTCTAGAATCAGGGCTTGCATCTTGATACTTTGTTGTGCCTCAAAACACTGATTTTGATGCTCCGAAACCGGGGCTTTCGAGGCACAACCTTTGAAATGAAGTTCTAAGAGCACGATGTGTGCCAAAATAAGATTTTGATGCTATTGACTCTAGAATCGGGACTTGCATCTTGAAACATTCTTGAGCCTCCAAACCTTATTGTGACTCTAGAATAGGGACTTGCTTCTTGAAACCTTATTGTGCCTCAAAACATTGATTTTGATGTTCTAAAATCAAGGCCTTCAAGGCACAAGCTCCGAAATGAGGTTTTAAGAGCATGATGTACATCAAAATTGTGTTTTGACATTACCGACTCTGGAATTGGGACTTGTGTCTTGAAACCTTGTTGTTCCTCCAAACACTAATTTTTATACTCCAAAAATGAGGCTTTTGAGGGACAACCTCCGTAATGAGGTTCTAAGAACACCATGTTTGTCAAAATCCTGTTTTGAGGCTATTAGCACGATGTACGTCAAAATTGCTTTTTGACGCTACCGACTCTAGAATTGGGACTCGTGTCTTGAAACCTTGTTGTCCCTCCAAACACTAATTTTTGTGCCTAAAAAAAGAGGCTTTTTAGGCACGATCTCTGAAATGAGGTTCTAAGAACACCATGTTTGTCAAAATTGTGTTTTGACGCTATCAGCTTGAGAATTGCGACTTGTGTCTTGAAACCTTGTTGTGCCTTTAAACATTGATTTTGATGTTTGAAACTGGATCTTTAGAGCACACACTCTGAAATGAGGTTCTAAGAGTACGATGTGCATCAAAATCATGTTTTGACACTACAGGCTCCGGAATAGGGACTTGCGTCTTGAAAGCTTGTTGTGCCTCCAAACACCAATTTCGATGCTTCGAAAATGAAGATTTTGAGTCATAAGCTCCAAAAGAAAGGTTCTAAGAGCACGATGTGCGTGAAAATCAAATTTTGATGCTACCAGCTCAAGAATAAGGACTTGCATTTTGAAACCTTGTTGTGCCTCCAAACATTGATTTTGATGCTCCAAAATAGGGGCTTTTGAGGCACAATGTCTAAAACAGGGTTCTAAGACCACAATGTGCATGAAAATTGAATTTTCATGCTATTGACTCTAGAATCAGGGCTTGCACTTGAAAACTTGTTGTGCCTCAAAATACTAATTTTGATGATCCAAAACCGGTGCTTTCGAGCCACAAGCTTCGAAATGAGGTTCTAAGAGCACGATGTGTAACAAAATCAGATTTTGACGCTATTGACTCTAGAATTGGGACTTGGATCTTGAAACCTTGTTGTGCCTCAAAACATTGATTTTGATAATCCAAAACTAGATCTTTCGAGGTACAAGCTCCGAAATGAGCTTCTAAGAGAATGATGTGCGTCAAAATGGAATTTTTACGGTATAGGCTCTAGAATAGGGACTTGCTTCTTGAAACCTTATTGTGCCTCCAATCATTGTTTTTCATGTTTCAAAATCAGGACTTTCAAGACACAAGCTCCAAAATGAGGTTCTAAAAGCATGATGTACATGAAAATTGCATTTTGATGCTACTGACTCTGGAATTGGGACTCATGTCTTGAAACTTTGTTGTGCCTCCAAACACTAATTTTTAAGCTCGAAAAATGAGTCTTTTGAGGCACAACCTCCGAAATGAGGTTCTAAGAACACCATGTTTGTCAAAACCATGTTTTGATGCTATCAGCTTAAGAATCAAGACTTGTGTCTTAAACATTTATTGTGCCTTTACACATTGATTTTGATGTTTTGAAACCAGAGCTTTTGAGCAACATGCTCCGAAATGAGGTTCTAACAGCACAACGTGCATCAAAATCACGTTTTGACACGATAGCCTCCAGAATACGGACTTGCGTCTTGAAAGCTTGTTGTTCCTCCAAACACCAATTTTGATGCTTCGAAACAAAATATTTTGAGAGATAAGCTCCAAAACAACGTTCTAAGAGCACGATGTGCGTCAAAATCAAATTCTGACACTACCGGCTCCAGAATTAGGACTTGCATTTTGAAACCTTGTTGTGCCTCCAAACATCGATTGTGATGCTCCAAAACTGGGACTTTTGAGGTACAATTTCTAAAACAGAGTTCTAAGAGCACAATGTGCATCAAAATTGAATTTTGATGCTACTAGCTCTAGAATCGAGGCTTGCATCTTGAAACCTTGTTGTGCCTCAAAACACTGATTTTGATGCTCCCAAATTGAGGCTTTCAGGGCACAAGCTTCGAAATGAGGTTCTAAGAGCACGACGTGCACCAAAATCAGCCTTTTGTGCCTGCAAACACCAATTTTGATGCTTCGAAACCGAATATTTTGAGGCATAAGCTCCGAAACAAGGTTCTAAGAGCACAATGTGCGTCGAAATCAAATTTTGTTGCTACCGGCTCTAGAATCAGGATTTACATCTTGAAACCTTGTCGTGCCTTGAAACATCGATTTTGATGCTCCAAAACTGGGCCTTTTGAGGCACAATTTTCTAAAATAGGGTTCTAAGAGCACAATGTGCAATTTTAATGCTCTAAAATTGGGGATTTTGAGGCACAAGTTCTAATACAAGGTTGTAAGAGGACAATGTGCATCAAAATTGAAATTTGATGCTACTGGCTCAAGAATCGGGGCTTGCATCTTGACACATTGTTGTGCCTCAATAAACTGATTTTGATGCTCCGAAACTAGGGCTTTCAAAGCTGAGGCTTCAGAATTGGGACTTGTGTCTTGAAACCTTATTGTCCCTCCAAACACTAATTTTTATGCTCCAAAAATGAGGCTTTTGAGGCACAATCTTCGAAATAGGGTTCTAAAAACATCATGTTTGTCAAAATCGTATTTTGACGCTATCAACTTGAGAATCGAGACTTGTGTCTTGAAACCTTGTTGTGCCTTGAAACATTAATTTTGATGTTTTAAAACTGGAGCTTTCGAGCCACATGCTCCGAAATGAGGTTCTAAGAGCACGATGTGCTTCAAAATCACATTTCGACACTAAAGGCTCTAGAATAGGGACTTGTGTCTTGAAAGCTTGTTGTGCCTCCAAACACCAATTTTGATGATTCGAAACCAATTGTGTTTTCACGGTACCGACTCTGGAATTGGGACTTGTGTCTTCAAACCTTGTTGTGCCTCCTAACACTACTTTTTATGCTCCAAAAATGAGAGTTTGGAGGCACAACCTCCAAAATGAGGTTCTAAGAACACCATGTTTGTCAAAATCTGTTTTGGCGCTATCAAATTGAGAATCAGGACTTGTGTCTTGAAACCTTGTTGTGCCTTTAAACATTGATTATGCTGTTTTGAAACTAGAGCGTTCAAGCCACATGCTCCGAAACGAGGTTCTAAGAGCACGATGTGCATCAAAATCACATTTTGACACTATAGGCTCAGGAATATGGACTTGCATCTTGAAAGCGTGTTGTGCGTACAAACATGAATTTTGATGATTCGAAACCGAAGATTTTGAGGCATAAGCTCCAAAACAAGGTTCTAAGAGCACGATGGGCATCAAAATCAAATTTTGACTCTACGGGCTCCAGAATCAGGACTTACATCTTGAAACCTTGTTGTACCTCCAAACATGAATTTTAATGCTCCAAACCTGGGGCTGTTGAGGCACAATTTATAAAATAGGGTTATAAGAGCACAATGTGCATCAAAATTGAATTTTGATGCTACTGGCTCTAGAATTGGGGCTTGCATCAAAATTGCATTTTGAAGCTGCCAACTCTGGAATTGGGACTTGTGTCTTGAAACCTTGTTGTGCCTCCAAACATTAATTTTTATGCTCCAAAAATGAGGCTTTTGAGGCACAACCTCCGAAATGAGGTTCTAAGAACACCATGTTTGTCCATATCATGTTTTGATGCCATCGACTTGAGAAGTGGGACTTTTGTCGTGAAACCTTGTTGCGCCTTTAAATATTGATCTTGATGTTTTGAAACTGGAGCTTTCGAGACACTCGCTCCGAAACGAGGTTCTAAGAGCACGATGTGCATCAAAATCACATCTTGACACTACATGCTCAAATTAGTGTTTTGACCAATTTTGATGCTTCAAAACCAAAGATTTTGAAGCATAAGCTCCAAAACGAGGTTCTAAGAGCACGATGTACATCAAAAATGTGTTTTGACACTACCGACTCTAGAATTAGGACTTGTGTCTTGAAACTTTGTTGTGGCTCCAAACACTAATTTTTATGCTCTAGAAATGAGGTTCTAAGAACACCATGTTTGTAAAAATCATGTTTTGACCCTATCAGCTTGAGAATTGGAACTTGTGTCTCGAAACCTTGCTGTGCCTTTAAACATTGATTTTCATGTTTTGAAACTTGAGCTTTCAACCGACCACTCCGAAATGAGGTTCTAAGAGCACGATGTGCATCAAAATCACGTTTTGACACTATAAGCTCCGGAATAGGGACTTGCATCTTGAAAGCTTGTTGTGCCTACAAACACGAATTTTGATGCTTCGAAACCGAAGATTCTGAGGCATAAGCTCCAAAACAAGGTTCTAAGAGCATGATGTGCGTCAAAATCAAATTTTGACTCTACCGGCTCAACAATCAGGACTTGTATCTTGAAACCTTGTTGTTCCTCCGAACATCGATTTTGATGCTCCAAAACTAGGGCTTTTTAGGCACAATTTCTAAAACAGGGTTCTAAGAGCACAATGTGCATCAAAATTGAATTTTAATGATACTGGCTCTAGAATTCGGGCTTGCATCTTGAAGCCTTGTTATGCCTCAAAACACTGATTTTGATGCTCTGAAACCAGGGCTTTCGAGGCACAAGCTTCGAAATGAGGTTCTAAGAGAATGCTAAAATTAGATTTTGACGATATTGACTCTAGAATTGGGACTTGCATCTTGAAACCTTGTTGTGCCTCCAAACATCGATTTTGATGCTCCAAAACTGGGGCTTTTGAGGCACAATTTCTAAAACAGGGTTCTAAGAGCACAATGTGCCTCAAAATTGAATTTTGATGCTACTGGCTCTAGAATAGGGGCTTACATCTTGAAACCTTGTTATGCCTCAAAACACTAATTTAAATGCTCCGCAACCAGGGCTTTCGAGGCACATGCTTTGAAATAAGGTTCTAAGAGCACGATGTGCCCCAAATCAGATTTTGATGCTATTGACTTTAGAATCGGGCCTTGCATCTTGAAACGTTGTTGTGCCTCCAAACATTGATTTTGATGCTCCTAAACTAAGTCTTTCGAGGCACAAGCTCCGAAATTGCGTTTTGACAATACTGACTCTAGAATTGGGACTTGTGTCTTGAAACCTTGTTGTGCCTCCAAAAATGAGGCTTTTGAGGCACAACCTCCGTAATGGGATTCTAAGAACATTATGTTTGTCAAAATCTTGTTTTGATGCTATCAGCTTGAGAATCGAGACTTTTGTCTTGAAACCTTGTTGTGTGCCTTTAAACATTGATTTTGATGTTTTGAAATTGGTGCTTTCGAGCCACATGCTCTGAAATGAGGTTCTAAGAGCACAATGTGCGTCTAAATCACGTTTTGACACTACAGGCTCCGGAATAGAGACTTGCGTCTTGAAATCTTGTTGTGCCTCTAAACACCAATTTTGATGATTCGAAACCGAAGATTTTGAGGCATAAGCTCCAAAACAAGGTTCTAAGAGCATGATGTGCATCAGAATCAAATTCTGACGCTACCGGCTCTAGAATCAGGACTTGCATTTTGAAACCTTGTTGTGCCTCCAAACATCAATTTTGATGATGCAAAACTAGGGCTTTTGAGCCACAATTTCTAAAAAAGGGTTCTAAGAGCACAATGTGCATCAAAATTTAATTTTGATGCTCCTGGCTCTAGAATTGGGGCTTGCATTTTGAAACCTTGTTGTGCCTCAAAAAACTGATTTTGATGCTTCGAAACTGTGGTTTTCTAAGCACAAGATTCGAAATGAGGTTCTAAGAGCACGATGTTCACCAAAATCAGTTTTTGATGCTATTGACTCTACAATCGGGACTTGCATCTTCAAACCTTGTTATGCCTCAAAACATTGATTTTGATGTTCCAAAATCAGGGCTTTCAAGGCACAAGCTTGGAAATGAGGTTATAAGAGCACGATGTACATCAAAATTGCGTTTTGACACTACTGACTCTGGAATTGGCACTTGTGTCTTGACTCTACCTTGTTGTGTTTTTACTCTACTGACTCAAGGTTCAGGACTTGCATCTTGACACCTTGTTGTGCCTCCAAACAACAATTTTGATGCTCCAAAACTGGGGCTTTTGAGGCACAATTTTTAAAACAGGGTTCTAAGAGCATAATGTGCATCAAAATTGAATTTTGATGCTCCTGGCTCTAGAATTGGGGCTTGCATCTTGAAACCTTGTTGTGCCTCAGAACACTGATTTTGATGCTCTGAAACTATGGCTTTCGAGGCACAAGCTTCGAAATGAGGTTCTAAGAGCACGATGTGCACCAAAATCAGATTTTGTCGATATTGACTCTACAATAGGGACATGCATCTTGAAACCTTATTGTGCCTCCAGACATTGATTTTGATGCTCCAAAACCGGATCTTTCGAGCCACAAGCTCCAAAATGATGTGCGTCAAAAGGAGGCTTTCGAGGCACAATTTCTAAAACAGGGTTCTAAGAGCACAATGTGCATCAAAATTGAATTTTTATACTACTCGCTCTAGAATCGGAGCTTTCGAGGCACAAGGTTCAAAATGAGGTTCTAAGAGCACAATGTGCGTCAAAATCAAATTTTGACGCTATTGACTCTAGAATCGGGACTTGCATTTTCAAACCTTGTTGTGCCTTTAAACATTGATTTTGATGCTCCAAAACTGGGTCTTTCGAGGCACAAGCTCCGAAATGAGATTCTAAGAGAATGATGTGCATCTAAATGGAATTTTGACACTACAGATTCCTGAATAGGGACTTGCTTCTCGAAACCTTGTTGTGCCTCCAAACATTGATTTTCATGATCCAAAATCAGGGCTTTCAAGGCACAAACTCCGAAATGAGGTTTTAAGAGCACGATATACATCAAAGTTTTTTTTTGACGATACCGACTCTAGAATTAGGACTTGGATCTTGAAACCTTGTTGTGCCTCCAAACACTAATTTTTATGCTAAAAAAATGAGGCTTTTGAGGCACAACCTCCAAAATGAGGTTCTAAGAACACCATGTTTGTAAAAATCATGTTTTGACGCTATCAGCTTGAGAATTGGGACTTGTGTGTTGACACCTTGTTGTGCCTTCAAACATTGATTTTGATGTTCTAAAACTAGAGCTTTTGAGCCACATGCTCCGAAAAGAGGTTCTAAGAGCACGATGTGCATCAAAATCACGTTTTTGACAGGCTCTTGAAAGCTTGTTGTGTCTCCAAACACCAATTTTGATGCTTCAAAACTGAATGTTTTGAGGCATAAGCTCCAAAACAAGGTTCTAAGAGCACGATGTGTGCCAAAAGCAGATTTTATCACTATTGACTCTAGAATCGGCACTTGCATCTTCAAACCTTGTTGTGCCTCAAAACATTAATTTTGATGCTCCAAAATCTTTTGAGGCACAAGATCCGAAACGAGCTTAATGGAAGTTCGACGCTACAGGCTCCAAAATAGAGACTTGCTTCTTGAAACCTTGTTGTGCCTCAAAACATTGATTTTGATGTTCCAAATTCAAGGCTTCCAAGGCACAAGCTCTGAAATGAGGTTCTAAAATGACAATGTACATCAAAATTGTGTTTTGATGCTACCAATTCTGGAATTGGGACTTGTGTCTTGAAACCTTGTTGTGCCTCAAAACACTAATTTTGATGCTCCAAAATCGGGGGTAATGAGGCACAAGCTTTGAAATGAGGCTCTAAGAGCACGATGTGTGCCAAAATCATATTTTTATGCTATTCACTCTAGAATTGGGACTTGCATCTTGAAACCTTGTTGCGCCTCTAAACATTGATTTTGATGCCCAAAACTGGGTCTTTCGAGGCACAAGCTCTGAAATGAGCTTCTAAGAGAATGATGTGCATTAAAATGGAATTTTGATGCTACAAACTCCGTAAAGCAAAATCAATGTTTAAAGGCACAACAAGGTTTCAAGACACAAGTCCCAATTCTCAAGCTGGTAGCGTCAAAACACGATTAGTGTTTGGAGGCACAACAAGGTTTCAAGACACAAGTCCCAATTCCAAAGTCGGTAGCGTTAAAATGCAATTTTGATGGACATCGTGCTCTTAGAACCTCATTTCGGAGCTTGTGCCTTGAAATCCCCGATTTGGGAACATCAAAATTAATGCTTTGAGGCACAACAAGTTTTCAAGAAGCCACAATTTCGGAGCATCAAAATCGATGTTTGGAGGCAGAAACAAGGTTTCAAGATGCAAGTTCTGATTCTTGAGCCGGTAGAATCAAAACACAAAAAAGGTAGAGTCAAGACACGAGGCACAACAAGGTTTGAAGATGCAAGTACCGACTCTAGAGTCAATAGCTTCAAAAACTAATTTTGGTGCACATCATGCTCTTAGAACCTCATTTTGAAGCTTGTGCCTTGAAAGCCCTAGATTCGGAGCATCAAAATCAGTGTTTTGAGACACAACAAGGTTTCAAGATGCAATCCCCGATTCTAGAGCCACTACCATCAAAATTTAATTTTGATGCACACTCTTAGAACCCTATTTTAGAAATTGTTCCTCAAAAGCCCCAGTTTTCGAGCATCAAAATTGATGTTTGGAGGCACACAACAAGGTTTCAAGATGCAAGTCCTGATTCTGGAGCCAATAGAGTCATAATTTGATTCTAATGCACATCGTGCTCTTCGAACCATGTTTTGGAGCTTATGCCTCAAAATATTCGGTTTCAAAGCATCAAAATTAGTGTTTGGAGGAACAACAAGCTTTCAAGATGCAAGTCCCTATTCTGGAGGCTATCGTGTCAAAACATGATTTTGATGCACATTGTGCTCTTAGAACCTCATTTCGGAGCGTGTGGCTCGAAAGCTCCGATTTCAAAACATCAAAATGAATGTTTAAAGGCACAATAAGTGTTCAAGACACAAGTCCCGATTCTTAAGCTGATAGCATCAAAACATGATTTTGAAAATACATGGTCTTCTCAGAACCTCATTTCAGAGGTTGTGCTTCAAAAGCCTCATTTTTGGAGCATAAAAATTAGTGTTTGGAGGCATAACAAAGTTTCAAGACACAAGTCCCTATTCCAGAGACGGTAGCATCAAAACGCAATTTTTTTGTACATCATGCTCTTCAAACCTCGTTTCGGAGGTTGTGCCTTGAAAGCTCTGATTTTGGAACATCAAAATTAATGTTTTGAGGCACAACAAGGTTTCAAGAAGCAAGTCCCTATTTTGGAGTCTATAGCGTCAAATTTTAATGTTATAAGAGCATGATGTGCGTCAAAATCAAATTTTGATGCTACCGGCTCCAGAATGAGGACTTGCATCTTGAAACCTTGTTGTGCCTCCAAACATCAATATTGATGCTCCAAAATTGGGGATTTTGAGGCACAATTTCTAAAATAGGGTTCTAAGAGCACAATGTGCATCAAAATTGAATTTTGATGGTACTGGCTCTAGAATTGGGGCTTGCAGCTTGAAACCTTGTTGTGCCTCAAAACACTGATTTTGATGCTCTGAAACTGAGGCTTTCGATGCACAAACTCCGAAATGAGGTTCTAAGAGCATGATGTGCGCCAAAATCAGATTTTGATGCTATTGACTCTAGAATCTAGACTTGCATCTTGAAAGCTTGTTGTGCCTTTAAACATTGATTTTGATGTCTTGAAACTAGAGCTTTCGAGCCACACATTCTGAAATGATATTCTAAGAACACGATGTGCATCAAAATCATGTTTTGACACTGCTCTGGAATAGGGACTTTCATCTTGGATGCTTGTTGTGCTTGCAAACACCAATTTCGATGGTTTGAAACCGGAGATTTTGAGGCATAATCTCCAAAACAAGGTTCTAAGAGCACGATGTGCATCAGAATCAAATTGTGACTCTACCGGATCCAAAATCAGGACTTACATCTTGAAACCTTGTTGTGCCTCCAAACATCAATTTTGATGCTCCAAAACTGGGTCTTTTGAGGCACAATTTCTAAAACAGGGTTCTAAGAGCACAATGTGCATCAAAATTGAATTTTGATGCTCCTGGCTCTAGAATTTGGGCTTGCATCTTGAAACCTTGTTGTGCCTCAAAACACTGATTTTGATGCTCTGAAACTATGGTTTTCGAGGCACAAGCTTCGAAATGAGGTTCTAAGAACACGATGTGAGCCAAAATCAGATTTTGATGATATAGACTCTACAATTGGCACTTGCATCTTGAAACCTTGTTGTGCCTCCAGACATTGATTTTGATGCTCCAAAACTGGGTCTTTCGAGGCACAAGCTCCGAAATGAGCTTCTAAGAGAATGATGTGTGTCAAAATGAAACAGGCTCAGGAATAGGGACTTTCTTCTTGAAAACTTCTTGTGCCTCAAAACATTAATTTTGATGTTCTAAAATCAAGGCTTTCAAGGCACAAGTTCCGAAATGAGGTTCTAAGAGCACGATGTACATGAAAATTGCATTTTCACGCTACCGACTCTGGAATTGGGACTTGTGTCTTGAAACCTTGTTGTGCCTCCAAACACTAATTTTGATTATTTGAAACCGAAGATTTTGAGAGATAAGCTCCAAAACAAGTTTCTAAGAGCACGATGTGCGTCTAAATCAAATTTCAATGGTACCAACTCCAGAATTAGGACTTGTATCTTGAAATCTTGTTGTGTCTCCAAATATCGATTTTGATGCTCCAAAACTGGGGCTTTTGAGGCACAATTTCTAAAACAGGGTTCTAAGAGCATAATGTGCATCAAAATTGAATTTAGATGCTACTGGCTCTAGAATTGAGGCTTGCATCTTGAAACCTTGTTGTGCCTCAAAACACTGATTTTGATGCTCCGAAACCAGGGCTTTTGAGGCACAAGCTTCAAAATGAGGTTCTAATAGCACGATATGTGCCAAAATCAGATTTTGATGATATTGATCTAGAATCGAGACTTGCATCTTGAAACCTTGTTGTGCCTCCACACATTGATTTTGATGCTCCAAAACTGGGTCTTTTGAGGCAGAAGCTCCAAAATGAGCTTCTAAGAGAATGACATGCGTTAAAATGGAATTTTGACGCTACAGGCTCTGGAATAGGGACTTGCTTCTTGAAACCTTGTTGTGCCTCAAAACATTGATTTTGATGTTCCAAAATTAGGACTTTCAAGGTACAAGCTCCGAAAAGAGGTTCTAAGAGAATGATGTACATCAAAATTGCCTTTTGATGCTACCAACTCTGGAATTGGGACATGTGTCTTGAAACCTTGTTGCGCCTCCAAACACTAATTTTTACGCAAGTCCCTTTTTCGGAGCCTATAGTGTCAAAACGTGATTTTGATGCACATCATGCTTTTAGAACCTCGTTTCGAAGCAGTCTCTCGAAAGCTCCAGTTTCAAAACATGAAAATCAATGTTTAAAGGCACAACAAGGTTTCGAGACATAAGTCCCGATTCTCAAGCTGATAGGGTCAAAACACGATTTTTACAAACATGGTGTTCTTAGAACCTCATTTCAGAGGTTGTGCAGCAAAAGCCTCATTTCTAGAGCATAAAAATTAGTGTTTGGGGCCACAACAAGGTTTCAAGACACAAGTCCCAATTCCAGAGTCGGTAGCATCAAAACACAATTTTGATGTACATCGTGCTCTTAGAACCTTGTTTTGGAGCTTATGCTTCAAAATCTTCAGTTTTGAAGCATTAAATTTGGTCAAAACACTAATTTGAGCATGTAGTGTCAAGACATGATTTTGATGCACGTCGTGCTCTTAGAACCTCGTTTCAGAGCGAGTGTCTCGAAAGCTCCAGTTTCAAAACATCAAAATCAATGTATAAACGCACAACAAGGTTTCAAGACACAAGTCCCGATTCTCAAGTTGATAGCATTACAACATGATTATGATAAACATGGTGTTCTTAGAAACCCATTTCGGAGGTTGTGCCTCAAAAGCCTCGTTTTGATGCACATCATTCTTTTAGAAGCTCATTTCGGAGCTTGTGGCTCAAAAGATCCGGTTTTGGAGCATCAAAATCAATGTCTAGAGGCACAATAAGGTTTCAAGATGCACGTCCCTATTGCAGAGTCAATATCAACAAAATCTGATTTGGGTGCACATCGTGCTCTTAGAACCTCATTTCAAAGCATCAAAATCAGTGTTTTGAGGCACAACAAGGATTCAACATGCAAGCAGCATCAAAATTCAATTTTGATGCACATTATGCTCTTAGAAACCTGTTTTAGAAATTGTGCCTCAAAAGCCCCAGTTTTGGAGCATCAAAATTGTTGTTTCGAGGCACAACAAGGTTTCAAGATGCAAGTCCTGAACCTTCAGTCGGTAGAGTAAAAACACAACAAGGTAGAGTCAAGACACAAGTCCCAATTCCAGAGGCGGTAGCGTCAAAATGCAATTTTGATGTACATCGTGCTCTTATAACCTCATTTCGGAGCTTGTGCCTTGAAAGCCCTGATTTTGGAACATCAAAATCAATGTTTTGAGGCATAACAAGGTTTGAAGATGCAAATCCCGATTGTAGAGTCAATAGCGTCAAAAACTGATTTTGGTGCACATCGTGCTCTTAGAACCTCATTTCGAATCTTGTGCTTCGAAAACCATAGTTTCGGAGCATCAAAATCAGTGTTTTGAGGCACAACAAGGTTTCAAAATGCAAGCCCCAATTCTAGAGCCAGGAGCATCAAAATTAAATTTTGATGCACATTGTGCTCTTGGAACCCTTTTTTAGAAATTGTGCCTCAAAAGCCCCAGTTTTGCAGCATCAAAATCGATGTTTGGAGGCACAACAAGGTTTCAAAATGCAAGTCCTGATTCTGGAGCCGGTAGCATCAGAATTTGATTCTGACACACATCGTGCTCTTAGAACCTTGTTTTGGAGCTTATGCCTCAAAATCTTTGGTTTCGAATCATCAAAATTGGTGTTTAGAGGCACAACAAGATTTCAAGATACAAGTCTCTATTTTGGAGCCTGTAGTGTCAAAACGTGATTTAGACGCACATTGTCCTCTTAGAACCTCGTTTCGGAGCATGTGGCTCGAAAGCTCCAGTTTCAAAACATCAAAATCAATGTTTAAAGGCACAACAAGATTTCAAGACAAAAGTCTTGATTCTCAAGCTGATAGCATCAAAACAAGATTTTGACAAACATAATGTTCTTAGAATCCCATTACGGAGGTTGTGCCTCAAAAGCCTTGTTTTTCGATCATAAAAATTACTGTTTTGAGGCACGACAAGGTTTCAAGATACAAGCCCCAATTCCAAAGTCGGTATGTACATCGTGCTCTTAGAATCTCATTTCAAAGATTTTGCCTTGAAAGCCCTGATTTTGGAACATCAAAATCAATGTTTTGAGGCACAACAAGGTTTCAAGAATCAAGTCCCTATTCCGGAGCCTGTAGCGTCAAAATTCCATTATGACGCACATGTTTGTCTTAGAAGCTCATCTCGGAGCTTGTGCCTCGAAAGACCCAGTTTTGGAGCATCAAAATCAATGTTTGGAAGCACAACAAGGTTTCAAGATGCAAGTGTTGATTCTAGAGTCAATAACATCAAAAACTAATCTTGGTGCATATCGTGCTCTTAGAACCTCATTTCAAAGCTTGTGCCTCGAAAGCCCCGGTTTTGGAGCATCAAAATCAGTGTTTTGTGGCACAACAAGGTTTCAAGATGCAAACCCCGATTCTAGAGCCAGTAGCATCAAAATTCAATTTTTATGCACATTGTGCTCTTAAAACCCTGTTTTAGAAATTGTGCCTCAAAAGCCCCAGTTTTGGAGCATCAAATTTGATGTTTGGAGGCACAACAAGGTTTCAAGATGCAAGTCCCTATTCTGGAGCACAAGGTTTCAAGACACAAGTCCTGATTCTCAAGCTGATTTTGAAAATTATGGTGTTGTTAGAACCTCATTTCGGAGGTTGTGCCTCAAAAGCCTCGTTTTTGGAGAATAAAAATTAGTGTTTGGAGGCACAACAAGGTTTCAAGATACAAAGCCCAATTCCAGAGTCGGTAGCATCAAAACACAATTTTTATGTACATCGTGCTCTAAGAACCTCATTTTGGAGCTTGTGCCAGTTTAGGAGCATCAAAATCAATGTTTTGAGGCACAACAAGGTTTCAAGATACAAGCCTCGATTCTAGAGCCAGTAGCATCAAAATTCAATTTTGATGCACATTGTGCTCTTAGAACCCTGTTTTAGAAATTATGTCTCAAAAGCCCTAGTTTTGGAGCATCAAAATTGATGTTTGGAGGCACAACAAGGTTTCAAGATGCAAGTCGTAATTCTAGCGTCAACATCGTCAAAATCTAATTTTGGCGCACATCGTGTTCTTAGAACCTCATTTCGAATCTTGTGCTTCGAAAGCCCTGGTTTCAGAGCATCAAAATCAATGTTTTGAGGCACAACAAGGTTTCAAGATGCAAGCCCCGATTCTAGAGCCAGTAGCATCAAAATTCAATTTTGATGCACATTGTGCTCTTAGAACCCTATTTTAAAAATTGTGCCTCAAAAGTCCCAGTTTTGGAGCATCAAAATCGATGTTTGGAGGCACAACAAGGTTTCAAGACGCAAGTCCTGAATCTGGAGCCGGTAATGTCAAAATTTGATTTAGAACCTTGTTTTTATGCTTATGCCTCAGAATCTTCGGTTTTGAAGCATCGAAATTGGTGTTTGGAGGCACAACAAGCTTTGAAGATGCAAGTCCCTATTTCGGAGCACAACAAGGTTTCAAGACACAAGTCCTGATTCTCAAGCTGATTTTGAAAAACATGGTGTTCTTAGAACCTCATTTCGGAGGTTGTGCCTCAAAAGCCTCATTTTTGGAGCATAAAAATTAGTGTTTGGAGGCAGAACAAGGTTTCAAGATTCAAATCCCAATTCGAGAGTCGGTAGCATCAAAACATAGTTTTTATGTACATCATACTCTTAGAACCTCATTTTGGAGCTTGTGCCTTAAAAGCCACGATTTTGGAACATCAAAATCAATGTTTTGAGGCACAACAAGGTTTCAAGAAGCATGCCCCTATTCTGGAGCCTATAGCGTCAAAATTCCATTTTAACGCACATCATTCTCTTACAAGCTCATTTTGGAGCTTGTGCCTCGAAAGACCCAGTTTTTGATCATCAAAATCAATATTTAGAGGTACAATAAAGTTTTAAAATGCAAGTCTCGATTCTAGAGTCAATAGCGTTAAAATATGATTTTGGCGCATATCGTGCTCTTAGAACCTCATTTTGAAGCTTGAAACTTGAAAGCCCCGATTTTAGAGCATCAAAATCAGTGTTTTGAGGCACAACAAGGTTTCAAGATGCAAGCCCCAATTCTAGAGCCAGTACCATCAAAATTCAATTTTGATGCACATTGTGCTCTTAGAACTCTATTTTAGAAATTGAGCCTCAAAATCCTCAATTTTGGAGCATCAATATCAGTGTTTGGAGGCACAACAAGGTTTCAAGATGCAAGTCCTCACTTTGGAGCCGGTAGCGTCAAAATTTGATTTTGACGCACATCATGCTCTTAGAACCTTGTTTTGGAGCTTATGCCTCAAAATCTTCAATTTCGAAACACCAAAATTGGTGTTTGGAGGCACAACAACCTTTCAAGATGCAAGTCCCTATTCCAGAGCCGGTAGTGTCAAAACATGATTTTGACGCACATTTTGCTCTTAGAACCTCGTTTCGAAGCGTGTGGCTCGAAAGCTCTAGTTTCGAAACATAAAAATCAAAGTTTAAAGGCACACCAAGGTTTCAAGAAGCAAGTCCCTATTCCAAAGCCTGTAGCGTCAAAATTCGATTTTGATGCATATCATTCTCTTAGAAGCTCATTTCGGAGCTTGTGCCTCGAAAGACCCAGTTTAGGAGCATCAAAATCAATGTTTGGAGGCACAACAACGTTTCAAGGTGCAAGTCCCTATTCTAGGGTCAATAGCGTCAAAATCTGATTTGGGGCACATCGTGCTCTTAGAACCTTATTTCGAAGCTTGTGCCTTGAAAGCCCCAGTTGCGGAGGATCAAAATCAGTGTTTTGAGGCACAACAAGGTTTCAAGATACAAGTCCCGATTCTAGAGCCAGTAGCATCAAAATTCAATTTTGATGCACATTGTGCTCTTAGAACCCTGTTTTAGAAATTGTGCCTCAAAAGCCCCAATTTTGGAGCATCAAAATCGATCTTTGGAGGCACAACAAGGTTTCAAGATGCAAGTCTCGATTCTAGTGTCAATATCATCAAAATCTAATTTGGTGCACATCGTGCTCTTAGAACCTCATTTCGAATCTTGTGCCTCGAAAGCCCTGGTTTCAGAGCATCATGCTCTTAGAACCTTGTTTTGGAGCTTATGCCTCAAAATCTTCGATTTAGATTTTGAAGCATCAAAATTGGTGTTTGGAGGCACAACAACCTTTCAAGACGCAAGTCCCTATTCCGGAGCCTGTAGTGTCAAAAAATGATTTTGATGCACATCTTGGTCTTAGAACCTCATTCGAAGCGTGTGGCTTGAAAGCTCTAGTTTGAAAACATCAAAATCAAAGTTTAAAGGCACAACAAGGTTTCAAGAAGCAAGTCCCTATTCTAGAGCCTGTAGCGTCAAAATTCGATTTTGACGCACATCATTCTCTTAGAAGCTCATTTCGGAGCTTGTGCCTCAAAAGACCCAGTTCAAGATGCAAGTCCTGATTCTAGAGTCAAAAGCGTCAAAATCTGATTTTAGCGCACATCGTGCTCTTAGAACCTCATTTTGAAGCTTGCGTTTTGAAATCCCTGATTTCGGAGCATCAAAATCAGTGTTTTGAGGCATAACAAGGTTTCAAGATGCAAGTTTTGATTCTAGAGCCAGTAGCATCAAAATTCAATTTTGATGCACATTGTGCTCTTAGAACCCTGTTTTAGAAATTGTGCCTCAAAAGCCCCTATTTTGGATCATCAAAATTGATGTTTGGAGGCACAACAAGGTTTCAAAATGCAAGTCCTGATTCTGGAATTAGTAGCATCAGAATTTGATTGTGATGCACATCGTGCTCTTAGAACCTTGTTTTGGAGCTTATCTCTCAAAATCTTTGCTTTTGAAGCATCAAAATTGGTGTTTGGAAGAACGTCAAGCTTTCAAGACGCAAGTCCCTATTCTGGAGCCTGTAGTGTCAAAACATGATTTTGATGCACATCGTGGTCTTAGAACTTCATTTCGGAGCGTGTGGCTCCAAAGCTCTAGTTTTAGAAAATCAAAATCAATGTTTAAAGGCACAACAAGGTTTCAAGATACAAGTCCTGATTCTCAAGCTGATAGCGTTAAGACATGAATTTGACAAACATGTTGTTCTTAGAACCGCATTTCGGAGGTTGTACCTCAAAAGCGTCATTTTTGGAGCTTAAAAATTAGTGTTTGGAGGCACAATAAGGTTTCAAGACAGAAGTACCAATTCGAGAGTCGATAGCGTCAAAACACAATTTTGATGTACATCGTGCTTTTAGAACCTCATTTTGGAGCTTATGCCTCAAAATCTTCGATTTTGAAGCATCAAAATTGATGTTTGGAGGCACAACAAGCTTTCAAGATGCAAGTCCCTATTTCAGAGCGAGTGGCTCAAAAGCTCCAGTTTCAAAACATCAAAATCTGTTTAAAGGCGCAACAAGGTTTCATGACAAAAGCCCGCTTCTCAAGTTGATGGCGTCAAAACATGATATGGACAAACATGGTGTTCTTACAACCTGATTTCGGAGGTTGTGCCTCAAAAGCCTCATTTTTGGAGCATAAAAATTAATGTTTTGAGGCACAACAAGGTTTCGAGACACAAGTCCCAATTCCAGAGTCGGCAGCGTCAAAACGCTATTTTGATGTACATCGTGCTCTTAGAACCTAATTTCAGAGCTTGTGCCTTGAAAGCTCTAATTTTGGAACATCAAAATCAATGTTTTGAGGCACAACAAGGTTTCAAGAAGCAAGTCCCTATTCTGGAGCCTGTTGCGTCAAAATTCGATTTTGACGCACATCATTCTCTTAGAAGTTCATTTCAGAGCTTGTGCCTCGAAAGACCCAGTTTTGGAGCATCAAAATCAATGTTTGGAGGTACAACAAGGTTTCAAGATGCAACCCCCGATTCTAGAGCCAATAGCATCAAAATTCCATTTTGATGCACATTGTGCTATTAGAACCCTGTTTTAGAAATTGTGTCTCAAAAGCCTCACTGTTGGAGCATCAAAATTGATTTTGGATGCAATTCCTAATTCTAGAGGTTATAGCGACAAAATTTGATTTTGACACACATCCTAGTATTAGAACCTTGTTTTGGAGCTTATGCCTCAAAATCTTTAGTTTCAAAGCATCAAAATTGGTGTTTGGAGGCACAACAAGCTTTCAAGATCCCTATTCCGGAGCCTGTAGTGTCAAAACATGATTTTGATGCACATCGTGCTCTTAGAACCTCATTTTAGAGCATGTGGCTCAAAAGCTCCAGTTTCAAAACATCAAACTTAATGTTTAAAGGCACAACAAGGTTTCAAGACACAAGTCCCGATTCTCAAGCTGATAGTGTCAAAACACGATTTTAACAAACATGGTATTCTTAGAACCTCATTTCGGAGGTTGTCCCTCAAAAGACCAAGTTTTGGAGCATCAAAATCAATGTCTGGAGGCACAACAAGGTTTGAAGATGCAAGTCTTGATTGTAGAGTCAATATCGTCAAAATCTGATTTTTCCGCACATCGTGCTCTTAGAACGTCATTTTGAATCTTGTGCCTCGAAAGCCATAGTTTCAGAGCATCAAAATCAGAGTTTTGAGGCACAATAAGGTTTCAGGATGCAAGCCCCCATTCTAGATCCAGGAGCATCAAAATTCAATTTTGATGCACATTGTTCTCTTAGAACCCTATTTTAGAAATTGTGCCTGAAAAGCGCCAGTTTTGGAGCATCAAAATCAATGTTTGGAGGCAGAACAAGGTTTCAAGATGCAAGTCTTCATTCTCGAGCCGGTAGAGTCAAAATTCGATTTTGACACACATCGTGCTATTAGAAACTTGTTTTGGAGCTTATGCCTCAAACTCTTCGGTTTGAAAGCATCGAAATTCGTGTTTGGAGGCACAACAAGCTTTCAATATGCAAGTCCCTATTCCGGAGCCTGTAGTGTCAAAACATGATTTTGATGCACATCGTGCTCTTAGAACCTTTTTTTGGAGCATGTGGCTTGAAAGCTCCAGTTTCAAAACATCAAAATCAATATTTAGATGCACAACAAGGTTTCAAGACACAAGTCCCAATTTTCAAGCTCATAGCGTCCAAACACGAGTTTGACAAACATGGTGTTCTTAGAACCTCATTTCGGAGGTTGTGGCTCAAAAGTCTCATTTTTGGAGCATAAAAATTAGTGTTTTGAGGCAAAACAAGTTTTCAAGACAAAAGTTCCAATTCCAAAGTCAGTGGCTTCAAAATGCAATTTTGATGTACATCGTGGTCTTAGAACCTCATTTCAGAGCTTGTGCCTTGAAAGCCCTGATTTTGGAACATCAAAATAAATGTTTTGAGGCGCAACAAGGTTTCAAGAAGCAAGTCCCTATTCAAGAGCCTGTAGCGTCAAAATTCCATGTTAAAGCACATCATTCTATTAGAAGCTCATTTCGGAGCTTGTGCCTTGAAAGACCCAGTTTTGGAGCATCAAAATCAATGTTTTGAGGCACAACAAGGTTTCAAGATGCAAATCCCAATTCTTGAGTCAATAGCATCAAAATCCGATTTTGGTGCACATCGTGCTCTTAGAAGCTCATTTCGAAGCTTTTGCCTTGAAAGCCTGGGTTTCGGAGCATCAAAATCAGTGTTTTGCGGCAAAACAAGGTTTCAAGATGCAAGCCCGGATTCTAGAGCCAGTAGCATCAAAATTCAATTTTGATGTACATTGTGCTCTTCAAACCCTGGTTTAGAAATTGTGCCTCAAAAGCTGCTGTTTTGGAGCATCAAAATCGATGTGTGGAGGCACAAGAAGGTTTCAAAAAGCAAGTCCTAATTCTGGAGCCAGTAGCATCAGAAATTGATTTTGATGCACATCGTGCTCTTAAAACCTTGTTGTGGAGCTTACCTCTCAAAATCTCCGGTTTTGAAGCATCAAAATTGGTGTTTGGAAGAACAACAAGCTCTCAAGATGCAAGTCCCTATTTTGGAGCCTCTAGTGTCAAAATATGATCTTCGTTTCGGGGCGTGGAGCTCGAAAGCTCTAGTTTTAGAACATCAAAATCAATTTTTAAAGGCACAACAAGGTTTCAAGACACAAGTCCCGATTCTCAAGCTGATTGCGTCAAAACATGATTTTGACAAACATGGTGTTCTTAGAACCTCATTTCGGAGGTACACCTCAAAAGCCTTGTTTTTGGAGCATAAAAATTAGTGTTTGGAGGCAAAACAAGGTTTCAAGGCAAAAGTGCCAATTCCAGAGTCGGTAGCGTCAAAACATAATTTTGATGTACATCGTGTTCTTAGAACCTCATTTCAGAGCTTGTGCCTTGAAAGCCCTGATTTTGGAACATCAAAATCAATGTTTTGAGGTGCAACAAGGTTTCAAGAAGCAAGTCCCTATTCGAGAGCCTGTAGCATCAAAATTCCATCTTGACGCAGATCATTCTCTTAGAAGCTCGTTTCGGAGCTTGTGCCTCAAAAGACCTAGTTTTGGAGTATCAAAATCAATGTTTTGAGGCACAACAAGGTTTCAAGATGCAAGTTCCAATTCTAGAGTCAATAGCATCAAAATATGATTTTGGCGCACATCGTGCTCTTAGAATCTCATTTCGAAGCTTGTACCTCGAAAGCCCCAGTTTCTGAGCATCAAAATCAATGTTTTGAGGCTCAACATGGTTTCAAGATGCAAGCCCGGATTCTAGAGCAAGTAGCATCAAAATTTAATTTTGATGCACACTGTGCTTGTAGAACCTTGTTTTAGAAATTGTGCCTCAAAAGCTCCAGTTTTGGAGGCACAAAAATGTTTCATGATGCGAGTCCTAATTTTGGAGCCGATAGCATCAGAGTTTGATTTTCACGCACATCGTGCTCTTAGAAGCTTGTTTTGGAGCTTATGCCTCAAAATCTTCGGTTTTGAAGCATCAAAATTGGTCTTTGGAGGAACAACAAGCTTTTTAGACGCAAGTCCCTATTCGGGAGCCGATAGTGTCAAAACGTGATTTTGATGCACATCGTGCTCTTAGAACATCATTTTGGAGCATGTCGCTTGAAAGCTCGAGTTTCAAAACATCAAATTCAATGTTTAAAGGAACAACACGGTTTCACATTACAAGTCTCGATTCTCAAGCTGATAGTGTCAAAGCACGATTTTGAAAAACATTGTGTTCTTAGAACCTCATTTCGGAGGTTGTGCCTTAAAAGCCTCATTTTTGAAGCATAAAAATTAGTGTTTGGAGGCACAAGGTTTCAAGACACAAGTCCCAATTCCAGATTCGGTAACATCAAAACGCAATTTTGATGTACATCGTGCTCTTAGAACCTCATTTTGGAGCTTGTGTCTTGAAAGCCCTAATTTTAGAACATCAAAATCATTGTTTTGAGGCACAACAAGGTTTTAAGAAGCAAGTCCCTATTCCAGAGCCTGTAGCATCAAAATTCCATTTTGACGCACATCATTCTCTTAGAAGCTCATTTTGGAGCTTGTGCCTCAAAAGACCCAGTTTTCGAGCATCAAAATCAATGTTTGGAGGCACAACAAGTTTTCAAGATGCAAGTCCTGTTTATGGAGCCGGTAGCGTCAAAATTTGATTTTAACACATCGTGCTCTCAAAACCTTGTTTTCGAGCTTATACCTCAAAATCTTCGGTTTCGAAGCATCAAAATTGGTGTTTGGAGCCACAACAAGCTTTCAAGACACAAGTCCCTATTCCGAAGCCTGTACTGTCAAAACATGATTTTGATGCACATTGTGCTCTTAGAACCTCATTTCAGAGTGTGTGGCTCGAAAGCTCCAGTTTCAAAACATCAAAATCAATGTCTAAAGGCACAACAAGGTTTCAAGACACGAGACCCAATTTCAGAGTCGGTAGTGTCAATAGCGTCAAAATATGATTTTGGCGCACATCGTGCTCTTAGAACCTTATTTCGAAGCTTGTGGCTCGAAAGCCCCAGTTTCGGAGCATCAAAATCAGTGTTTTGAGGAACAACAAAGTTTCAAGATGCAAGCCCTGATTCTAAAGCTAGTAGCATCAAAATTCAATTTTGATGCACATTCACGTCACAAGTCCCGATTCTCAAGCTGATGGCGTCAAAACACGATTTTGACAAACATGGTGTTCTTAGAACCTGATTTCGGAGCTTGTGCCTTGAAAGCTCTGATTTTGGAACATCAAAATCAATGTTTTGAGGCACAACAAGTTTTCAAGATGCAAGTCCTGATTATGGAGCCGGTAGCATCAAAATTTAATTTTGACACACATCGTGCTCTCAAAACCTTGTTTTGGAGCTTATGCCTCAAAATCTTCGATTTCAAAGCATCAAAATTGGTGTTTGGAGCCACGACAAGCTTTCAAGACAAAAGTCCCTATTCCGTAACCTATTTTGTCAAAATGTGATTTTGATGCACATTGTGCTCTTAGAACCTTGTTTCGGAGTGTGTGGCTCGAAAGCTCTAGTTTCAAAACATCAAAATCAATGTTTAAAGGCACGAGTCCCAATTTCAGAGTCGGTAGCGTCAAAATGTAATTTTGATGTACATCGTGCTCTTAGAACGTCATTTCGTAGCTTGTGCCTTTAAAGCCCTCATTTTGGAACATGAAAATCAATTTATTGAGGCACAACAAGGTTTCAAGAAGCAAGTCCATACTCCAGAGCCCGTAGCGTCAAAATTCCATTCTGAAACACATGATTCTTTTGGAAGCTCATTTCGGAGCTTCTGCCTCGAAAGACCTAGTTCTGGAGCATCAAAATCAATGTTTGGAGACAAAACAAGGTTTCAAAATGCAAGTCCCGATTCTAGAGTCAATAGTGTCAAAATCTGATTTTGGCGCACATCGTGCTCTTAGAACCTCATTTTGAAGCTTGTGCCTTAAAAGACCAAGTTTCGGAGTATCAAAATCAGTGTTTTGAGGCACCACAAGGTTTCAAGATGCAAGCCCCGATTCAAGAGCCAGTAGCATCAAAATTCAATTTTGATGCACATTGTGCTCTTAGAACCCTATTTTAGTAATTGTGCCTCAAAAGCCCCAGTTTTGGAGCATCAAAATCGATGTTTGGAGACACAACAAGGTTTCAAGATGCAAGTCTTGATTCTGGAGCCGGTAGTGTTGAAATTTGACTTTGACGCACATCATGCTCTTAGAACCTTGTTTTGGAGCTTATCTCTCAAAATCTTTGGTTTTGAATCATCAAAATTGGTGTTTGGAGGCACAACAAGCTTGTAAGACGCAAGTCCCTATTCCAGAACCTGTAGTGTCAAAACATGATTTTGATGCACATCGTGTTCTTAGAACCTTGTTTCAAAGCGTGTGGCTCAGAAGCTCTAGTTTCGAAATGTGGTGTTCTTAGAACCTCATTTCGGAGGTTGTGCCTCAAAAGCCTCATTTTTGGAGCATAAAAATTAGTGTTTGGACGCACAACAAGGTTTCAAGACACAAGTCCCAATTCTAGAGTTGGTAGGATCAAAACGCAATTTTGATGTACATTGTGCTCTTAGAACCTCATTTTGGAGCTTGTGCCTTGAAAGCCCTGATTTGGGAACATCAAAATCAATGTTTTGAGGCACAACAAGTTTTCAAGAAGCAAGTCCCTATTCTTGAGCCTGTAGCGTCAAAATTTTATTTTGACGCACATCATTCTGTTAGAAGCTGATTTCGGAGTTTGTGCCTCGAAAGACCCAGTTTTGGAGCATCAAAATCAATGTCTGGAGGCACAACAAAGTTTCAAGATGCAAATCCCGATTGTAGAGTCAATATCATCAAAATCTAATTTTGACGCACATCGTGCTCTTAGAACTTCATTTCGAACCTTGTGTCTCGAAAGCCACAGTTTCATAGCATCAAAATCAGTGTTTTAAGAAACAACAACTATTCAAGATGCAAGCTCCGATTCTAGAGTCAGGAGCATCAAAATTTAATTTTGACGCACATTGTGCTTTTAGAACCCTATTTTAGAAATTGTACCTCAAAAGCCCCAGTTTTGCAGCATCAAAATCGATGTTTGGAGGCACAACAAGGTTTCAAAATGCAAGTCCTGATTATGGAGCTGGTAGATTCAGAATTTGATGTTGACACACATCATGCTCTTAGAACCTTGTTTCAGAGCTTATACCTAAAAATCTTCGGTTTCGAACCATTAAAATTGGTATTATGAGGAACAACAAGCTTTCAAGATGCCGGTCCTTATTCTAGAGTCTATAGTGTCAAAATGTGATTCTGATGCACATCGTGCTCTTAGAACCTCATTTCGGAGCGTGTGGCTCGAAAGCTCCAGTTTCAAAACAGCAAAATCAATGTTTAAAGCACATTAAGGTTTCAAGACACAAGTCTTGATTCTCAAGCTGGTAGCATCAAAACATGATTTTGACAAACATGGTGTTCTTAGAACCTCATTTCGGAGGTTGTACCTCAAAAGCCTCCTTTTTGGAGCATAAAAATTAGTGTTTGGAGGCACAACAAGGTTTCAAGACACAAGTCCTAATTCCAGAGTCAGTAGCGTTAAAACGCAATTTTGATGGACATCGTGCTCTTAGAACCTCATTTTGGAGCTTGTGCCTTGAAAGGCCTGATTTGGGAACATCAAAATCAATATTTTGAGGCACAACAAGTTTTCAAGAAGCAAGTCCCTATTCCAAATCCTATAGCATCAAAATCAATGTCTCGAGGCACAACAAGGTTTCAAGATGCAAGTCCCGATTGTAGACTCAATATTGTCAAAATCTGATTTTGACGCACATCGTGCTCTTAGAATCCCATTTCAAAGCTTGTGCCTTGAAAGCCATAGTTTCGAAGCATCAAAATTGATGTTTGGAGGCAGAACAAGGTTTCAAGATGCAAGCCCTGGTTCTAGAGCCAGGAGCCTCAAAATTCAATTTTGATGCACATTGTGCTCTTAGAAACTAGTTTTAGAAATTGTGCCTCAAAAGTCCAAGTTTTGGAGCATCAAAATCGATGTTTGGAGGCACAACAAGGTTTCAAGATGCAATTTCTGATTCTTGAGTTGGTAGAATCAAAACACAAGAAGGTAGAGTGAAGACATGAGTCCCAATTCCAGAGTCGGTAGCGTCAAAATGCAATTTTTATGTAAATCGTGCTCTTATAACCTCATTTCAAAGCTTGTGCCTTGAAAGCCCTGATTTTGGAACATCAAAATCAATGTTTTGAGGCACAACAAGGTTTGAAGATGCAAGTCCCGATTCTAGAGTCAATAGCGCGCGCTAAAAACTAATTTTGATGCACATCGTGCTCTTAGAACCTCATTTCAAAGTTGTGCCTCGAAAGCCTCGGTTTCGGAGCATCAAAATCAGTGTTTTGAGACACAACAAGGTTTCAAGATGCAAGCCCCGATTCTAGAGCCACTAGCATCAAAATTTTATTTTGATGCAAACCTTGTTTTAGAAATTGTGCCTCAAAAGCCCCAATTTTGGAGCATTAAAATCGATGTTTGGAGGCACAACAAGGTTTCAAGATGCAAGTCCTAATTCAGGAGCCGGTAGAGTCAGAACTTGATTTTGACGCACATCGTGCTCTTTGAACCTTGTTTTGGAGCTTATGCCTCGAAATCTTTGCTTTCGAAGCGTCGAAATTGGTATTTGCAAGCACAACAAGCATCCAAGAGGAAAGTCCCTATTCCAAAGCCTGTAGTGTCAAAACATGATTTTGATGCACATCGTGTTTTTAGAACCTCCTTTCGGAGCGTGTGGCTCGAAAGCTCCAGTTTCAAAACATCAAAATCAATGTTTAAAGGCACAATAAGGTTTCAAGATGGAAGTCTCGATTCTAGAGTCCATAGCGTCAAAATCTGATTTTGGGGCACAACGTGCTCTTAGAACCTCATTACAAAGCTTATGCGTCGAAAGCCTCAGTTTCGGAGCATCAAAATTAGTGTTTTGAGGCACAACATGGTTTCAAATTGCAAGCCCTGATTTTAGAGCCAGTAGCATCAAAATTCAATTTTGATGCACATTGTGCTCTTATAACCCTATTTTTGAAATTGTGCCTCAAAAGCCCTAGTTTTGGAGCATCAAAATCAGAGTTTTGAGGCACAATAAGGTTTCAGGATGCAAGCCCCCATTCTAGATCCAGGAGCATCAAAATTCAATTTTGATGCACATTGTTCTCTTAGAACCCTATTTTAGAAATTGTGCCTCAAAAGCGCCAGTTTTGGAGCATCAAAATCAATGTTTGGAGGCAGAACAAGGTTTCAAGATGCAAGTCTTGATTCTCGAGCCGGTAGAGTCAAAATTTGATTTTGACGCACATTGTGCTATTAGAAACTTGTGTTGGAGCTTATGCCTCAAACTCTTCGGTTTGAAAGCATCAAAATTCGTGTTTCGAGGCACAACAAGCTTTCAATATGCAAGTCCCTATTCCGGAGCCTGTAGTGTCAAAACATGATTTTGATGCACATCGTGCTCTTAGAACCTTTTTTTGGAGCGTGTGGCTTGAAAGCTCCAGTTTCAAAACATCAAAATCAATGTTTAGATGCACAACAAGGTTTCAAGACACAAGTCCCAATTTTCAAGCTCATAGCATCCAAACATGAGTTTGACAAACATGGTGTTCTTAGAACCTCATTTCGGAGGTTGTGGCTCAAAAGTCTCATTTTTGGAGCATAAAAATTAGTGTTCGGAGGCAAAACAAGGTTTCAAGACAAAAGTTCCAATTCCAAAGTCAGTGGCTTCAAAACGCAATTTTGATGTACATCGTGGTCTTAGAACCTCATTTCAGAGCTTGTGCCTTGAAAGCCCTGATTTTGGAACATCAAAATAAATGTTTTGAGGCGCAACAAGGTTTCAAGAAGCAAGTCCCTATTCGAGAGCCTGTAGCGTCAAAATTCCATGTTAAAGCACATCATTCTATTAGAAGCTCATTTCGGAGCTTGTGCCTCGAAAGACACAGTTTTGGAGCATCAAAATCAATGTTTTGAGGCACAACAAGGTTTCAAGATGCAAATCCCAATTCTTGAGTCAATAACATCAAAATCCGATTTTGGCACACATCGTGCTCTTAGAACCTCATTTCGAAGCTTTTGCCTTGCAAGCCCAGGTTTCGGAGCATCAAAATAAGTGTTTTGAGGCAAAACAAGGTTTCAAGATGCAATCCCGGATTCGAGAGCCAGTAGCATCAAAATTCAATTTTGATGCACATTGTGCTCTTAGAACCCTAGTTTAGAAATTGTGCCTCAAAAGCCCCTGTTTTGGAGCATCAAAATCGATGTGTGGAGGCACAAGAAGGTTTCAAAAAGCAAGTCCTAATTCTGGAGCTAGTAGCGTCAGAAATTGATTTTGATGCACATTGTGCTCTTAAAACCTTGTTGTGGAGCTTATCTCTCAAAATCTCCGGTTTTGAAGCATCAAAATTGGTGTTTGGAAGAACAACAAGCTCTCAAGATGCAAGTCCCTATTCTGGAGCCTCTAGTGTCAAAACATGATCTTCGTTTCGGGGGCGTGGAGCTCGAAAGCTCTAGTTTTAGAACATCAAAATCAATTTTTAAAGGCGCAACAAGGTTTCAAAACACAAGTCCTTATTCTCAAGCTGATTGCGTCAAAACATGATTTTGACAAACATGGTGTTCTTAGAACCTCATTTCGAAGGTACACCTCAAAAGCCTTGTTTTTGGAGCATAAAAATTAGTGTTTGGAGGCAAAACAAGGTTTCAAGGCGAAAGTGCCAATTCCAGAGTCGGTAGCGTCAAAACATAATTTTGATGGACATCGTGTTCTTAGAACCTCATTTCAGAGCTTGTGCCTTGAAAGCCCTGATTTTGGAACATCAAAATCAATGTTTTGAGGTGCAACAAGGTTTCAAGAAGCAAGTCCCTATTTGAGAGCCTGTAGCATCAAAATTCCATCTTGACGCACATCATTCTATTAGAAGCTTGTTTCGGAGCTTGTGCCTCAAAAGACCTAGTTTTGGAGTATCAAAATCAATGTTTTGAGGCACAACAAGGTTTCAAGATGCAAGTTCCAATTCTAGAGTCAATAGCATCAAAATCTGATTTTGGCGCACATCGTGCTCTTAGAATCTCATTTCGAAGCTTGTACCTCGAAAGCCCCAGTTTCTGAGCATCAAAATCAGTGTTTTGAGGCACAACATGGTTTCAAGATGCAAGCCCGGATTCTAGAGCAAGTAGCATCAAAATTTGATTTTGATGCACATTGTGCTTGTAGAACCTTGTTTTAGAAATTGTGCCTCGAAAGCTCCAGTTTTGGAGGCACAAAAATGTTTCTTGATGCGAGTCCTAATTTTGGAGCCGATAGTGTCAGAGTTTGATTTTCACGCACATCGTGCTCTTAGAAGCTTGTTTTGGAGCTTATGCCTCAAAATCTTCGGTTTTGAAGCATCAAAATTTGGTCTTTGGAGGAACAACAAGATTTTTAGACGCAAGTCCCTATTCGGGAGCCGATAGTGTCAAAACATGATTTTGATGCACATCGTGCTCTTAGAACATCATTTTGGAGCATGTCGCTCGAAAGCTCGAGTTTCGAAACATTAAATTCAATGTTTAAAGGAACAACAAGGTTTCACATTACAAGTCTCGATTCTCAAGCTGATGCCGTCAAAGCACGATTTTGAAAAACATTGTGTTCTTAGAACCTCATTTCGGAGGTTGTGCCTTAAAAGCCTCATTTTTGAAGCATAAAAATTAGTGTTTGGAGGCACAAAGTTTCAAGACACAAGTCCCAATTCCAGAGTCGGTAACATCAAAACGCAATTTTGATGTACATCGTGCTCTTAGAACCTCATTTTGGAGCTTGTGTCTTGAAAGCCCTAATTTTAGAACATCAAAATCAATGTTTTGAGGCACAACAAGGTTTTAAGAAGCAAGTCCCTATTCCAGAGCCTGTAGCATCAAAATTCCATTTTGACACACATCATTCTCTTAGTAGGTCATTTCGGAGCTTGTGCCTCAAAAGACCCAGTTTTTTAGCATCAAAATCAATGTTTGGAGGCACAACAAGTTTTCAAGATGCAAGTCCTGTTTATGGAGCCGGTAGCGTCAAAATTTGATTTTAACACATCGTGCTCTCAAAACCTTGTTTTCGAGCTTATACCTCAAAATCTTCGGTTTCGAAGCATCAAAATTGGTGTTTGCAGCCACAACAAGCTTTCAAGACACAAGTCCCTATTCCGAAGCCTGTACTATCAAAACATGATTTTGATGCACATTGTGCTCTTAGAACCTCGTTTCAGAGTGTGTGGTTCGAAAGCTCCAGTTTGAAAACATAAAAATCAATGTCTAAAGGCACAACAAGGTTTCAAGACACGAGACCCAATTTCAGAGTCGGTAGTGTCAATAGCGTCAAAATATGATTTTGGCGCACATCGTGCTCTTAGAACCTTATTTCGAAGCTTGTGGCTCGAAAGCCCCAGTTTCAGAGCATCAAAATCAGTGTTTTGAGGAACAACAAAGGTTCAAGATGCAAGCCCTGATTCTAAAGCTAGTAGCATCAAAATTCAAGCACATTCACATCACAAGTCCTGATTCTCAAGCTGATGGCGTCAAAAGACGATTTTGACAAACATGGTGTTCTTAGTACCTGATTTCGGAGGTTGTGCCTCAAAAGCCTCATTTTTGGAGCATAAAAATTGGTGTTTGGAGGCACAACAAGGTTTTGAGACACAAGTCCCAATTGCAGAGTCGGTAGCATCAAAACACAATTTTGATGTACATCGTGCTCTTAGAACCTCATTTCGGAGCTTGTGCCTTGAAAGCCCTGATTTTGGAACATCAAAATCAATGTTTTGAGGCACAACAAGGTTTCAACAAGCAAGACCCTATTCCGCAGCCTATAGCATCAAAATTCCAAATTGACGCACATCATTCTCTTAGAAGCTCATTTAAAAAATTGTGCCTCAAAAGACCCGATTTTTGAACGTCAAAATCAATGTTTGGAGGCACAACAAGTTTTCAAGATGCAAAACCTGATTATGGAGCCGGTAGTGTCAAAATTTAATTTTGACACACATCGTGCTCTCAAAACCTTGTTTTGGAGCTTATGCCTCAAAATCTTCGATTTCAAAGCATCAAAATTGGTGTTTGGAGCCACGACAAGCTTTCAAGACACAAGTCCCTATTCCGTAGCCTGTTCTGTCAAAATGTGATTTTGATGCACATTGTGCTCTTAGAACCTTGTTTCGGAGTGTGTGGCTCGAAAGCTCTAGT
Source organism: Cryptomeria japonica (assembly GCF_030272615.1). NCBI lineage: Eukaryota > Viridiplantae > Streptophyta > Pinopsida > Cupressales > Cupressaceae > Cryptomeria > Cryptomeria japonica. The sequence goes on from NC_081413.1 coordinate 374,898,890, forward strand.
TTCAAAACATCAAAATCAATGTTTAAAGGCACGAGTCCCAATTTCAGAGTCGATAGCGTCAAAATGTAATTTTGATGTACGTCGTGCTCTTAGAACGTCATTTCGTAGCTTGTGCCTATCAATTTATTGAGGCACAACAAGGTTTCAAGAAGCAAGTCCATACTCCAGAGCCCGTAGCGTCAAAATTCCATTCTGAAACACATGATTCTTTTGGAAGCTCATTTCGGAGCTTCTGCCTCGAAAGACCTAGTTTTGGAGCATCAAAATCAATGTTTGGAGGCAAAACAAGGTTTCAAAATGCAAGTCCCGATTCTTGTGCCTTAAAAGACCAAGTTTCGGAGTATCAAAATCAGTGTTTTGAGGCACCACAAGGTTTCAAGATGCAAGCCCCGATTCAAGAGCCAGTAGCATCAAAATTCAATTTTGATGCACATTGTGCTCTTAGAACCCTATTTTAGTAATTGTGCCTCAAAAGCCCCAGTTTTGGAGCATCAAAATCGATGTTTGGAGACACAACAAGGTTTCAAGATGCAAGTCTTGATTTTGGAGCCGGTAGTGTTGAAATTTGACTTTGACGCACATCATGCTCTTAGAACCTTGTTTTGGAGCTTATCTCTCAAAATCTTCGATTTTGAATCATCAAAATTGGTGTTTGGAGGCACAACAAGCTTGTAAGACGCAAGTCCCTATTCCAGAACCTGTAGTGTCAAAACATGATTTTGATGCACATCGTGTTCTTAGAACCTTGTTTCAAAGCGTGTGGCTCGGAAGCTCTAGTTTCGAAACATGGTGTTCTTAGAACCTCATTTCGGAGGTTGTGCCTCAAAAGCCTCATTTTTGGAGCATAAAAATTAGTGTTTGGACGCACAACAAGGTTTCAAGACACAAGTCCCAATTCTAGAGTTGGTAGCATCAAAACACAATTTTGATGTACATTGTGCTCTTAGAACCTCATTTTGGAGCTTGTGCCTTGAAAGCCCTGATTTGGGAACATCAAAATCAATGTTTTGAGGCACAACAAGTTTTCAAGAAGCAAGTCCCTATTCTCGGGCCTGTAGCGTCAAAATTTCATTTTGACGCACATCATTCTGTTAGAAGCTGATTTCGGAGTTTGTGCCTCGAAAGACCCAGTTTTGGAGCATCAAAATCAATGTCTGGAGGCACAACAAAGTTTCAAGATGCAAATCCCGATTGTAGAGTCAATATCATCAAAATCTGATTTTGGCGCACATCGTGCTCTTAGAACTTCATTTCGAACCTTGTGTCTCGAAAGCCACAGTTTCATAGCATCAAAATCAGTGTTTTAAGGAACAACAAGGTTTCAAGATGCAAGCTCCGATTCTAGAGTCAGAAGCATCAAAATTTAATTCTGATGCACATTGTGCTTTTAGAACCCTATTTTAGAAATTGTGCGTCAAAAGCCCCAGTTTTGCAGCATCAAAATCGATGTTTGGAGGCACAACAAGGTTTCAAAATGCAAGTCCTGATTATGAAGCCGGTAGCTTCAGAATTTGATGTTGACACACATCATGCTCTTAGAACCTTGTTTCAGAGCTTATACCTAAAAATCTTCAGTTTCGAACCATTAAAATTGGTATTATGAGGAACAACAAGCTTTCAAGATGCCGATCCTTATTCTAGAGTCTATAGTGTCAAAATGTGATTCTGATGCACATCGTGTTCTTAGAACCTCATTTCGGAGCGTGTGGCTCGAAAGCTCCAGTTTCAAAACAGCAAAATCAATGTTTAAAGGCACAATAAGGTTTCAAGACACAAGTCCTGATTCTCAAGCTGGTAGCATCAAAACATGATTTTGACAAACATGGTGTTCTTAGAACCTCATTTCGGAGGTTGTACCTCAAAAGCCTCCTTTTTGGAGCATAAAAATTAGTGTTTGGAGGCACAACAAGGTTTCAAGACACAAGTCCTAATTCCAGAGTCAGTAGCGTTAAAACGCAATTTTGATGGACATCGTGCTCTTAGAACCTCATTTTGGAGCTTGTGCCTTGAAAGGCCTGATTTGGGAACATCAAAATCAATGTTTTGAGGCACAACAAGTTTTCAAGAAGCAAGTCCCTATTCCAAATCCTATAGCATCAAAATCAATGTCTAGAGGCACAACAAGGTTTCAAGATGCAAGTCCCGATTGTAGAGTCAATATTGTCAAAATCTGATTTTGACGCACATCGTGCTCTTAGAATCTCATTTCAAAGCTTGTGCCTCGAAAGCCATAGTTTCGGAGCATCAAAATCGATGTTTGGAGGCAGAACAAGGTTTCAAGATGCAAGCCCTGGTTCTAGAGCCAGGAGCCTCAAAATTCAATTTTGATGCACATTGTGCTCTTAGAACTCAGTTTTAGAAATTGTGCCTCAAAAGTCCAAGTTTTGGAGCATCAAAATCGATGTTTGGAGGCACAACAAGGTTTCAAGATGCAATTTCTGATTCTTGAGCTGGTAGAATCAAAACACAAGAAGGTAGAGTGAAGACATGAGTCCCAATTCTAAATTTGTTTTAGAGCTTATGCCTCAAAATGTTTAGTTTTGAACCATCGATATTGGTGTTTGGAGGCACAACAAGCTTTCAAGACGTAAGTCCTTATTCCACAGCCTATAGTGTTAAAATGTGATTTTGATGCACATCGTGCTCTTAAAACCTCGTTTCGGAGGGTGTGGCTTGAAAGCTCTAGTTTCAAAACACCGAAATCAATGTTTAAAGTTACAATAAGGTTTCAAGAAAAAAGTCACGATTCTCAAGACGATAGCGTCAAAATAGATTTTGACAAACATTGTGTTCTTAGTACCTCATTTCGGAGGTTGTGCCTAAAAACCCTCATTTTTGGAGCATAAAAATTAGTGTTTGGAGGCACAACAAGGTTTCAAGAGACATTTCGGAGCTTGTACATCGTGCTCTTAGAAGCTCATTTCGGAGCTTGTGCCTTGAAAGCCCTAATTTTGGAATATCAAAATCAATGTTTTGAGGCACAACAAGGTTTCAAAAATCAAGTCCCTATTCTGGAGCTTGTGCCTTAGAAACCCCTATTTCGGAGCATCAAAATCAGTGTTTTGAGGCACCACAAGGTTTCAAGATACAAGCCCTGATTCTAGAGCGAGTAGCATCAAAATTTAATTTTGATGCACATTGTGCTCTTAGAACCCTGTTTTAGAAATTGTGCCGCAAAAGCCCCAATTTTGGAGCATCAAAATCGATGTTTGGAGGCACAACAAGGTTTCAAGATGTAAGTCCTGATTTTGGAGCGGGTAGCCTCAAAATTTGATTTTGACGCACATCATGCTCTTAGAACCTTGTTTTGGAGCTTATGCCTCAAAATCTTTGGTTTCGAATTATCAAAATTGGTCTTTGGAGGCACAACAAACTTTCAAGATGCAAGACCCTATTCTGGAGCCTGTAGTGTCAAAATGTGATTTTGATGCACATCGTGCTCTTAGAAACTCATTTCGGAGCGTTTGGCTTGAAAGCTCCAGTTTTAAAACATCGAAATCAATGTTTAAAGGCACAACAAGGTTTCAAGATAAAAGTCCCGATTCTCAAGATGATAGCGTCAAAACATGATTTTGACAAACATGGTGTTCTTAGAACCTCATTTCGGAGGTTGTGCCTCAAAAGCCTCATTTTTGGAGCTTAAAAATTATTGTTTAAAGGCACAACAAGGTTTCAAGACACAAGTCCCAATTCCAGAGTCGGTAGTGTCAATACGAAATTTCGATGTATATCTTGTTCTTAGAACATCATTTCAGAGCTTGTGTCTTCAAAGCCCTAATTTTGGAACATCAAAATCAATGTTTTGAGGAACAACAAGGTTTCAAGAGGCAAGTCCCTATTCTGGAGCCTGTAGCGTCAAAATTCCATTTTGACGCACATCATTCTCTTAGAAGCTCATTTCGAAGCTTGTACCTCGAAAGACCCAGTTTTGGAGCATCAAAATCAATGTTTGGAGGCACAACCAGGTTTCAAAATGCAAGTACCGATTCTAGAGTCAATAGAGTCAAAATCTACTTTTGCTGCACATCGTGCTCTTAGAACCTCATTTCTAAGCTTGTGCCTTGAAAGCCTCAGTTTCGGAGCATCAAAGTCAATGTTTTGAGGCACAACAAGGTTTCAAGATGCAAGCCTCGATTCTAGAGCCAATAGCATCAAAACATAATTTTGATGCACATTGTGCTCTGATAATCCTATTTTAGAAATTGTCCCTCAAAAGCCCCAGTTTTGGAGCATCAAAATCGATGTTTGCAGGCACAACAAGGTTTCAAGATGCAAGGTTTGATTCTGGAGCCAGTAGCATCAAAATTTGATTTTGACGCACATCGTGCTCTTAGAACCTTCTTTTGGAGGCTCAAAATGTTCGGTTTTGAAGCATCGAAATTGGTGTTTGGAGGCACAACAAGCTTTCAAGACACAAGTTTCTATTCTGAAGCCTATAGTGTCAAAATGTGATTTTAATGCACATCGTGCTCCTAGAACCTCGTTTCAGAGCATGTGGCTTGAAAGCTCGAGTTTCAAAACATTGAAATCAATGTTTAAAGGCACAACAAAATGTTTCAAGACACAAGTTTCGATTCTCAAGCTGATAGCGTCAAAATAGAGTTTGACAAACATGGTGTTCTTAAAGCCTCATTTCAGAGGTTGTGCCTCAAAACCCTTGTTTTTGGAGCATAAAAATTAGTGTTTGGAGGCACACCAAGGTTTCAAGACACAAGTCCCAATTCAAGAGTCGGTAGCATAAAAAACACAATTTTGATGTACATCGTGCTCTTAGAACCTCATTTCGGAGCTTGTGCCTTGAATGCCCTAATTTTGGAACAACAAAAGCAGTGTTTGGTGGCACAGCAAGGTTTCAAGAAGCAAGCCCCTATTCCAGAGCCTGTAGCATCAAAATGGAATTTCGACGCACATCATTCACTTAGAAGCTCATTTCAGAGCATCAAAATCAATGTTTGGAGGTACAACAAGGTTTCAAGATCTATTCTAGAGTCAATAGCGTTAAAATCTAATTTTGGCACACATCATGCTCTTACAACCTTATTTCGAAGCTTGTGCCTCGAAAGCCCCAGTTTCGGAGCATCAAAAGCCCTGATTCAAGAGCCAGTAGCATCAAAATTCAATTTTGATGCACATTGTGCTCTTAGAACGCTGTTTTAGAAATTGTGCCTCAAAAGCCCCAGTTTTGGAGCATCAAAATCGATGTTTTGAGACACAACAAGGTTTCAAGATGCAAGTCCTAATTCTGGAACCGATAGTGTTGAAATTTGATTTTGACGCACATCGTGCTCTTAGAACCTTGTTTTGGAGCTTATCTCTCAAAATCTTCAGTTTCAAATTATAAAAATTGGAGTTTGGAGGCACAACAAGCTTTCAAGACGCAAGTCCCTATTCTGAAGCCCGTAGTGTCAAAGCGTGATTTTGATGCACATCGTGCTCTTAGATCCTCATTTCAAAGCGTGTGGCTCGGAAGCTCTAGTTTCGAAACATTGTGTTCTTAGAACCTCATTTCAACGGTTGTGCCTCAAAAGCCTCATTTTTGGAGCATACAAATTAGTGTTTGGAGGCACGACAAGGTTTCAAGACACAAGTCCCAATTCCAGAGTCGGTAGCGTCAAAACACAATTTTGATGTACATCGTGCTCTTAGAACTTCATTTCGGAGCTTGTGCCTTGAAAGCCCTGATTTGGGAACATCAAAATCAATGTTTTGAGGCACAACAAGTTTTCAAAAAGCAAGTCCCTATTCCAGAGCATGTAGCGTCAAAATTTCATTTTAACGCACATCATTCTCTAGCTGATTTCAGAGTTTGTGCCTCGAAAGACCCAGTTTTGGAGCATCAAAATCAATGTCTGGAGGCACAATAAGGTTTCAAGATGTAAGTCCCGATTATAGAGTCAAAATCTGATTTTGGCGCACATCCTGCTCTTAGAACCTCATTTCGAACCTTGTGCCTCGAAAGCCACAGTTTCAGAGCATCAAAATCAGTGTTTTGAGGAACAACAAGGTTTCAAGATGCAAGCCCCGATTCTAGAGCCAAGAGCATCAAAATTTAATTCTGATGCACATTATGCTCTAAGAACCCTATTTTAGAAATTGTGCCTCAAAAGCCCCAGTTTTGCAGCATCAAAATCGATGTTTGGAGGCACAACAAGGCTTCAAAATACAAGTCCTGATTGTGAAGCCGATAGCTTTAGAATTTGATGTTGACACACATCATGCTCTTAGAACCTTCTTTTGGAGCTTATGCCTAAAAATCTTCGGTTTCGAACCATTAAAATTGGTATCAAGCTTTCAAGATGCAAGTCCTTATTCCGGAGTCTGTAGTGTCAAAACATGATTCTGATGCACATCGTGCTCTTAGAACCTCATTTCGGAGCGTGTGGCTCGAAAGCTCCAGTTTCAAAATAGTAAAATCAATGTTTAAAGGCACAAAAAAATTTCAAGACACAAGTCCTGATACTCAAGCTGGTAGCGTCAAAACACGATTTTGACAAACATGGTGTTCTTAGAACCTCATTTCGGAGGTTGTGCCTCAAAAGCCTCCTTTTTGGAGCATAAAAATTAGTGTTTGGAGGCACAACAAGGTTTCAAGACACAAGTCCCAATTCCAGAGTCGGTAGCATCAAAATGCAAGCCCCAATTCTAGAGCCAGTAGCATCAAAATTCAATTTTGTTGCAAGCCCCGATTCTAGAGCCAGTAGCGTCAAAATTTGTTTTAGAGCTTATGCCTCAAAATGTTTAGTTTTGAACCATCGATATTGGTGTTTGGAGGCACAACAAGCTTTCAAGACGTAAGTCCTTATTCCACAGCCTATAGTGTTAAAATGTGATTTTGATGCACATCGTGCTCTTAAAACCTCGTTTCGGAGGGTGTGGCTTGAAAGCTCTAGTTTCAAAACACCGAAATCAATGTTTAAAGTTACAATAAGGTTTCAAGACAAAAGTCACGTTTCTCAAGCCGATAGCGTCAAAATAGATTTTGACAAACATTGTGTTCTTAGAACCTCATTTCGGAGGTTATGCCTAAAAACCCTCATTTTTGGAGCATAAAAATTAGTGTTTGGAGGCACAACAAGGTTTCAAGAGACATTTCGGAGCTTGTACATCGTGCTCTTAGAAGCTCATTTCGGAGCTTGTGCCTTGAAAGCCCTAATTTTGGAATATCAAAATCAATGTTTTGAGGCACAACAAGGTTTCAAAAATCAAGTCCCTATTCTGGAGCTTGTGCCTCAGAAACCCCTATTTCGGAGCATCAAAATCAGTGTTTTGAGGCACCACAAGGTTTCAAGATACAAGCCCTGAGTCTACAGCGAGTAGCATCAAAATTTAATTTTGATGCACATTGTGCCGCAAAAGCCCCAATTTTGGAGCATCAAAATCGATGTTTGGAGGCACAACAAGGTTTCAAGATGTAAGTCCTGATTTTGGAGCAGGTAGCCTCAAAATTTGATTTTGACGCACATCATGCTCTTAGAACCTTGTTTTGGAGCTTATGCCTCAAAATCTTTGGTTTCAAATTATCAAAATTGGTCTTTGGAGGCACAACAAACTTTCAAGATGCAAGACCCTATTCTGGAGCCTGTAGTGTCAAAATGTGATTTTGATGCACATCGTGCTCTTAGAAACTCATTTCGGAGCGTGTGGCTTGAAAGCTCCAGTTTTAAAACATCGAAATCAATGTTTAAAGGCACAACAAGGTTTCAAGATAAAAGTCCCGATTCTCAAGATGATAGCGTCAAAACATGATTTTGACAAACATGGTGTTCTTAGAACCTCATTTCGGAGGTTGTGCCTCAAAAGCCTCATTTTTGGAGCTTAAAAATTATTGTTTAAAGGCACAACAAGGTTTCAAGACACAAGTCCCAATTCCAGAGTCGGTAGCGTCAATACGAAATTTCGATGTACATCGTGTTCTTAGAACATCATTTCAGAGCTTGTGTCTTCAAAGCCCTAATTTTGGAACATCAAAATCAATGTTTTGAGGAACAACAAGGTTTCAAGAAGCAAGTCCCTATTCTGGAGCCTGTAGCGTCAAAATTCCATTTTGATGCACATCATTCTCTTAGAAGCTCATTTCGAAGCTTGTACCTCGAAAGACCCAGTTTTGGAGCATCAAAATCAATGTTTGGAGGCACAACCAGGTTTCAAAATGCAAGTACCGATTCTAGAGTCAATAGAGTCAAAATCTACTTTTGGTGCACATCGTGTTCTTAGAACCTCATTTCTAAGCTTGTGCCTTGAAAGCCTCAGTTTCGGAGCATCAAAGTCAATGTTTTGAGGCACAAAAAGGTTTCAAGATGCAAGCCTCGATTCTAGAGCCAATAGCATCAAAACATAATTTTGATGCACATTGTGCTCTGATAATCCTATTTTAGAAATTGTCCCTCAAAAGCCCCAGTTTTGGAGCATCAAAATCGATGTTTGCAGGCACAACAAGGTTTCAAGATGCAAGGTTTGATTCTGGAGCCAGTAGCATCAAAATTTGATTTTGACGCACATCGTGCTCTTAGAACCTTCTTTTGGAGGCTCAAAATGTTCGGTTTTGAAGCATCGAAATTGGTGTTTGGAGGCACAACAAGCTTTCAAGACACAAGTCTCTATTCCGAAGCTTGTAGTGTCAAAATGTGATTTTAATGCACATCGTGCTCCTAGAACCTCGTTTCAGAGCATGTGGCTCGAAAGCTCGAGTTTCAAAACATTGAAATCAATGTTTAAAGGCACAACAAAATGTTTCAAGACACAAGTTTCGATTCTCAAGTTGATAGCGTCAAAATAGAGTTTGACAAACATGGTGTTCTTAAAACCTCATTTCAGAGGTTGTGCCTCAAAACCCTTGTTTTTGGAGCATAAAAATTAGTGTTTGGAGGCACATCAAGGTTTCAAGACACAAGTCCCAATTCCAGAGTCGGTAGCGTAAAAAACACAATTTTGATGTACATCGTGCTCTTAGAACCTCATTTCGGAGCTTGTGCCTTGAATGCCCTAATTTTGGAACAACAAAAGCAGTGTTTGGTGGCACAGCAAGGTTTCAAGAAGCAAGCCCCTATTCCAGAGCCTGTAGCGTCAAAATGGAATTTCGACGCACATCATTCACTTAGAAGCTCATTTCGGAGCATCAAAATCAATGTTTGGAGGTACAACAAGGTTTCAAGATATATTCTAGAGTCAATAGCGTTAAAATCTAATTTTGGCACACATCATGCTCTTACAACCTTATTTCGAAGCTTGTGCCTCGAAAGCCCAGTTTCGGAGCATCAAAATCAGTGTTTTGAGGCTCAACAAGGTTTTAAGATGCAAGCCCCGATTCTAGACCCAATAGCATCAAAATTGGTATTTGGAGGCACATCGTGCTCTTAGAACCTCATTCCTGTTCCAAGACCCAAGTCCCTGTTCTGGAGCCTGTAGTGCCAAAACGTGATTTTGATGCACATCGTGCTCTTAGAACCTCATTTTGGAGCGTGTGGCTTGAAAGCTCTAGTTTCAAAACATCAAAATCAATGTTTAAAGGCACAACAAGGTTTCAAGACACAAGTCCTGATTCTCAAGTTGATAACGTCAAAACACAATTTTGATAAACATGGTGTTCTTAGAACCTCATTTCGGAGGTTGTGCCCAAAAGCCTCATTTTTGGAGTATAAAAATTAGTGTTTGGAGGCACAACAAGGTTTCAAGACACATGTCCCAATTCCAGAGTCGGTAGCATCAAAATACAATTTTGATGTACATCATGCTTTTAGAACCTCATTTTAGAACTTGTGCCTTGGAAGCCTTGATTTTGGAACATCAAAAGCAGTGTTTGGATGCACAACAAGGTTTCAAGAAGCAAGTCCCTATTCCAGAGCCTGTAGCGTTAAATTCCGTTTTGATGCACATCATTCTCTGACAAGCTCATTTCGGAGTTTGTGCCTCGAAAGACCCACTTTTGGAGCATCAAAATTAATGTTTGGAGGCACAACAAGGTTTCAAGATTTGCAAGTCCCGATTCTAGAGTCCATAGCGTTAAAATTTGATTTTGCCACACATTGTGCTCTTAGACTCTCATTTCGAAGCTCGTGCTTGAAAGCCCCAGTTTTGAATCAGCAAAATCAATGTTTTGAGGCACAACAAGGTTTCAAGATGCAAGCCCCGATTCTAGAGCCAGTAACAGCAAAATTCAATTTTGATGCATATTATGCTTTTACAAGCCTGTTTTAGAAATTGTGCCTCAAAAGCCCCATGTTTGGAGCTTCAAAATTGATGTTTGGAGGCACAACAAGGTTTGAATATGCAAGTCCTGATTTGGTAGCCGATAGTGTCCAAATTTGACTTTGACGCACATAGTCCTCTTAGAACCTTGTTTTTGAGCTTATGCCTCAAAATCTTCAGTTTCAAAGCATCAAAATTGGTGTTTGGAGGCACAACAATCTTTCAAGACGCAAGTCCCTATTCCAGAGCCTGTAGTGTCAAACTTGCTTTTGATGCACGTCGTGCTCTTAGAACCTCATTCCAAAGCGTGTGGCTCGAAAGCTTCAGTTTCAAAACATCAAAATCAATGTTTAAAGGCACAACAAGGTTTCAAGACATAGGTCCCGATTCTCAAGTTGTTTGCATCAAAACACAATTTTGACAAACATGGTATTCTTAGAACCTCATTTCAAAGGTTGTGCCTCAAAATCCTATTTTTGAAGCATAAAAATTAGTGTTTGGAGGCACAACAAGGTTTCAAGACACAAGTCCCAATTCTAGAGTCGGTAGCATCAAAACGCATTTTTGATGTACATCGTGCTCTTAGAATCTCGTTTCGGAGATTGTGCCTTGAAAGCTGTGATTTTGGAACATCAAAATCAATGTTTTGAGGCACAACAAGGTTTCAAGAAGAAAGTCCCTATTATGGAGCCTGTAGCGTCAAAATTCCATTTTGACGCACATCATTCTCTTAGAAGCTCATTTCGAAGCTTGTGCCTTGAAAGAACCAGTTTTGGAGCATCAAAATCAATGTTTGGAGGCACAACCAGGTTTCAAAATGCAAGTACCAATTCTAGAGTCAATAAAGTCAAAATCTGCTTTTGGTGCACATCGTGCTCTTAGAACCTCATTTCTAAGCTTGTTCCTTGAAAGCCCCAGTTTCGGAGCATCAAAGTAAGTGTTTTGAGGCACAACAAGGTTTCAAGATGCAAGCCTCAATTCTAGAGCCAATAGCATCAAATCACAATTTTGATGCACATTGTGCTCTTAGAACCCTGTTTTAGAAATTGTCCCTCAAAAGCCCTAGTTTTGGAGCATCAAAATCGATGTTTGCAGGCACAACAAGGTTTCAAGATGCAAGGTCTGATTCTGGAGCCGGTAGCATCAAAATTTGATTTTGACGCACATCGTGCTCTTAGAACCTTCTTTTGGAGCTTATGCCTCTAAATGTTCAGTTTTGAAGCATTGAAATTGGTGTTTGGAGGCACAAGCTTTCAAGACGCAAGTCTCTATTCTAGAGCCTGTAGTGTCAAAATGTGATTTTAATGCACATCGTGCTCCTAGAACCTCGTTTTAGGGCATGTGGCTCGAAACCTCATTTCGGAGGTTGTGCCTCAAAACCCTTCTTTTTGGACCATAAAAATTAGTGTTTGGAGGCACAACAAGGTTTCAAGAAACAACTCCCAATTCCAGAGTTGGTAGCGTAAAAACACAATTTTCAAAACATCAAAATCAATGTTTAAAGGCACAACAAGGTTTCAAGACACAAGTCCCGATTCTAAAGTTGTTTGCATCAAAACACAATTTTGACAAACATGGTGTTCTCAAAACCTCATTTCAAAGGTTGTGCCTCAAAATCCTATTTTGAAGCATAAAAATTAGTGTTTGGAGGCATAACAAGGTTTCAAGACACAAGTCCCAATTCCAAAGTCGGTAGCATCAAAACGCATTTTTGATGTACATCGTGCTCTGAGAACCTCATTTCGGAGATTGTGCCTTGAAAGCTGTGATTTTGGAACATCAAAATCAATGTTTTGAGGCACAACAAGATTTCAAGAAGCAAGTCCCTATTATGGAGCCTGTAGCGTCAAAATGGAATTTTGATGCACATCATTCTCTTAGAAGCTCATTTCAAAGCTTGTGCCTTGAAAGACCCAGCTTTTTAGCATCAAAATCAATGTTTGGAGGCACAACAAGGTTTCAAGATGCAAGTCCCGATTCTAGAGTCAATAACATCAAAATTTGATTTTGGCACACATCATGCTCTTAGAACCTCATTTTGAAGCTTAAGCCTCGAAAGCCCCGATTTCAGAGCATCAAACTCAGTGTTTTGAGGCACAACAAGGTTTCAAGATGCAGGCTCTGATTCTAAAGCTAGTAGCATCAAAATTCAATTTTAATGCACAATCTCTGAAATGAGGTTCTAAGACCACCATGTTTGTCAAAATTGTGTTTTGACGCGATCAGCTTGACAATCAGGAATTGTGTCATGAAACCTTGTTGTTCCTTTAAACATTGATTTTGATGTTTTGAAACTGGAGCTTTCGAGCCACATGCTCCGAAATGAAATTCTAAGAGCACGATATGCATCAAAATCACATTTTTACACTACAGGTTCTGGAATAGGGACTTGCGTTTTGATAGCTTGTTGTGCCTCCCAACACCAATTTTGATACATGGAAACTAAAGATTTTGAGGCATAAGCTCCAAAATAAAGTTCTTAGAGCACGATGTGTGTCAAAATCAAAGTTTGACGCTACCGGCTCCAGAATAAGGACTTGCTTCTTGAAACCCTGTTGTGCCTCCAAACATCAATTTTGATGATCCAAAACTGGAGTTTTTGAGGCACAATTTCTAAAACTTGGTTCTAAGAGCACAATGTGCATCAAAATTGAAGTTTGATGCTACTGGCTCTAGAATCAGGGCTTGCATCTTGAAACCATGTTGTGCCTCAAAACACTGATTTTGATGCTCCGGAACTGTGGCTTTCAAGGTACAACCTTCGAAATGAAGTTCTAAGAGCACGATGTGCGCCAAAATCAGATTTTGATGCTATTGACTCTAGAATCGGGACTTGCATCTTGAAACATTGTTGAGCCTCCAAACCTTATTGTGACTCTAGAATAGGGACTTGCTTCTTGAAAACTTATTGTGCCTCAAAACATTGATTTTGATGTTCCAAAATCAAGGCTTTCAAGGCACAAGCTCCGAAATGAGGTTTTAAGAGCACGATGTACATCAAAATTGTGTTTTGACATTACTGACTCTGGAATTGGGACTTGTGTCCTGAAACCTTATTGTGCCTCCAAACACTCATTTTTATACTCCAAAAATGAGGCTTTTGAGGGATAACCTCCGTAATGAGGTTCTAAGAACACCATGTTTGTCAAAATCATGTTTTGAGGCTATTAGCACGATGTACGTCAAAATTGCGTTTTGACGCTACCGACTCTGGAATTGGGACTCGTGTCTTGAAACCTTGTTGTGCCTCCAAACACTAATTTTTATGCCTAAAAAATGAGGCTTTTTAGGCACGATCTCTGAAATGAGGTTCTAAGAACACCATGTCTGTCAAAATTGTGTTTTGACGCTATCAGCTTGAGAATTGCGACTTGTGTCTTCAAACCTTGTTGTGCCTTTAAACATTGATTTTGATATTTTGAAACTAGATCTTTAGAGCACACACTCTGAAATGAGGTTCTAAGAGTACGATGTGCATCAAAATCATGTTTTGACACTACAGGCTCCGGAATAGGGACTTGTGTCTTGAAAGCTTGTTGTGCCTCCAAACACCAATTTCGATGCTTCGAAACTGAAGATTTTCAGCCATAAGCTCCAAAAGAAAGGTTCTAAGAGCACGATGTGCATCAAAATCAAATTTTGATGCTACCAACTCAAGAATCAGGACTTGCATTTTGAAACCTTGTTGTGCCTCCAAACATTGATTTTGATGCTCCAAAACAGGGGCTTTTGAGGCACAATGTTTATGAAAATTGAATTTTGATGCTATTGGCTCTAGAATCGGGGCTTGCACTTGAAAACTTGTTGTGCCTCAAAATACTAATTTTGATGATCTGAAACTGGTGCTTTCAAGCCACAAGCTTCAAAATGAGGTTCTAAGAGCACGATGTGTAACAAAATCAGATTTTGACGCTATTGACTCTAGAATCGGGACTTGGATCTTGAAACCTTGTTGTGCCTCAAAACATTGATTTTGATAATCCAAAACTAGATCTTTCGAGGTACAAGCTCCAAAATGAGCTTCTAAGAGAATGATGTGCGTCAAAATGGAATTTTTACGGTACAGGCTCTAGAATAGGGACTTGCTTCTTGAAACCTTATTGTGCCTCCAATCATTGATTTTCATGTTTCAAAATTGGGACTTTCAAGACACAAGCTCTAAAATGAGGTTCTAAAAGCATGATGTACATGAAAATTGCGTTTTGACGCTACTGACTCTGGAATTGGGACTCGTGTCTTGAAACTTTGTTGTGCCTCCAAACACTAATTTTTATGCTCCAAAAATGAGTCTTTTGAGGCACAACCTCCAAAATGAGGTTCTAAGAACACCATGTTTGTCAAAACCATGTTTTGAAACTGGAGCTTTCGAGCAACACGCTCCGAAACGAGGTTCTAAGAGCACAATGTGCATCAAAATCACGTTTTGACATGATAGCCTCCAGAATAGGGACTTGCATCTTGAAAGCTTGTTGTTCCTCCAAACACCAATTTTGATGCTTCGAAACAAAATATTTTGAGAGATAAGCTCCAAAACAACATTCTAAGAGCACGATGTGTGTCAAAATCAAATTCTAACACTACCGGCTCCAGAATCAGGACTTGCATTTAGAAACCTTGTTGTGCCTCCAAACATTGATTGTGATGCTCCAAAACTAGGGCTTTTGAGGTACAATTTCTAAAACAGAGTTCTAAGAGCACAATGTGCATCAAAATTGAATTTTAATGCAACTGGCTCTAGAATCGGGGCTTGCATCTTGAAACCTTGTTGTGCCTCAAAACATTGATTTTGATGCTTCGAAACTGAGGCTTTCGGGGCACAAGCTTCGAAATCAGGTTCTAAGAGCACGATGTGCACCAAAATCAGCCTTTTGTGCCTCGAAACACCAATTTTGATGCTTCGAAACTGAAGATTTTGAGGCATAAGCCCCAAAACAAGGTTCTAAGAGCACGATGTGTGTCAAAATCAAAATTTGAAGTTACCGGCTCCAGAATTAGGATTTGCATCTTGAAACCTTGTCGTGCCTCGAAACATCAATTTTGATGCTCCAAAACTGGGCCTTTTGAGGCACAATTTTTGAAAATAGGGTTCTAAGAGCACAATGTGCAATTTTAATGCTCCAAAATTGGGGATTTTGAGGCACAAGTTCTAAAACAGGGTTGTAAGAGGACAATGTGCATCAAAATTGAAATTTGATGCTATTGGCTCAAGAATCGGGGCTTGCATCTTGACACATTATTGTGCCTCAATAAACTGATTTTGATGCTCCGAAACTGGGGCTTTCAAAGTTGAAGCTTCAGAATTGGGACTTGTGTCTTGAAACCTTGTTGTCCCTCCAAACACTAATTTTGATGCTCCAAAAATGAGGCTTTTGAGGCACAATCTTCGATATAGGGTTCTAAGAACATCATGTTTGTCAAAATCGTGTTTTGACGCTATCAACTTGAGAATCAAGACTTGTGTCTTGAAACCTTGTTGTGCCTTGAAACATTAATTTTGATGTTTTAAAACTGGAGCTTTCAAGCCACATGCTCCGAAATGAGGTTCTAAGAGCACGATGTGCATCAAAATCACATTTCGACACTAAAGGCTCTAGAATAGGGACTTGTGTCTTGAAAGCTTGTTGTGCCTCCAAACACCAATTTTGATGATTCGAAACCGAAGATTTTGAGGCATAAGCTCCAAAACAAGGTTCTAAGAGCACGATGTGCATCAAAATCAAATTTTGACTCTACGGGCTCCAAAATCAGGACTTACATCAATTTTAATGCTCCAAACCTGGGGTTGTTGAGGCACAATTTCTAAAACAGGGTTATAAGAGCACAATTTGCATCAAAATTGAATTTTGATGCTACTGGCTCTAGAATCTGGGCTAGCATCAAAATTGCATTTTGATGCTGCCAACTCTAAAATTGGGACTTGTCTCTTGAAACCTTGTTGTGCCTCCAAACATTAATTTTTATGCTCCAAAAATGAGGCTTTTGAGGCACAAGCTTCGAAATGAGGTTCTAAGAACACCATGTTTGTCCATATCATGTTTTGACGCCATCGACTCGAGAAGTGGGACTTTTGTCGTGAAACCTTGTTGCGCCTTTAAATATTGATCTTGATGTTTTGAAATTGGAGCTTTCGAGACACTCGCTCCGAAACGAGGTTCTAAGAGCACGATGTGCATCAAAATCACGTCTTGACACTATATGCTCAAATTAGTGTTTTGACCAATTTTGATGCTTCAAAACCGAAGATTTTGAAGCATAAGCTCCAAAACGAGGTTCTAAGAGCACGATGTACATCAAAATTGTGTTTTGATTCTACCAACTCTGGAATTGGGACTTGTGTCTTGAAACCTTGTTGTGGCTCCAAACACTAATTTTTATGCTCTAGAAATGAGGCTTTTGAGGCACAACCTTTGAAATGAGGTTCTAAGAACACCATGTTTGTCAAAATCGTGTTTTGACCCTATCAACTTGAGAATCAGGACTTGTGTCTCGAAACCTTGGTGTGCCTTTAAACATTGATTTTCATGTTCTGAAACTGGAGCTTTCGAGCGACTACTCTAAAACGAGGTTCTAAGAGCACGATGTGCATCAAAATCACATTTTGACACTATAGGCTCTGGAATAGGGACTTGCATCTTGAAAGTTTGTTGTGCCTACAAACACAAATTTCGATGCTTCGAAACCAAAGATTTTGAGGCATAAGCTCCAAAACAAGGTTCTAAGAGCATGATGTGCGTCAAAATCAAATTTTGACTCTACCGGCTCAATAATCAGGACTTGCATCTTGAAACCTTGTTGTGCCTCCAAACATCGATTTTGATGCTCCAAAACTGGGGCTTTTGAGGCATAATTTCTAAAACAGGGTTTTAAGAGCACAATGTGCATCAAATTTGAATTTTGATGCTATTGGCTCTAGAATCGAGGCTTGCATCTTGAAACCTTGTTGAGCCTCAAAACACTAATTTTGATGTTCCGCAATCGGGGCTTTTGAGGCACATGCTTCGAAATAAGGTTCTAAGAGCACGATGTGCCCCAAATCAGATTTTGATGCTATTGACTCTAGAATCGGACCTTGCATCTTGAAACGTTGTTGTGCTTCCAAACATTGATTTTGATGCTCCTAAACTAGGTCTTTCGAGGCACAAGCTCTGAAATTGCATTTTGACGCTACCGACTCTAGAATTGGGACTTGTGTCAACCTTGTTGTGCCTCAAAAAATGAGGCTTTTGAGGCACAACCTCCGAAATGAGGTTCTTATAACACCATGTTTGTCAAAATTGTGTTTTGACACTATCAGCTTGAGAATCAGGACTTGTGTCTTGAAACCTTGTTGTGCCTTTAAACTTTGCTTTTGATGTTTCGAAACTAGAGCTTTCGATCCAGACGCTCTGAAAGGAGGTTCTAAGAGCAAGATGTGCATCAAAATCATGTTTTGACACTACAGGCTCTAGAATAGGGACTTGCGTCTTGAAAGGTTGTTGTGCCTCCAAACACCAATTTTGATGCTTTGAAATCGAAGATTTTGAGGCATAAGCTCCAAAAAAAGGTTCTAAGAGCATGATGTGCGTCAAAATCAAATTTTGATGCTACCGGCTCCAGAATTAGGACTTGCATCTTGAAACTTTGTTGTGCCTCCAAACATCGATTTTGATGCTCCGAAACTGGGGCTTTCCAGTTTCAATCTTCAAAATGAGGTTCTAAGAGCACGATGTGCGCCTAAATCATATTTTGACGCTATTGACTCTAGAATTGAGACTTGCATTTTGAAACTTTATTGTGCCTCCAAACATTGATTTTGATGCTCCAAAGCTGGGTCTTTCAAGGCACAAGCTCCGAAATGAGGTTCTAAGAGAATGATGTATGTCAAAATGGAATTTTGACGCTACAAGCTCCAGAATAGGGATTGCTTGTTGAAACCTTCTTGTGCCTCAAACCATTGATTTTGATGTTCCAAAATCAGGGCTTACAAGGCACAAGCTCCAAAATGAGGTTCTTAGAGCACGATGTACATAAAAATTGTGTTTTGATGCTACCGACTCTGGAATTGGGCTTTGTATCTTGAAACCTTGTTGTGCCTCCAAACACTAATTTTTATTCTCTAAAAACGAGGCTTTTGAGGCACAACCTCCGAAATGAGGTTCTAACAACACCATGTTTTTCAAAATCAGCTTGAGAATCAGGACTTGTGTCTTGAAACCTTGTGCTCCGGAATAGGGACTTGCATCTTGAAACCTTGTTGTGCCTCCAAACATCAAATTTGATGCTCCAAAACTGGGGCTTTTGAGGCACAATTTCTAAAACAGGGTTCTAACAGCACAATGTGCATAAAAATTGAATTTTGATGCTACTGGCTCTAGAATCGGGGTTTGCATCTTGAAACCTTGTTGTGCCACAAAACACTGATTTTGATGCTCCAAAACCGGGGCTTTCGAGGCACAAGCTTTGAAATGAGGTTCTAAGAGCACGATATGCACCAAGATCAGTTTTTGATGTTATTGACTCTAGAATCGACACTTGCATCTTGAAACCTTTTTGTGCTTCCGAACATTGATTTTGATGCTCCAAAACTGGGTCTTTCAAGGCACAAGCTCCGAGATGAGCTTCTAAGACAAACATGTGCGTCATAATGGAATTTTGACGCTACAGGCTCCGAAATAGGGACTTGATTCTTGAAACCTTGTTGTGCCTCAAAACATTGATTTTGATGTTCCAAAATCAGGGCTTTCAAGGCAAAAACTTTGAAATGAGATTCTAAGAGCACGATGTACATATCGACTTTGGAATTGGGACTTGTATCTTGAAACCTTGTCGTGCCTCAAAACACTAATTTTTATGATCGAAAAACAAGGCTTTTGAGGCACAACCTCCATAATGGGATTCTAAGAACATTATGTTTGTCAAAATCTTGTTTTGATGCTATCAGCTTGAGAATCGAGACTTTTGTCTTGAAATCTTGTTGTGCCTTTAAACATTGATTTTGATGTTTTGAAACTGGAGCTTTCGAGCCACATGCTCCGAAACGAGGTTCTAAGAGCACAATGTGCGTCTAAATCACGTTTTGACACTACAAGCTCCGAAATAGAGACTTGCGTCTTGAAATCTTGTTGTGCCTCTAAACACCAATTTTGATGATTCGAAATCGAAGATTTTGAGGCATAAGCTCCAAAACAAGGTTCTAAGAGCACGATGTGTGTCAGAATCAAATTCTGACGCTATCGGCTCCAGAATCAGGACTTGCATTTTGAAACCTTGTTGTGCCTCCAAACATCGATTTTGATGCTGCAAAACTGGGGCTTTTGAGGCACAATTTCTAACAAAGGGTTCTAAGAGCACAATGTGCATCAAAATTTAATTTTGATGCTCCTGGCTCTAGAATTGGGGCTTGCATTTTGAAACCTTGTTGTGCCTCAAAACACTGATTTTGATGCTCCGAAACTGTGGTTTTCGAAGCACAAGATTCGAAATGAGGTTCTAAGAGCACGATGTGCACCAAAATTAGTTTTTGACGCTATTGACTCTACAATCAGGACTTGCATCTTCAAACCTTGTTGTGCCTCAAAACATTGATTTTGATGTTCCAAAATCAGGGCTTTAAAGGCACAAGCTCCGAAATGAGGTTATAAGAGCACGATGTACATCAAAATTGCATTTTGATGCTACCGCCTCTGGAATTGGGACTTGTGTCTTGACTCTACCTTGTTGTGTTTTTACTCTACCGACTGAAGGTTCAGGACTTGCATCTTGAAACCTTGTTGTGCCTCGAAACAACGATTTTGATGCTCCAAAACTGGGGCTTTTGAGGCACAATTTCTAAAACAGGTTTCTAAGAGCATAATGTGCATCAAAATTGAATTTTGATGCTACTTGCATCTTGAAACCTTGTTGTGCCTCAAAACACTGATTTTGATGTTTTGAAATGAGGTTCTAAGAGCACGATGTGCACCCAAATCAGATTTTGTTGATATTGACTCTACAATAGGGACGTGCATCTTGAAACCTTATTGTGCCTCCAGACATTGATTTTGATGCTCCAAAACCGGATCTTTTGAGCCACAAGCTCCGAAATGAGCTTCTAAAAGAATGATTTGCATCAAAACAAGGTTTTTGAGGCACAACCTTCGAAATCTTGTTGTGCCTCTAAACACCAATTTTGATGATTCGAAACCGAAGATTTTGAGGCATAAGCTCCAAAACAAGGTTCTAAGAGCACGATGTGTGTCAGAATCAAATTCTGATGCTACCGGCTCCAGAATCAGGACTTGCATTTTGAAACCTTGTAGTGCCTCCAAACATCGATTTTGATGCTGCAAAACTGGGGCTTTTGAGGCACAATTTCTAAAAAAGGGTTCTAAGAGCACAATGTGCATCAAAATTTAATTTTGATGCTCCTGGCTCTAGAATTGGGGCTTGCATTTTGAAACCTTGTTGTGCCTCAAAACACTGATTTTGATGCTCCGAAACTATGGTTTTCGAAGCACAAGATTCGAAATGAGGTTCTAAGAGCACGATGTGCACCAAAATCAGTTTTTGACGCTATTGGCTCTACAATCGGGACTTGCATCTTCAAACCTTGTTGTGCCTCAAAACATTGATTTTGATGTTCCAAAATCAGGGCTTTCAAGGCACAAGCTCTGAAATGAGGTTATAAGAGCACGATGTACATCAAAATTGCATTTTGATGCTACCCGCCTCTGGAATTGGGACTTGTGTCTTGACTCTACCTTGTTGTGTTTTTACTCTACCGAGTGAAGGTTCAGGACTTGCATCTTGAAACCTTGTTGTGCCTCGAAACAACAATTTTGATGCTCCAAAACTGGGGCTTTTGAGGTACAATTTCTAAAACAGGTTTCTAAGAGCATAATGTGCATCAAAATTGAATTTTGATGCTGCTTGCATGTTGAATCCTTGTTGTGCCTCAAAACACTGATTTTGATGCTTTGAAATGAGGTTCTAAGAGCACGATGTGCACCCAAATCAGATTTTGTTGATATTGACTCTGCAATAGGGACGTGCATCTTGAAACCTTATTGTGCCTCTAGACATTGATTTTGATTCTCCAAAACCGGATCTTTTGAGCCACAAGCTCCGAAATGAGCTTCTAAAAGAATGATGTGCATCAAAATGAGGCTTTTGAGGCACAACCTCCAAAATGGGTTTCTAAGAACACCATGTTTATCATAATCATGTTGTAATGCTATCAACTTGAGAATCGGGACTTGTGTCTTGAACCCTTGTTGTGCGTTTATACATTGATTTTGATGTTTTGAAACTGGAGCTTTCGAGACACTTGCTCCGAAATGAGGTTCTAAGAGCACGACGTGCATCAAAATCACGTCTTGACACTACATGCTCAAATTAGTGTTTTGACCAAATTTGATGCTTCAAAACTGAAGATTTTGAAGCATAAGCTCCAAAACGAGGTTCTAAGAGCACGATGTACATCAAAATTGTGTTTTGATGCTACCGACTCTGGAATTGGGACTTGTGTCTTGAAACCTTGTTGTGGCTCCAAACACTAATTTTTATGCTCTAGAAATGAGGCTTTTGCTGCACAACCTCTGAAATGAGGTTCTAAGAACACCATGTTTGTAAAAATCGTGTTTTGACCCTATCAGCTTGAGAATCGGGACTTATGTCTCGAAACCTTGTTGTGCCTTTAAACATTGATTTTCATGTTTTGAAACTGGAGCTTTCGAGAGACCGCTCCGAAATGAGGTTCTAAAAGCACGATGTGCATCAAAATCACGTTTTGACACTATAGGCTCTGAAATAGGGACTTGCATCTTGAAAGCTTGTTGTGCCTACAAACACGAATTTCGATGCTTCGAAACCGAAGATTTTGAGGTATAAGCTCCAAAACAAGGTTCTAAGAGCATGATGTGCGTCAAAATCAAATTTTGACTCTACCGGCTCAATAATAGAACTTGCATCTTGAAACCTTTGAGGCATAAGCTCCAAAACGAGGTTCTAAGAGCACGATGTACATCAAAATTTTGTTTTGACGCTACCAACTCTGGAATTGGTAATTCTATCTTGAAACCTTGTTGTGCCTCCAAACACTAATTTTTAAGCTCCAGAATTTAGGCCTTTGAGGCACAACCTCCCAAATGAGGTTCTAAGAACAACATGTTTGTGAAATTTGTGTCTTAACGCTATCAGCTTGAGAATCGGGACTTGTGTCTTGAAACCTTGTTGTGCCTTTAAACATTGATTTTGATTTTCTAAAACTAGAGCTTTCGAGCCACACGCTCCGAAACGAAGTTCTAAGACCACGATGTGCATCAAAATCATGTTTTGACACTACAGGCTCTAGAATAGGGACTTGTATCTTGAAAGCTTGATGTTCTTCCAAACACCAATTTTGATGCTTCAAAACCAAAGATTTTGAGATATAAGCTCCAAAACAAGGTTCTAAGAGCATGATGTGCATCAAAATCAAATTCTGATGCAACTGGCTCCAGAATCAGGACTTCCATTTTGAAACCTTGTTGTGCCTCCAAACATCGATTTTGATGCTCCAAAACAGGGGCTTTTGAGGCACAATTTCTAAAACAGGGTTCTAAGAGCACAATGTGCATCAAAATTGAATTTTGATGCTACTGGCTCTAGAATCAGGGCTTGCATCTTTAAACCTTGTTGTGCCTCAAAACACTGATTTTGATGCGCCGAAATCAGGGATTTCGAGCCACAAGCTTCAAAATGAGGTTCTAAGAGCACGATGTGCGCTAAAATCAGATTTTGATGATTTTGACTCTAGAATCGGGACTTGCATCTTGAAACCTTGTTGTGCCTCCAAACATTGATTTTGATGCTCCAAACCTGGGTCTTTCGAGGCACAAGCTCCGAAATAAGCTTGTAAGAGAATGATGTGCCTCAAAATGGAATTTTGACGCTACAGGTTCCGGAATAGGGACTTGCTTCTTGAAACCTTGTTGTGCCTTGAAACATTGATTTTGATGTTCCAAGATCAGGGCTTTCAAGGCAGAAGCTCCGAAATGAGGATCTAAGAGCATGATGTATATCAAAATTGCGTTTTGATGCTACCAACTTTGGAATTGGGACTTGTGTCTTGAAACCTTGTTGTGCCTCCAAACACTAATTTTTATGCTCCAGAAATGATGCTTTTGAGGCACAACCTAAGAAATGATGTTCTAAGAATACCATGTTTGTAAAAATCATGTTTTGACGCTATCAGCTTGATAATCGGGACGTGTCTTGAAACCTTGTTGTGCCTTTAAACATTGATTTTGATCTTTTGAAACTAGAGATTTCGAGTGACACACTCCGAAATGAGGTTCTAAGAGCACAATATGCATCAAAATCACGTTTTGACACTATAAGCTCCGAAATAGGGACTTGCATCTTGAAAGCTCGTTGTGCCTACAAACACGAATTTCGTTTCTTCAAAACCAAAGATTTTGAGGCATAAGCTCCAAAACAAGGTTCTAAGAGCACGATGTGCGTTAAAATCAAATTTTGACTCTACCGACTCAAGAATTAGGACTTGCATCTTGAAACCTTATTGTGCCTCCAAACATCGATTTTGATGCTCCAAAATTGGGGCTTTTGAGGCACAATTTCTAAAATAGGGTTCTAAGAGCACAATGTGCATCAAACTTGAATTTTAATGCTACTAGCTCTACAATCGGGGCTTGCATCTTGGAACCTTGTTGTGCCTCAAAACACTAATTTTGATGCTCTGAAACCAGGGCTTTTGAGGCACAAGCTTCGAAATGAGGTTCTAAGAGCATGATGTGCGCCAAAATTAGATTTTGATGATATTGAGTCTAGAATCGAGACTTGCATCTTGAAACCTTGTTGTGCCTCCAAACATCGATATTGATGCTCCAAAACTGGGGCTTTTGAGGCATAATTTCTAAAACAAGGTTCTAAGAGCACAATGTGCATCAAATTTGAATTTTGATGCTACTGGCTCTAGAATCGAGGCTTGCATCTTGAAACCTTGTTGTGCCTCAAAACACTAATTTTGATGCTCCGCAACTAGGGCTTTCGAGGCACAAGCTTCGAAATAAGGTTCTAAGAGCACGATGTGCCCCAAATCAGATTTTGATGCTATTGACTCTAGAATCGGGACTTGCATCTTGAAACATTGTTGTGCCTCCAAACATTGATTTTGATGCTCCTAAATTGGGTCTTTCGAGGCACAAGCTCTGGAGTGAGCTTCTAAGAGAATGATGTGCGTCAAAATCGAATTTTGATGCTACAGGGTCTAGAATAGGGACTTGCTTCTTGTAACCTTATTGTGCCTTTAAACTTTGATTTTGATGGTATTGGCTCTAGAATTGGGGCTTGCATCTTGAAACCTTGTTGTGCCTCAAAACACTAATTTTGATGCTCTGAAACCGGGGCTTTCGAGTTTCAAGCTTCAAAATGAGGTTTTAAGAGCACGATGTGTGCCAAAATCATAATTTGATGCTATTGACTCTAGAATCAAGACTTGCATTTTGAAACTTTATTGTGCCTCCAAACATTGATTTTGATGCTCGAAAACTGGGTCTTTCGAGACACAAGCTCCGAAATGAGCTTGTAAGAGAATGATGTGTGTCAAAATGGAATTTTGACATGTACAGGCTCCAAAATAGGGACTTGCTTCTTGAAACCTTGTTGTGCTTCAAACCATTGATTTTGATGTTCCAAAATTGGGGCTTTCAAGGCACAATCTCCAAAATGAGGTTCTAAGAGCACGATGTACATAAAAATTGTGCTTTCATGCTAGCGACTCTGGAATTGGGATTTGTATCTTGAAACCTATTGTGCCTCCAAACACTAATTTTTATGCTCCAAAAATGAGGCTTTCAAGGCACAAGTTCCGAAATGAGGTTCTAAGAACACCATGTTTGTCAAAATCATGTTTTGAGGCAATCAGCACAATGTACATCAAAATTGCGTTTTGACGCTACCGACTCTGGAATTGGGACTCGTGTCTTGAAACCTTGTTGTGCCTCCAAACACTAATTTTTATACCTAAAAAATGAGGCTTTTGACGCTATCAGCTTCAGAATCAGGGCTTGTTGTGCCTCCAAACACCAATTCGATGCTTTGAAACCGAAGATTTTGAGGCATAAGCTCTGAAACAAGGTTCTAAGAGCATGATGTGCGACAAAATCAAATTTTGACACTACCGGCTCTAGAATCAGGACTTGCATCTTGAAACCTTGTTGTGCCTCCAAACATCGATTTTGATGCTCCAAAACCTGGGCTTTTGAGGCACAATTTCTAAAACAAGGTTCTAAGAGCACAATGTACATCAAAACTGCATTTTGATGCTACCGACTCTGGAATTGGGACCCGTGCCTCCAAACACTAATTTTTATGCTCCAAAAATGAAGCTTTTGAGGCATGACCTTCGAAATGAGGATATAAGAGCACAACGTGCATCAAAATTGAATTTTGATGCTACTGGCTCTAGAATCGAGGCTTGCATCTTGAAACCTTGTTGTGCCTCAAAAGACTGATTTTAATGCTCTGAAATCGGGGCTTTAGAGGCACAAGCTTCGAAATGAGGTTCTAAGAGCACGATGTGCGCCAAAATCAGATTTTGATGCTATTGACTTTAGAATCGAGACTTGAATCTTTAAACCTTGTTGTGCCTCCAAACATTGATTTTGATGCTCAAAAACTGGGTCTTTCGAGGCACAAGTTCTGAAATGAGATTTTAAGAGAATCATGTGCGTCAAAATATAATTTTTATGCTATAGGCTCCAGAATAGGGACTTGCTTCTTGAAACCTTGTTGTGCCTCAAAATATTTATTTTGATGTTCCAAAATCAGGGCTTTCGAGACACACGCTCTGCAAACGAGGCTCTAAGAACATGATGTGTGTCAAAATCATTTTTTGACGCTACCGGTTCTGAAATCGTGACTTGCATCAACCTTGTGCCTCCAAACACCAATTTTGATGCTCCCAAACCAGGGCTTTCAAGGCACAAGCTCCTAAGTAAGGTTCTAAGAGTAAAATGTGCTTCAAAATTGCATTTTGACACTACCGGCTCTGGAATCGGGACTTGCGTCTTGAAACATTGTTGTGCCTCCAAACACCAATTTTGATGTTCCTAAACTGGGGTATTTTAGGTGCAAGATTTGAAACAAGGTTCTAAGGGAACAATGTGCATCAAAATTAAATTTTGATGCTACCAGCACGAGAATCGGGACTTGCAAATCGAAACCTTGTTGAGCGTCAAAACATTGATTTTGATGCTCCAAAATCAGGGCTTTCAAGGCACAAGCTCTGAAATGAGGTTCTAAGAACACCATGTTTGTCCAAATCACATTTTGACGCTTTCAGCTTGATTATCGAGCCTTGTATGTTGAAACCTTGTTGTGCCTTGAAACATTGATTTTGAAGTTTTCAAACTGGAGCTTTCCAACCACACGCTCCGAAATGAGGTTCTAAGAGCACTATGTGCATCAAAATAATGTTTTGACACTACAAGCTCTGGAATAGGAACTTGCATCTTGAAAGCTTGTTTTGTCTCCAAACACCAATTTTGATGCTTCCAAACCGAAGACCTTCTGGCATAAGCTCCAAAACAAGGTTCTAAGAGCACGATGTGCGTCAAAATCAAACTTTGACGCTACCAGCTCCAGAATAAGGACTTGCATCTTGAAACCTTCTTGTGCCTCCAAACATGGATTTTGATGCTCCAAAACTAGGGCTTTTGAGGAACAAATTCTAAAATAGGGTTCTAATAGCACAATGTGCATCAAAATTGAATTTTGATGCTACTGGCTCTAGAATTGGGGCTTGCATCTTGAAACCTTGTTGTGCCTCAAAAGACTGATTTTGATGCTACTGGCTCTAGAATTGGGGCTTGCATCTTGAAACCTTGTTGTGCCTCAAAAGACTCATTTTGATGCTTCGAAATCGGGGCTTTTGAGGGACAAGGTTTGAAATGAGCTTTTAGGAGCATGATGTGCGCCAAAATCAAATTTTGATGCTATTGACTCTAGAATCGAGACTTGCATCTTGAAACCTTGTTGTGCCTCCAAACATTGATTTTGATGCTCCAAAATAGGGTCTTTCGAGGCACAAGCTCCGAAATGAGCTTCTAAGAGAATGATGTGCGTCAAAATGGAATTTTGATGCTACAGGCTCCAAAATAGGGACTAAGGTTTCAAGAAGCAAGTCCCTATTACGGAGTTTGTAGCATCAAAATTCCATTTTAATGCACGTCATTCTCTTAGAAGCTCATTTTAGAGCTTGTGCCTCGAAAGACCCAGTTTTGGGCATCAAAATCAATGTTTAGAGGCACAACAAGGTTTCAAGATGCAAGTCCCGATTCTAGAGTGAATAGCGTAAAAATATAATTTTGGTGCACATCGTGCTCTTAGACCCTCATTTCAAAGCTTGTGCCTCGTTACCCCCGATTTTGGAGCATCAAAATTAGTGTTTTGAGGCACAACAAGGTTTCAAGACACAAATCCCAATTCCAGAATTGGTAGCATCAAAACACAATTTTGATGTACATCGTCATTTTAGAACCTCATTTCGGAGCTTGTGCCTTGGAAGCCTTGAATTTGGAACATCAAAATCAATGTTTTGAGGCACAACAAGGTTTCAAGAAGCAAGTCTCTATTTTGGAGCCTGTAGCGTCGAACTTCCATTTTGACGCACATCATTCTCTTAGAAGCTCATTTCGGATCTTGTGCCTCAAAAGATTTTGGAGCATCAAAATCAATGTTTTGAGGCACAAAAAGGTTTGAAGATGCAAGTGCCGATTCTAGAGTCAATAGCGATAAAATCTGCTTTTGGCACACATCGTGCTCTTAGAACCTTGTTTTGGAGCTTATGCCTCAAAACGTTCAGTTTTGAAGCATCAAAATTGGTGTTTGGAGACACAACAATCTTTCAAGATGGAAATCCCTATTCTAGAGCCTGTACTGTCAAAATGTGATTTTGATGCACATCGTGCTCTTAGAACCTCTTTTCGGAGCATGTGGCTCGAAAGCTCTAGTTTTAGAACATCAAAATCAATGTTTGAAGGCACAACAAGGTGTCAACACACAAGTCCCAATTCTCAAGCTGATAGCGTCAAAACATGATTTTTACAAACATGGTGTTCTTAGAACCTCATTTTGGAGGTTGTGCCTCAAAAGCCTCATTTTTTTAGCATAAAAATTAGTGTTTGGAGGCACAACAAGGTTTCAAGATCCAAGTCCTAATTCTAGAGTCGGTAGTGTCAAAAAAAAACTTTGATGTATATCGTGCTCTTAAAACCTCATTTCGGAGCTTGTGCCTTGAAAGCCCTGATTTTGGATAGTCAAAATCAATGTTTTGAGGCACAACAAGGTTTCGAGAAGCAAGTCCCTATTCTGGAATCTGTAGTGTCAAAATTCCATTTAGACGCATATCATTCTCTTAGAATCTCATTTCGGAGCTTGTGCCTCGAAAGACCCAGTTTTGGAGCATCAAAATCAATGTTTAAAGGCACAACAAGGTTTGAAAATGCAAGTCCGATTCTAGAGTCAATAGCGTCAAAATTTGATTTGGCGCACATCGTGCTCTTAGAACCTAATTTTGAACCTTGTGCCTCGAAAGCCCCGATTCTAGAGCGAGTAGTATAAAAATTCAATTTTGATGCACATTGTGCTCTTAGAACCTTGTTTTAGAAATTGTGCCTCGAAAGCCCCTGTTTTGAAGCATAAAAATTGATGTTTGGAGGCACAACAAGCTTTCAAGATGCAAGTCCTGATTCTAGAGCCGGTAGCAATAGAATTTGATTTTGACGCACATCGTGCTCTTAGAACCTTGATATGGAGCTTATGCCTCAAAATCTTCGATTTTAAATCATCAAAATTGATGTTTGGAGGCACAACAAGCTTTAAAGACATGCCTCCCTATTTCGGAGCCTGCAGCGTCAAAACATGATTTTGATGCACATTGTGCTCTTAGAACCTCGTTTCGGAGCGTGTGGCTCGAAACCTCCAGTTTCAGAACACCAAAATCAATGTTTAAAGGCACAATGAGATTTCAAGATACAAGTCCCGATTCTCAAGCTGATAGCATCAAAACATGATTTTGACAAACATGGTGTTCTTAGAACCTCATTTCGGAGGTTATGCCTCAAAAGCCTCATTTTTGGAGCGTAAAAATTAGTGTTTGGAGGCGCAACAAGGTTTCAAGACACATGTCCCAATTCCAGAGTTGGTAGCATCAAAAGGCAAATTTGATGTACATCATTCTCTTAGAACCTCTTTTCAGAGCTTGTGCCTTGAAAGTCCTAATTTTGGAACATCAAAATCAATGTTTTGAGGCACAACAAGGTTTCAAGAAGCAAGTCCCTATTCCAGAGCCTGTAGCGTCAAAATTCCATTTTAACATATGTCATTCTCTTAGAAGCTCATTTTGGAGCTTCTGCCTCAAAAGACCCAGTTTTGGAGCATCAAAATCAATGTGTGGAGGCACAACCAGGTTTCAAGATGCAAGTCTCGATTCTAGATCAATATCATCAAAATCTGATTTTGGCACACATCGTGCTATTAGAACCTCATTTCGAAGCTTGTGCCTCAAAAGCACTAGTTTCGGAGCATCAAAATCAGTGTTTTGAGGCACAACAAGGTTTCAAGATGCAAGCCTCGATTCTAGAGCCAGTAGCATCAAAATTCAATTTTGATGCACATTATGCTCTTAGAACCCTGTTTTAGAAATTGTGCCTCAAAAGCCCCAGTTTTGGAGCATTAAAATTGATATTTAGAGACACAACAAGATTTCAAGATGCAAGTCCTAATTCTGGAGCCGGTAGCATTGAAATTTGATTTAGACGCACATCGTGCTCTTAGAACCTTGTTTTGGAGCTTATCTCTCAAAATCTTCGGTTTCAAATAATCAAAATTAGTGTTTGGAGGCACAACAAGGTTTCAAGACACAAGTCCCAATTCCAGAGTCGGTAGCGTCAAAATGCAATTTTCATGTACATCGTGCTCTTAGAACCTCATTTCGGAACTTGTGCCTTGAAAGCCTTGATTTTAGAACATCAAAATTAATGTTTTGAGGCACAAGAAGTTTTCAAGAAGAAAGTCCCTATTCCCGAGCCTGTTTCATTTTGACACACATCATTCTCTTAGAAGCTCATTTCAGAGCTTGTGCCTCGAAAGACCCAGTTTTGGAGCATTAAAATCAATGTCTGGAGGCACAACAAGGTTTCAAGATGCAAGTCCCAATTGTAGAGTCTATATCATCAAAAATCTGATTTTGGCTCACATCGTGCTCTTAGAACCTCATTTCGAAGCTTGTGCCTCGAAAACCATAGTTTCAGAACATCAAAATCAGTGTTTTGAGGCACAACAAGGTTTCAAGATGCAAGCCCAAATTCTAGAGCCAGGAGCATCAAAATTCAATTTTGATGCACATTGTGCTCTTAGAACCCTGTTTTAGAAATTGTGCCTCAAAAGACCTAGTTTTGGAGCATCAAAATCGATGTTTGGAGGCACAACAAGGTTTCAAGATGCAAGTCCTGATTTTGGATCCGGTAGAGTCACAATTTGATTCTGATGCACATCGTGCTCTTAGAACCTTGTTTTGGAGATTATGCCTCAAAATCTCCGGTTTCAAACCATCGAAATTGGTGTTTGCAAGCACAACAAGCATCCAAGATGAAAGTCCCTATTCCAGAGCAGTGTCAAAACATGATTTTGATGCACATCATGTTCTTAGAATATCATTTCAGAACGTGTGGCTCGAAAGCTCCAGTTTCAAGACATCAAAATCAATGTTTAAAGGCACAACAAGCTTTCAAGATGCAAGTCTAGATTCTAGAGTCAATAGCATCAAAATCTGATTTTGGCGCACATCATGCTCTTAGAACCTCATTTCGAAGTTTGTGCGTCGAAAGCCTTAGTTTCAGAGCATCAAAATCAGTGTTTTGAGGCACAACAAGCTTTCAAGCTGCAAGCCCCAATTCTAGAGCCAGTACCATCAAAATTCAATTTTGATGCACATTGTGCTCTTAGAACCCTATTTTAGAAATTGTGCCTCAAAATCCCCAATTTTGCAGCATCAATATTGATGTTTGGAGGCACAACAAGGTTTCAAGATGCAAGTCCTCATTCTGGAGCTGGTAGCGGCAAAATTTGATTTTGACGCACATCATGCTCTTATAACATTAAAATTTGACGCTATAGACTCCAAAATAGGGACTTGCTTCTTGAAACCTTGTTGTGCCTCAAAACATTAATTTTGATGTTCCAAAATCAGAGCTTTCAAGGCACAACCTCCGAAACGAGGTTCGAAGAGCATGATGTACAAAAAAATTGCGTTTTGATGCTACCGTCTCTGGAATAGGGACTTGTGTCTTGAAACTTTGTTATGCCTCCAAACACTAATTTTTATGCTCCAAAAATGAGGCTTTTGAGGCACAACCTCTGAAATGAGGTTCTGAGAAGACCATGTTTTTTCAAAATCATGTTTTGATGCTATCAGCTTAAGAATCGGGACTTGTGTCTTGAACACTTATTGTGCCTTTAAACATTCATTTTGATGTTTTGAAATCGGAGCTTTCGAGCCACACGCTCCGAAATGAGGTTCTAAGAGCACAATGTGCATCAAAATCATGTTTTGACACGATAGCCTCCAGAATAGGGACTTGCATCTTGAAAGCTTGTTGTTCCTCCAAACACTAATTTTGATGCTTTGAAACCGAATATTTTGAGGCATAAGCTCCAAAACATGGTTCGAAGAGCACGATGTGCGTTAGAATCAAATTATGACTCTATTGGCTCCAGAATCAGGACTTGCATCTTGAAACCTTGTTGTGCCTCCAAACATCAATTTTGATGCTCGAAAACTGGGGCTTTTGAGGCACAATTTCTAAAACAGGGTTCTAAGCGTGTGCATCAAAATTAAATTTTGATGGTAGTGGCTCTAGAATCGGGGATTGCATCTTGAAACCTTGTTGTGTCTCAAAACACTGATTTTGATTCTCCAAATCTAGGGCTTTCAAGGCACAAGCTATTGACTCTAGAGTGGGGAATTGCATCTTCAAACCTTGTTGTGCCTCGTGTCTTGACTCTACCTTTTTTGTGTTTTGATTCTACGGGCTCAACAATCAGAACTTGCATCTTGAAACCTTGTTGTGCCTCCAAACATCGATTTTGATGCTCCGAAACTGTGGCTTCTTGAAAACTTGTTGTGCCTCAAAGCATTGATTTTGATGTTCCCAAATCGGGGATTTCAAGGCACAAGCTCCGAAATGAGGTTCTAAGAGCACGATGTCCATCAAAATTGCATTTTAACGCTACCCGACTTTGGAATTGGGACTTGTGTCTTGAAACCTTGTTGTGCCTCCAAACACTAATCGTGTTTTGATGCTACCAGCTTGAGAATTGGGACTTGTGTCTTGAAACCTTGTTGTGCCTTTAAACATTGATTTTGCTGTTTTGAAATTGGAGATTTTGAACCACAGGCTCCGAAATGAGGTTCTAAGAGCACGATGTGCATCAGAATCATGTTTTGCTCCAGAATAAGGACTTGCGTCTTGAAAGCTTGTTGTTCCTCCAAATACCAATTTTAATGGATCGAAACTGAAAATTTTTAGGCTTTCAAGGCACAAGCCCCGAAATGAGGTTGTAAGAGCATGATGTACATAAAAATTGTGTTTTGACGCTATCGACTATGGAATTGGGACTTGTGTCTTGAAACCTTGTTGTGCTTCCAAACAATAATTTTTATGCTCAAAAAATGAGGCTTTTGAGGCACAACCATTGAAATGAGGTTCTAAGAACACCATATTTTGAAACTAGAGCTTCCGAGCCACAGACTTCAAAACAAGGTTGATGTGCATGAAAATCACGTTTTGACACTATAGGCTTCGGAATAGGGACTTGCGTCTTGAAAGCTTGTTGTGCCTCCAAACACCAATTTTGATAATTTGAAACTGAAGATTTTGAGAGATAAGCTCCAAAACGAGGTTCTAAGAGCACGATGTGTGTCAAAATCAAATTTCAACGCTACCGGCTCCAGAATCAGGACTTGCATCTTGAAACCTTGTTGTGTCTCAAAACATCGATTTTGATGCTCCAAAACTGGGGCTTTTGAGGCACAATTTCTAAAATAGGGTTCTAAGAGCACAATGTGCATCAAAATTGAATTTTGATGCTACTGGCTCTTGAATTGGGGCTTGCATCTTGGAACCTGGTGGTGCATCAAAGCACTGATTTTGATGCTCTAAAACCAAGTCTTTCGAGGCACAAGCTTCGAAATGAGGTTCTAAGAGCACGATCAGCATCAGAATCACGTTTTGACATTACAGACTCTGGCATAAGGACTTGCGTCTTGAAAGCTTGTTGTTCCTCCAAATACCAATTTTAATGGTTCAAAACCGGAGATTTTTAGGCATAAGCTCCAAAACAAGGTTCTAAGAGCATGATGTGTGTCAACATAAAATTCTGAAGCTACTGGCTCCACAATCAGGACTTGCATTTTGAAACCTTTTTGTGCCTCCAAACATCAATTTTGATGCTTTAAAACTGGGGCTTTTCAGGCATAATTTCTAAAACGGGGTTCTAAGAGCACAATGTGCATCAGAATTAAATTTTGATGCTCTTGGCTCTAGAATCGGGGCTTGCATCTTGAAACCTTTTTGTTCCTCAAAACACTGATTTTGATGCTCTGAAACTGTGGCTTTCGAGGCACAAGGTTCGAAATGAGGTTCTAAGAGCACGATGTGCACCAAAATCAGACTTTGACGCTATTGACTCTAGAGTCGGGACTTGCATTTTGAAACCTTGTTGTGCCTCCAAACATTGATTTTGATGCTCCAAACCTAGCTCTTTCAAGGTAGAAGCTCCAAAATGAGCTTCCAAGAGAATCATGTGTGTCAAAATGGAATTTTGACGCTACGGGCTCTGGTGTAGGGACTTTGAAGGCACAAGCTCCGAAATGAGGTTCTAAGAGCACGATGTACATCAAAATTACATTTTGACGCTACCAACTCTGAAATTGGGACTCATGTCTTGAAACCTTGTTGTGCCTCCAAACACTTATTTTATGCTCCAAAAATGAGGCTTTTGAGGCACAACCTCCGAAATGAGTTTCTAAGAACACCATGTTTGTCAAAATCTTGTTTTGACGCTATCAGCTTGAGAATTGGGAATTGTGTCTTGAAACCTTGTTGTGCCTTTAAACATTGATTTTGATGTTTTGAAACTGGAGCTTTTGAGGCACACACTCTAAAACGAGGTTCTAAGAGCACAATGTGCATGAAAATCACGTTTTGACAGTACAGGCTCCGAAATAGGGACTTGTGTCCTTAAAGCTTGTTGTGCCTCCAAACACCAATTTTGATGCTTTGAAATCGAAGAGTTTGAGGCATAAGCTCCAAAACAAGGTTTTGAGAGCATGATGTGTGACAAAATCAAATTTTGACGCTATCGCCTCCAGAATCAGGACTTGCATCTTGAAAACTTGTTATGCCTCCAAACATTGATTTTGATGCTCGAAAGTTGGGTCTTTCGAGGCACAAGCTCCGAAATGAGCTTCTAAGAGAATGATGTGCATCAAAATGGAGTTTTGATGCCACAGGCTCTGGAATAGGGTCTTGTTTGTTGAAACCTTGTTGTGCCTCAAAAAATTGATTTTGATGTTCCAAAATCAGGGCTTTCAAGGCACAAACTCCAAAATGGGGTTCTAAGAGCACGATGTAGATCAAAATTTTGTTTTGAAACTACCGACTCTGGAATTGGGACTTGTGTCTTGAAACCTTTTTGCGCCTCCAAACACCAATTTTGATGCTTCGAAATTGAAGATTTTGAGGCATAAGCTCCAAAACACGGTTCTAAGAGCACGATGTCAAATTTTGACGCTACCGACTCCAGAATCAAGATTTGCATCTTGAAACCTTGTTGTGCCTCCAAACATCGATTTTGATGCTGCAAAACTAGGGCTTTTGAGGCACAATTTCTAAAACAGGGTTCAAAGAGCACAATGTGCATCAAAATTGAATTTTGATGCTACTGGCTCTAGAATCAGGGCTTGCATTTTGAAACCATGTTGTGCCTCAAAACATTGATTTTGATGTTCCCAAATCAGGGCTTTGAATACAAGCTCCGAAATGAGTTTCTAAGAGCACAATGTCCATCAAAATTGCGTTTTAATGCTACCGACTCTAGAATTGGGACTTGTGTCTTGAAACATTGTTCTTCCTTCAAACACTAATTTTTATGCTCCAAAAAGGAGGCTTTTGAGGCTCAACCTTCGAAATGAGGTTCTAAGAACACAATGTTTGTCAAAATCGTGTTTTGACACTACCAGCTTGAGAATCAGGACTTGTGTCTTGAAACCTTGTTGTGCCTTTAAACATTGATTTTAATGTTTTGAAACTGGAGCTTTTGAGCAACACGCTCCGAAACGAGGTTCTAAGAGCATGATGTGCATCAAAATCATGTTTTGACACTACAAGCTCCGGAATAGGGCATTGCATTGTGAAAGCTTGTTGCACCTCAAAATATTGATTTTGATGCTCCAAAACTGGGGCTTTTGAGGCACAATTTCTAAAACAGGTTTCTAAGAGCACAATGTGCATCAAAATTGAATTTTGATGCTACTGGATCTAGAATCGGGGCTTGCATCTTGAAACCTTGTTGTGCCTCAAAACACAGATTTTGATGCTCCAAAATGAAGGATCTGGAGGCACAAGCTTCGAAATGAGGTTCTAAGAGCAGGATGTGCGCCAAAATCAAATTTTAGTGCTATTGACTCTAGAATCAGGACTTGCATCTTCAAACGTTGTTGTGCCTCCAAACATTGATTTTGATGCTCCAAAACTGGGTCTTTTGAGGCACAAGCTCCGAAATGAGCTTCTATAAGAATGATATGCGTCAAAATGGAATTTTGACGCTACAGGCTCCAGAATAGGGACTTGCTTCTTGAAACCTTGTTGTGCCTCAAAACATTGATTTTGATGTTCCAAAATCAAGGCTTTGAAGGCACAAGCTTCGAAATGAACTTCTACGAGCATGATGTACATCAAAATTGCATTTTGACGCTACCGACTCTGGAATTGGCACTTGTGTCTTGAAACCTTGTTGTGCCTCCAAACACTAATTTTTATACTCCAAAAATGAGGGTTTTGAGGCACAACCTCTGAAATCTTGTTGTGCCTTTAAACATTGATTTTTATGTTTTGAAACTAGAGCTTTCGAGCCACACGCTCCGAAATGAGGTTTTAAGAGCACGATATGCATCAAAATCACGTTTTGACACTACAGGCTCTGGAATAGGAACTTGTGTCTTGAAAGCTGCTTGTGTCTCCAAACACCAATTTTGTTGTTTCGAAATAGAAGATTTTGAGGCATAAGCTCCAAAACAAGGTTCTAAGAGCACGATGTGCGTCAAAATCATATTTTGATGCTACCGGCTCCAGAATCAGGACTTGCTTCTTGAAACCTTGTTGTGCCTTCAAACATCGATTTTGATGCTCCAAAAATGGGGCTTTGAGGCACAATTTCTAAAACAGGGTTCGAAGAGCACAATGTGTATCAAAATTGAATTTTGATATTATTGGCTCAAGAATCGAGACTTGCATCTTGAAACATTTTTGTGCCTCCAAACATTGATTTTGATGCTCCAAAACTGGGTCTTTCGAGGCACAAGCTCCGAAATGAGCTTCTAAAAGAATGATGTGCGTCAAAATGGAATTTTGACACTACAATCTCCAGAATAGGGACTTGCTTCTTGATACCTTGTTGTGCCTCAAAACATTGATTTTGATGATCCAAAATCAGGGCTTTCAAGGCCCAAGCTCCGAAATCAGGTTCTAAAAGCACGATGTACATCAAAATTGTGTTTTGATGCTACAGCCTCTGGAATTTTAAGGCTACTCGCTCTAGTATCGGGGCGTTCATCTTGAAACCTTGTTGTGCCTCAAAACACTGATTTTGATGCACAAGCTTCAAAATGAGGTTCTAAGAGCACGATGTGTGCCAAAATAAGATTTTAATGCTATTGACTCTAGAATCAGGACTTGCATCTTCAAACCTTGTTGTGCCTCCAAATATTGATTTTGATGCTCCAAGACTGGGTCTTTCGAGGCACAAGCTCCGAAATAAGCTTCTAAGAGAATGATGTGGGTCAAAATGGAATTTTGACGCTACAGGCTCCGGAATAGGGACTTGCTTCTTGAAACCTTGTTGTGCCTCAAAACATTGTGATGTTCCAAAATCAGGGCTTTCAAGGTACAAGCTCCAAAATGAGGTTCTAAGAGCACGATGTACATCAAATTTGTGTTTTGACATTACCGAGTCTAGAATTGGGAATTGTGTCTTGAAACCTTGTTGTGCCTCCAAACACTAATTTTTATGCTCCAAAATTGAGACTTTTGAGGCACAACCTCCGAAATGAGGTTCTAAGAACACCATGTTTGTCAAAATCGTGTTTTGACACCATCAGCTTCTGAATTGGGACTTGTGTCGTGAAACCTTGTTGTTCCTTTAAACATTGATTTTGATGTTTTTAAATTGGAGATTTTGAGCCACACGCTCCGAAATGAGGTTTTAAGAGCACGATGTGCATCAAAATCACGTTTTGACACTCTGGGCTCCAGAATAGGGACTTGCGTCTTGAAAGCTTGTTGTCCCTCCAAACACCAATTTTGATGCTTTGAAACCAAATATTTTGAGGTATAAGCTCCAAAACAAGGTTCCAAGAGGACGATGTGCCTCAAAAAAAAAATTTGATGCTACTGGCTTAAGAATCAGGACTTGCATCAAGAAACCTTGTTGTGCCTCCAAAAATCGATTTTGATGATCCAAAACTGGAGCTTTTGATGCCTTGTTGTGCCTCAAAACACTGATTTTGATGCTCTGAAATTAGGGCTTTACAAGCTTCAAAATGAGTTTCTAAGAGCATGATGTGCGCCAAAATTAGATTTTGACGCTATTGACTCTAGAATTGGGACTTGCATCTTGAAACCTTGTTGTGCTTCCAAACATTGATTTTGATTCTCCAAAACTAGGTCTTTCGAAGCACAAGCTTTGAAATGAGCTTTTAAGAGAATTATGTGTGTAAAAATGGAATTTTGATGCTACAGGCTCCAGAATATGGACTTGTTTCTTGAAACCTTGTTGTGCCTCAAAACAATGATTTTGATGATCCAAAACTGGAGCTTTTGAGGCACAATTTCTAAAACAGGGTTCTAAGAGCACAATGTGCATCAAAATTGAATTTCAATGCTTCTGGCTCTAGAATTGGGGCTTGCATCTTGGAACCTTGTTGTGCCTCAAAACACTGATTTTGATGCTCCAAAACCAGGGTTTTCGAGGCACAAGCTTCGAAATGAGATTCTAAGAGCATGATGTGTGCCAAAATCAGATTTTGATGCTATTGACTCTAGAATCGGGACTTGTATCTTGAATCCCTGGTGTGCCTCGAAACATTGGTTTTGATGCTCCAAAGCTGGGTCTTTCAAGGCAGAAGATCCGAAATGAGCTTCTAAGAGAATGCGTCAAAATAGATATTTGACGCTACAGGCTCCGAAATAGGGACTTGCTTCTTGAAACCTTGTTGTGCCTCAAAACATTGATTTTAATGTTCCAAAATCAGGGCTTTGAAGGCACAAGCTCCGAAAAAAGCTTCTATGAGCAAGATGTACATCAAAATTGCGTTTTGATGCTACAAACTCTGGAATTGGGACTTGTGTCTTGAAACCTTGTTGTGCCTCCAAACACTAATTTTTATGCTCCAAAAATGAGGCTTTTGAGGCACAACCTCTGAAATGAGGTTCTAAGAACACCATGTTTGTCAAAATCGTGTTTTGTCGCTATCAGCTTGAGAATTGGGACTTGTGTCTTGAAAACTTGTTGTGCCTTTAAACATTCATTTTGATGTTTTGAAATTGGAGCTTTCAATCCACACGGTCCAAAACGAGGTTCTAAAATAGGGTTCTAAGAGCACAATGTGCATCAAAATTGAATTTTGATGCTTCTTGCTCTAGAATCGGGGCTTGCATCTTGAAACCTTGTTGTGTCTCTAAACATCAATTTTGATGCTCCAAAACTGGGGCTTTTGAGGCACAATTTCTAAAACAGGCTTCTAAGAGCACAATATGCATCAAAATTGAATTTTGATGCTACTGGCTCTTGAATTGGGGCTTGCATCTTGAAAGCTTCTATTGCCTCAAAACACTAATTTTGATCCTCTGAAACTGGGTCTTTCGAGGAACAAGCTTCGAAATGAGGTTCTAAGAGCATGATGTGCGCGAAAATCAGATTTTGATGCTATTGACTCTAGAATCGGGACTTGCATTTTGAAACCTTGTTGTGCCTCAAAACATTGATTTTGATGCTCGAAAACTAGGTCTTTTGAGGCAGAAATTCTGAAATGAACATCCAAGAGAATCATGTGTGTCAAAATGGAATTTTGACGCTACGGGCTATGGAGTAGGGACTTGCTTTTTGAAACACTGTTGTGCCTCAATAAATTGATTTTCATGTTCCAAAATCAGGGCTTTGAAGGCACAAGCTCCGAAATGAGGTTCTAAGAGCATGATGTATATCAAAATTGCATTTTGACACTATCGACTGTGAAATTGGGACTCATGTCTTGAAACCTTGTTGTGCCTTCAAACACTTTTTTTTATGCTAAAAAAATGAGGCTTTTGAGGCACAACCTCCGAAATGAGTTTCTAAGATCATGTTTGTCAAAATCGTGTTTTCACGCTATCAGCTAGAGAATTGGGAATTGTGTCTTTCAACCTTGTTGTGCCTTTAAACATTGATTTTGATGTTTTGAAACTAGAGCTTTCGAGCCACACAGTTTGAAATGAAGTTTTAAGAGCACACTGTGCATCAAAATCACGTTTTGACAATACAGGCTTCGAAATAGGGACTTGTGTCTTGAAAGCTTGTTGTGCCTCCAAACACCAATTTTGATGCTTTGAAACCGAAGATTTTGAGGCATAAGCTCCAAAACAAGGTTTTGAGAGCACGATGTGCGTCAAAATCAAAATTTGACGCTACCGGCTCCAGAATCAGGACTTGCATCTTGAAACCTTGTTGTGCCTCCAAACAACAATTTTGATGATCCAAATCTAGAGCTTTTGAGGAACAATTTCTAAAACCTTGTTGTGCCTCTTCTAAGAGCACAATGTGCATCAAAATTGAATTTTGATGTTACTGGCTCTAGAATCAAGGCTTGCATCTTGATACTTTGTTGTACCTCAAAACACTGATTTTGATGCTCTGAAACTGGAGCTTTCACGATGTGCGCCAAAATCATATTTTAATGCTATTGACTCTAGAATCGGGACTTGCATCTTGAAACATTGTTGAGCCTCCAAACATTGATTTTGATGCTCCAAAACTCGGTCTTTCAAGGCAAAAGCTCTGAAAAGAGCTTCTAAGAGAATGATGTGCATCAAAACTCGGTCTTTCGAGGCAAAAGCTCTGAATTTTGACGCTACAGGCTCTGGAATAGGGACTTGCTTCTTGAAACCTTATTGTGCCTCAAAACATTGATTTTGATGTTCCAAAATCAGGGCTTTTAAGGCACAAGCTCCGAAATGAGGTTCTAAGAGCACGATGTACATCAAAATTGCGTTTTGACATTACGGACTCTAGAATTGGGACATGTGTGTTGAAACCTTATTGTGCCTTTAAACATTGATTTTGATGTTTCCAAATTGGAGATTTCAAGCCACACGCTCCGAAATGAGGTTCTAAAAGCACAATGTGCATCAAAATCATGTTTTGACACTAAAGGCTCCAGAATAGGGACTTGCCTTTTGAAAGCCTATTGTGCCCCCAAACACCAATTTTGATACTTCAAAACCAAAGATTTTGAGGCATAAGTTCCAAAACAAGGTTCTAAGAGCACGATGTACATAAAAATCAAATTTTGATGCTACTGGCTCCAAAATCAGGACTTGCATCTTGAAACCTTGTTGTGCCTCCAAACATCGATTTTGATGTTCCAAAACTAGGGCTTTTGAGGCACAATTTCTAAAACATGGTTTTAAGAGCACAATGTGCATCAAAATTGAATTTTGATGCTTCTGGTTCTAGAATCAGGGCTTGCATCTTGAAACCTTGTTGTGCCTCAAAACATTGATTTTGATGCTCTAAAACCTGGTCTTTCAAGGCATAAGCTTCGAAATGAGGTTCTAAGAGCACGATGTGGGCCCAGAATCATATTTTGACGCTATTGACTCTTGAATCGAGACTTGCATCTTGAAACCTTGTTGTTCCTCCAAACATTGATTTTGATGCTTCAAAACAGGGGCTTTCGAGGCACACGCTCGGAAATGATCTTCTAAGAGAATGATGTGCATCAAAATGGAATTTTGATGCTACAGTCTCTAGAATAGGGACTTGCTTCTAGAAACTTTTTTGTGCCTAAAAATATTGATTTTGATGTTTCAAAATCAGGGCTTTCAAGGCACAAGCTCCGAAATGAGGTTCTATGAACATGATGTACATCA
The DNA here is from genome assembly GCF_030272615.1 of Cryptomeria japonica. Lineage (NCBI taxonomy): Eukaryota > Viridiplantae > Streptophyta > Pinopsida > Cupressales > Cupressaceae > Cryptomeria > Cryptomeria japonica. The sequence goes on from NC_081413.1 coordinate 374,940,502, forward strand.
AAATTTCGTTTTGACACTCCTGACTCAGGAATTGGAACTTGTGTCTTGAAACCTTGTTGTGCCTCCAAAAATGAGGCTTTTGAGGAACAACCTCCGAAATGAGGTTCTAAGAACGCCATTTTGTCAAAATCGTGTTTTGACGCTATCAGCTTGAGAATCGCGACTTGTGTCTTGAAATCTTTTTGTGCCTTTAAACATTGATTTCGATGTTTTAAAACTGGAGCTTTCAAGCCACACGCTCCAAAATGAGGTTCTAAGAGCACGATGTGCACCAAAATCATGATTTGACACTATAGGCTCCGGAATAGGGACTTGCGTCTTGAAAGCTTGTTGTGCCTCCAAACACCAATTTTGATAATTTGAAACTAAAGATTTTGAGGCATAAGCTCTAAAACAAGATTCTAAGAGCATGATGTGCCCCAAAATAAGATTTTGACGCTATTGGCTCTAGATTCGGTACTTGCATCTTGAAACCTTGTTGTGCCTCCAAACATCGATTTTGATGCTCCAAAATTGGGGCTTTTGAGGCACAATTTCTAAAACAGGGTTCTAACAGCACAATGTGCATCAATATTGAATTTTGATGCTACTGGCTCTAGAATCAGGGCTTGCATCTCTGAAACCTTGTTGTGCCTCAAAACACTAATTTTGATGCTCTGAAATAGGGGCTTTTGAGGCACAATCTTCAAAATGAGGTTTTAAGTGCACGATGTGCGCCAAAATCATATTCTTACGCTATTCACCCTAGAATCGGGACTTGCATTTTGAAACCTTGTTGTGCCTCCAAACATTGATTTTGATGCTCCAAAACTGGGTCTTTCAAGGCACAAGCTCCTAAATGAGCTTCTAAGAGAATGATGTGCGTCAAAATTGAATTTGGATGCTACAGGCTCCGGAATAGGGACTTGATTTTTGAAACATTGTTGTGTGCCTCAAAACATTGATTTTGATATTCCAAAATCAGGGCTTTCAAAGCACAAGCTCCTAAATGAGGTTCTAACAGCATGATGTACATCAAAATTGTGTTTTCACGCAACCAACTCTGGAATTGGGACTTGTGTCTTGAAACCTTGTTGTGCATCCAAACACTAATTTTTATGCTCCAAAAATGAGGTTTTGAGGCACAACCTTCGAATTGAGGTTCTAAGAACACCATGTTTGTCAAAATCTATTTTGACGCTATCAAATTGAGAATCAAGAATTGTGTCTTGAAACCTTGTTGTGCCTTTAAACATTGATTTTGATGTTTTGAAACTGGAGCTTTCAAGCCACACACTCCGAAATGAGGTTCTAATAGCATGATGTCCATCAAAATCACGTTTGGACACTATAGGCTCCAGAATAGGGACTTGCGTCTTGAAAGCTTGTTGTGCCTCCAAACACCAATTTTGATGATTCAAAACCGAAGATTTTGAGGCATAAGCTCCAAAACAAAGTTCTAAGAGCATGATGTGCATCAAAATCAAATATTGACGCTACCGGCTCCAAAATCAGGACTTGCATCTTGAAAGCTTGTTGTGCCTCCAAAAGTCGATTTTGATGCTCCAAAATTGAGGCTCTTGTGGCACAATTTCTAAAACAGGGTTCTAAAAGCACAATGTGCATCAAAATTAGATTTTGATGCTAATGGCTCTAGAATTAGGACTTGCATCTTGAAACCTTGTTGTGCCTCAAAACATTGATTCTGATGCTTCGAAACAGGGGCTTTCGAGGCACAAGCTTCGAAATGAGGTTCTAAGAGCATGATGTGCGCCAAAATCAGATTTTGACGCTATTGACTCTAGAATCAAGACTTGCATCTTGAAACCTTGTTGTGACTCCAAACATTGATTTTGATGCTCCAAAACTAGGTCTTTCGAGGCACAAGCTCCTAAATGATCTTCTAAGAGAATGATGTGCATCAAAATGGAATTTTGATGCTACAGGCTATAGGATAGGGACTTTCTTTTTGAAACCTTGTTGTGGCGCCAAACATTGATTTTGATATTCCAAAATCAGGGCTTTCAAGGCACAAGCTCGGAAATGAGGTTCTTAGAGCACGATGTACATCAAAATTACCTTTTCACGCTACCGACTCTGGAATTGGGACATGTGTCTTGAAACCTTGTTGTGCCTCCAAACACTAATTTTTATGCTCCAAAAATGAAGGTTTTGAGGCACAACCTCCGAAATGATGTTCTAAGAACACCATGTTTTTCAAAATCTATTTTGATGCTATCAGCTTGAGAATCACTACTTGTCTCTTTAAACCCATTTGTGAGTTTAAAAATTGATTTCGATGTTTTGAAATTGGAGCTTTCGAGCCACATGCTCCAAAATGAGGTTCTAAGAGCACAATGTGCATCAAAATCACATTTTGATACTACAGGCTACAGAATAGGGACTTGCGTCTTGAAAGCTTGTTGTGCCTTCAAACACAAATTTCGATGCTTAAAAACTGAACATTTTGAGGCATAAGCTCGAAAACAAGGTTCTAAGAGCATGATGTCATCAAAATCAAATTTTGATGCTACCGGCTACAGAATCAGACCTTGCATCTTGAAATTTTGTTGTGCCTGCAAACATTGATTTTGATGCTCCAAAACTAGGGCGCTTTTGAGGCACAATTTCTAAAACAGGGTTCTAAGAAAACAATTTGCATCAAAATTGAATTTTGATGCTACTGGCTCTAGAATCGGGGCTTGCATCTTGAAACCTTGTGGTTCCTCAAAACATTGAGTTTGATGCTCTGAAACCGGGGCTTTCGAGGCACAAGCTTTGAAATGAGATTCTAAGAGGACGATGTGTGCCAAAAGCAAATTTTGATGCTATTGACTCTAGAATCGGGACTTGCATTTTGAAACCTTGTTGTGCCTGCAAACATTGATTTTAATGCTCCAAAACTGGGTCTTCCGACGTACAACCTCCGAAATGAGCTTCTAAGAGAATGATGGGCGTGAAAATGGAATTTTGACGCTACGGGCTCCAGAATAGGGACTTGCTTGTTGAAACCTTGTTGTGCCTCAAAATATTGATTTTTATGTTCCAAAATCCCTTTCAAGGCAATGGCTCCGAAATGAGGTTCTTAGAGCATGATGTTTGTCAAAATCATATTTTGACACTATCAGCTTGAGAATCGGGACTTGTGTCATGAAACCTTTTTGTTCTTTTAAACATTGATTGTGATGTTTTAAAACGGGAGCTTTCGAGCCACACGTTCCGAAATGAGGTTCTAAGAACACGATGTGCATCAAAATCACGTTTTGACGCTAAAGGCTCCGGAATAGGAACTTGGGTCTTGAAAGCTTGTTGTGCCTCCAAACACCAATTTTGATGCTTCGAAACTAAAGATTTTGAGGCCTAAGGTCCAAAACAAGGTTCTAAGAGCACCATGTGCGTCAAAATCAAATTTTGATGCTACTGGTTCTAGAATGAGGACTTGCATCTTGAACCCTTGTTGTGCCTCCAAACATCGATTTTGATGCCCTTAAACTGGGGCTTTTGAGGCACAATTTCTGAAACAGGGTTCTAAGAGCACAATATGCATCAAAATTGAATTTTGATGCTACTGGCTCTAGAAACCTTGTTGTCCCTGCAAACATTGATTTTGATGCTCCAAAACTAGGTCTTTCGAGGGACAAACTCCGAAATGAGCTTCTAAGAGAATGATGTGCGGAATTTTGATGCTACAGGCTACGAAATAGGGACTTGCTTCTTGAAACCTTTTTGTAACTCAAAACATTTATTTTGACGTTCTAAAATCAAGGCTTTCAAGGCACAAGCTCTGAAATGAGGTTCAAAGACTTGTGTCTTGAAACTTTTTTGTGCCTCCAAACACTAATTTTTATGCTCCAAAAACGAGCCTTTTGAGGCACGACCTCCAAAATGAGGTTCTAAGAACACCATGTTTGTCAAAATCATGTTTTGGTGCTATCAGCTTGAGAATCAGGACTTGTGTCTTGAAACCTTGTTGCGCTTCAAAACACTGATTTTGATGCTCCGAAACATGGGCTTTCGAGGCACAAGCTTCGAAATGAAGTTCTAAGAGCACGATGTGTGCCAAAATCAGATTTTGATGCAATTGACTCTAGAATTGGGACTTCCGAAATGAGGTTCTAAGACCACTATGTTTGTCAAAATCATGTTTGGATGCTATCAGCTTGAGAATTAGGACTTGTGTCTTGAAACCTTGTTGTGTCTTTAAACATTGATTTTGATTTTTTTAAACTGGAACTTTCGAGGCACAGGCTCCGAAACAAATTTCTAAGAGCACGATGTGTATCAAAATCATGTTTTGACACTATAGGCTCCGGAATAGGGACTTCATCTTGGAAGCTTGTTGTGCCTCCAAACACCAATTTTCATGCTTCGAAATTGAAGATTTTGAGGCATAAGTTCCAAAAAAAGGTTCTAAGACCACAATGTGCGTCAAAATCAAATTTTGACGCTACCGGCTCAAAAATTAGGACTTGCATCTTGAAACATTGTTGTGCCTCAAAACATCGATTTTGATGCTCCAAAACTGGGGCTTTTGAGGCACGATTTTTAAAAAAGGATTCTAAGAGCACAATGTGCGCCAAAATTAGATTTTAACGCTATTGACAATGACTCTAGAATCCGGACTTGCATCAAACCATGTTGTGCCTCCAAACATTGATTTTGATGTTCCAAAATTGGGGCTTTTGAGGCACAAGCTCCGAAATAAGCTTCTAAGAGAATGACATGCGTCAAATAGAATTTTGACGCTATAGGCTCCGGAATAGGGACTTGTTTCTTGAAACCTTGTTGTCCCTTAAAACATTGATTTTGATGTTCCAAAATCAGGGCTTTGAAGGCACAAGCTCCGAAATGGGGTTGTAAGAGCACGATGTACATCAAAACTGCATTTTGATGCTACCGACTCTGGAATTGAGACTTGTGTCTCGAAACCTTGTTGTGCCTCCAAACACTAATTTTTAAGCTCCAAAAATGAGGCTTTTGAGGCACAACCTCCGAAATGAGGTTCTAAGAATACCATGTTTGTCAAAATCATGTTTTGACGATATCAACTTGAGAATTGGGACTTGTGTCTTGAAACCTTGTTGTGCCTTTAAACATTGATTTTGATGTTTTGAAACTGGAGCTTTCGAGCCACACGCTCCGAAATGAGGTTCTAAGAGCACAATTTGCATCAAAATCATCTTTTGACACTATGGCTCCGGAATAGGGACTTGCGTCTTAAAAGCTTGTTATGCCTCCAAACACCAATTTTGATGCTTCGAAACTAAAAATTTTGAGGCATAAGGTCCAAAACAAGTTTCTAAGAGCATGATGTGTGTCAAAAACAAATTTTTACGCTACCGGCTCCAGAATCAAGACTTGCATCTTGAAACCCTTGTTGTGCTTCCAAACATCGATTTTGATGCTCCAAAACTAGGGCTTTGGAGGCACAATTTCTACAACAAGGTTCTAAGAGCACAATGTGCATCAAAATTACATTTTGATGCTACTGGCTCTAGAATCAGGGCTTGCATCTTGAAACCTTGTTGTGCTTCCAAACATTGATTTTGATGCTCCAAAACAAGGTTTTTCGAGGCACAAGCTCCTAAATGAGCTTCTAAGAGAATGATGTGCGTCAAAATGGAATTTTGATGCTACAGGCTCTGGAATAGGGACTTGCTTCTTGAAACCTTGTTGTGTCTCAAAACATTGATTTTAATGTTCCAAAATCTGGGCTTTCAAGGCACAAACTTCGAAATGAGGACTTGCGTCTTGAAAGTTTGTTTTGCCTCCAAACACCAATTTTGATGCTTGGAAACCGAAGATTTTGAGGCATAAGCTCCAAAACAAGGTTATAAGGTTATAAGAGCACGAATCAAATTTTGACGTTATCGGCTCCAGAATCAGGATTTGCATCTTGAAACCTTGTTGTGCCTCCAAACATCAATTTTGATGCTCCAAAACTAGGGCTTTTTAGGCACAATTTCTAAAACACGGTTCTAAGAGCACAATGTGCATCAAAACTGAATTTTAGATGCTACTGGCTCTAGAATCAGGACTTACATTTTGAAACCATGTTGTGCCTCAAAACACTAATTTTGATGCTCTGAAACTGAAGCGTTTGACGCACAAGCTTCGAAATGAGGTTCTAAGAGCACGATGTGCGCCAAAATCAGATTTTGACGCTATAGACTCTAGAATCGGGACTTGCATCTTGAAACCTTGTTGTGCCTTTAAACATTGATTTTGATGTTTTCAAACTAGATTTTTCGAGCCACACGGTCCGAAGTGAGGTTCTAGGAACATGATGTGCATCAAAATCATGTTTTGTCACTACAGGCTCTGGAATAGGGACTCTCAACTTGGATGCTTGTTGTGCTTGAAAACACCAATTTCGATGCTTCGAAACCAAAGATTTCAAGGCATAAGCTCCAAAATAAGGTTCTAAGAGCAGGATGTGCATCAGAATCAAATTCTGACTCCACCGGCCCCAAAATCAGGACATGCATCTTGAAACCTTGTTGTGCCTCCAAACATCGATTTTGATGCTCCAAAATTGGGGTTTTTGAGGCACAAGTTCTAAAACAGGGTTCTAAGAGCACAATGTGCATGAAAATTAAATTTAGATGCTACTGGCTCTAGAATCGGGGCTTGCATCTTGAAAACTTGTTGTGTCTCAAAACACTGATTTTGATGCTCCGAAACCAGGGCTTTCGAGGCACAAGCTTTGAAATGAGATTCTAACAGCACGATGTGTACCAAATTCAGTTTTTGACGCTATTGACTCTAGAATCGGAACTTGCGTCTTCAAATCCTTTTGTGCCTCAAAACAATGATTTTGATGTTCCAAACTCAAGGCTTTCAAGGCACAAGCTCCGAAATGAGGTTCTAAGAGCACGATGTACATCAAAATTGTGTTTTGATGCTACCGACTCTGGAATTTGGACTTGCATCGTGAAATTCGTTGTGCCTCCAGACACGAATTTTCATGCTTCGAAACTGAAGATTTTGTGGCATAAGCTCCAAAACAAAGTTCTAAGAGCACAATGTGCGTCAAAATCAAATTTTGACGCTATTGGCTCAAGAATCCGGACTTGCATCTTGAAATCTTGTTTTGCCTTGAAACATTGATTTTGATGCTCCAAAATTGGGCCTTTTGAGGCAAAATTTCTAAAACAAGGTTCTAAGAGCACAATGTGCATCAAAATTGAATTTCGATGCTACTGGCTCTAGAATCTGGGCTTGCATCTTGAAACCTTGTTGTGCCGCAAAACACTGATTTTGATGCTCCGAAACTGGGGCTTTCGAGGTACAAGCTTCAAAATGAGGTTCTAAGAGCACGATGTGAGCCAAAATCAAATTTTGATGCTATTGACTCTAGAATCAGGACTTGCATCTTCAAACCTTGTTGTTCCTTTAAACACTAATTTTGATGTTTTGAAAATCAAGCTTTGGAGCCACACGCTCCGAAAGGAAGTTCTAAGACCATGATGTGCATCAAAATCATGTTTTGACACTACAGGCTCTAGAATAGGGACTTGCATCTTGAATGCTTGATGTTCTTCAAAACACCAATTTTGATGCTTCAAAATTGAAGATTTTAAGAGATAAGCTCCAAAACAAGGTTCTAAGAGCACGATGTGCATCAAAATCAAATTATGATGCTATTGGCTCTAGAATCAGGACTTGCATTTTGAAATCTTGTTGTGCCTCCAAACATCGATTTTGATGCTCCAAGATCAGGGCTTTCAAGGGAGAAGCTCCGAAATGAGGTTCTAAGAGCACGATGTACATCAAAATTGCCTTTTAACACTACCGACTTTGGAATTGGGACTTCTGTCTTGAAACCTTGTTGTGCCTACAAACACTAATTTTTATGTTCCAGAAATGAGGCTTTTGAGGGACAACCTCAAAAATGAGGTTCTAAGGACACCATGTTTGTAAAAATCATGTTTTGATGCTATCAGCTTGAGAATCAGGACTTGTGTCTTGAAACCTTGTTGTGCCTTTAAACATTGATTTTGATGTTTTGAAACTGGAGCTTTTGAGCGACATGCTCTGAAACGAGGTTCTAAGAGCACGATGTGCATCAAAATCACGTTTTGAAACTATAGGCTCCGAAATAGGGACTTGCATCTTGAAAGCTTGTTGTGCCTACAAACATGAATTTTGATGCTTCGAAACCAAAGATTTTGAGGCATAAGCTCCAAAACAAGATTCTAAGAGCACGATGTGCGCAAAATCAAATTTTGACTCTATCGGCTCAAGAATCAGAACTTGCATCTTTAAACCTTGTTGTGATTCCAAACATCGATTTTGATGCTCCAAAACTAGGGCTTTTGAGGCACAATTTTTAAAAAAGGGTTCTAAGAGCACAATGTGCATACTGGCTCTAGAATCAAGGTTTGCATCTTGAAACCTTGTTGTGCCTCAAAACATTGATTTTGATGCTTTGAAACCAGGGCTTTCGAGGCACAAGATTCAAAATGAGGTTCTAAGAACACGATGTGCGCCAAAATTAGATTTTGACGATACTGATGCTAGAATTGAGACTTGCATCTTGAAACCTTGTTGTGCCTCCAAACATCAATATTGATGCTCCAAAACTAGGGCTTTTGAGGCACAATTTCTATAACAGGTTTCTAAGAGCACAATGTGCATCAAAATTGAATTTTGATGCTACTGGCTCTAGAATCGGGGCTTGTATCTTGAAACCTTGTTGTGCCTCAAAACACTGATTTTGATGCTCCGCAACTGCGACTTTCGAGTCACAAGCTTTGAAATAAGGTTCTAAGAGCACGATGTGGCCCAAATCAGATTTTGATGCTATTGACTCTAGAATCGGGACTTGCATCTTGAAACATTGTTGTGCCTCCAAACATTGATTTTGATGCTCCTAAACTGGGTCTTTCGAGGCACAAGTTCCGAAATGAGCTTCTAAGAGCATGATGTGCATCAAAATCGAATTTTGACGCTACAGGCTCTGGAATAGGGACTTGCTTGTTGAAACCTTGTTGTGCCTTTAAACTTTGATTTTGATGTTTCGAAACTAGACCTTTCGAGCCACACACTCCGAAACGAGGTTCTGGAATAGGGACTTGCGTCTTGAAAGGTTGTTGTGCCTCCAAACACCAATTTTGATGTGTCGAAATCGAAGATTTTGAGGCATAACCTCCAAAGGAAGGTTCTAAGAGCATGATGTGCGTCAAAATCAGATTTTGACAGTACCGTCTCCAGAATGAGGACTTGCATCTTGAAACCTTGTTGTGCCTCAAAACACTGATTTTGATGCTCTAAAACTGAGGGTTTCGATGCACAAGCTTCGAAATGAGGTTCTAAGAGCACAATGTGTGCCAAAATCAAATTTTGACACTATTGACTCTAGAATTGAGACTTGCATCTTGAAACCTTATTGTGCCTTTAAACATTCATTTTGATGTTTTGAAACTGGAGCTTTCGAGCCACACGCTTCGAAATGAGGTTCTAAGAACACGATGTGCATCAAAATCATGTTTTGAAAGTGTAGGCTCTGGAATATGGACTTTCATCTTGGATGCTTGTTGTGCTTGCAAACACCAATTTTGATGCTTCGAAACCGAAGATTTTGAGGCATAAGCTATAAAACAAGGTTTTAAGAGCATGATGTGCGTCAGAATAAAATTTTGAATCTACCGACTCCAGAATCAGGCCTTGCATCTTGAAACCCTTTTGTGCCTCCAAACATCGATTTTGATGCTCTAAAACTGGGGCTTTTGAGGCACAATTTCTAAAACAGGGTTGTAAGAGCACAATGTGCATCAAAATTAAATTTTGATGCAAGTGGCTCTAGAATCGGGGCTTGCATCTTGAAACCTTGTTGTGTCTCAAAACACTGATTTTGATGCTCCGAAACTGGGGCTTTCGAGGCACAAGCTTGTAAATGAGGTTCTAAGAGCATGATGTGCACCAAAATCAGTTTTTGACGCTATTGACTCTAGAATCAGGACTTGCATTTTCAAACCTTGTTGTGCCTCAAAACATTGATTTTAATGTTTGAAAATTACGTTTTGATGCTACTGACTCTGGAATTGGGACTTGTGTCTTGACTCTACCTTGGTTTCTTTTGACTCTACCGGGTCAAGAATCAGGACTTGCATCTTGAAAGTCCCTATTCTGGAGCCTGTAGCGTCAAAATTCCATTTTGATGCACATCATTCTCTAAGAATCTCATTTCGGAGCTTGTGCCTCGAAAGACCCAGTTTTGGAGAATCAAAATCAATGTTTAAAGGCGCAACAAGGTTCAAAGATGCAAGTCCTGATTCTAGAGTCAATAGCATCAAAATTTGATTTTGGTGCACATCGTGCTCTTAGAAGCTCATTTTGACGCTTGTGCCTCGAAAGCCCCGATTTGGGAGCATCAAATTCAGTGTTTTGAGGCACAACAAGGTTTCAAGATGCAAGCCCTGATTCTAGAGCCAGGAGCATCAAAATTCAATTTGGATGCACATTATGCTCTTAGAACCCTATTTTATAAATTGTGCCTCAAAAGCCCCAGTTTTGGAGCATCAAAATTGATGTTTGGAGGCACAACAAGGTTTCAAGATGCAAGTCCTGATTCTTGAGTCGGTAGAGTAAAAACACAACAAGGTAGAGAGTCAAGACACAAGTCCCAATTCCAGAGTCGGTAGTGTCAAAATGCAATTTTGATGTACATCGTTCTCTTAGAAGCTCATTTTAGAGCTTGTGCCTTGAAAGCCTTGATTTTGGAACATCAAAATCAATGTTTTGAGGCAAAACAAGGTTTGAAGATGCAAGTCCCGATTGTAGAGTCAATAGCGTCAAAAACTGATTTTGGTGCACATCGTGCTCTTAGAACCTCATTTCGAAGCTTGTGCCTCGAAAGCCTCGATTTCAGAGCATCTAAATCAGTGTTTTGAGACACAACAACATTTCAAGATGCAAGCTCCGATTATAGAGCCACTAGCATCAAAATTTAATTTTGATGCACATTGTTCTCTTACAACCCTGTTTTAGAAATTGTGCCTCAAAAGCCCCAATTTTGGAGCATAAAAATTGATGTTTGGAGGCACAACAAGGTTTGAGGATGCAAGTCCTGATTCTGGAGCCGATAGAGTCAGAATTTGATTTTGATGCACATCGTGCTCTTAAAACCTTATTTTGGAGCTTATGCCTCGAAATCTTTGGTTTCGAAGAATTGAAATTGGTGTTTGCAAGCACAACAAACATTTAAGATGAAAGTCCCTATTCCAGAGCCTTTAGTTTTAAAACGTGATTTTGATGCACATCGTGTTCTTAGAACCTCATTTTGGAGTGTGTGGCTCGAAAGCTCTAGTTTCAAAACATCAAAATCAATGTTTAAATGCACAACAAGGTTTCAAGATGCAAGTCCCGATTCTAGAGTCAATAGCGTGAAAATCTGATTTTGGCGCACATCATGCTTTTAGAACCTCATTTCGGAGCTTATGCGTCGAAAGTCTCAGTTTCAAAGCATCAAAATCAGTGTTTTGAGGCACAACATGGTTTCAAAATGTAATCACCGATTCTAGAGCAGTAGCATCAAAATTCAATTTTGATGCACATTGTCCTCTTAGGACCTTGTTTTAGAAATTGTGCCTCAAAAGCCCCATTTTTGGAGCATCAAAATCGATGTTTGGAGGCACAACAAGGTTTCAAGATGCAAGTCCTGATTCTGGAGTCGGTAGCGTCAAAATTTGATTTAGAACCTTGGTTTGGAGCTTATGCCTCACAATCTTCATTTTCGAAGCATCGAAATTGGTGTTTGGAGGCACAACAAGCTTTGAAGATGCAAGTCCCTATTCCGAAGCACAAGGTTTCAAGACACAAGTCCTGATTCTCAAGCTGATTTTGAAAAAGATGTTGTTCTTAGAACCTCATTCCGGAGGTTGTGCCTCAAAAGCCTCATTTTTCGAGCATAAAAATTAGTGTTTGGAGGCACAACAAGGTTTCAAGATACAAATCCCAATTCCAGAGTCGGTAGCATAAAAACATAATTTTTATGTACATCGTTCTCTTAGAACCTCAAAATTCCAGAAGCAGTCCCTATTCTGGAGCCTGTAGCGTCAAAATTCCATTTTGACGTACATCATTCTCTTAGAAGCTCATTTCGGAGCTTGTGCCTCGAAAGACCCAGTTTTGGATCATCAAAATCAATGTTTGGAGGCACAATAAAGTTTCAAAATGCAATTCTCGATTCTAGAGTCGATAGTGTCACAATATGATTTTGGCACACATCGTGCTCTTAGAACCTCATTTTGAAGCTTGAAACTCGAAAGCCCCGGTTTTGGAGCATCAAAATCAGTGTTTTGAGGTACAACAAGGTTTCAAGACACAAGTCCCAATTCCAGAGTCGGTAATGTCAAAACACAATTTTGATGTACATCATGCTCTTAAAACCTCATTTCGGAGCTTGTGCCTTGAAGGCCTTGATTTTAGAACATCAAAATCAATGTTTTGAGGCACAATAAAGTTTCAAGAAGCAAGTCCCTATTCTAGAGTCACAATAAGGTTTGGAGGCTCAACAATGTTTCAAGATGCGAGTCCCGATTCTAGAGTCAATAGCATCAAAATCTTATTTTGGCGCACATCGTGCTCTTAGAACTTCATTTCAAAGGTTGTGCCTTGAAAGCCCTGGTTTCGGAGCATCAAAATCAGTGTTTTGAGGCACAACAAAGTATCAAGATGCAAGCCCTGATTCTAGAGCCAGTAGCATCAAAATTCAATTTTGATGCACATTGTGCTCTTAGAACCAAGTTTTAGAAATTGTGCCTCAAAAGCTCCAGTTTTGGATCATCAAAATTGATGTTTGGAGGCACAACAGGGTTTCAAGAAGCAAGTCTTGATTCTGGAGCCGGTAGCGTCAAACTTTGATTTTGACGCACATCGTGCTCTGAGAACTTTATTTTGGAGCTTATGCTTCAAAATCTTCAATTTCCAAGTATCAAAATTGGTGTTGGGAGGCACAACAAGCTATCAAAACGCAAGTCCCTATTCCGGAGCCTTTAGTGTAAAAATGTGATTTTGATGCACATCGTGCTCTTAGAATTTCATTTCAGAGCATGTGGCTCGAAAGCTCCAGTTTCAAAACATCAAAATCAATGTTTAAAGGAACAACAAGGTTTCACGACACAATTCCCGATTGTCAAGTTGATCGCGTCAAAACACAATTTTGACAAACATGGTGGTCTTAGAACCTCATTTCAGAGATTGTGCATCAAAAGCCTCATTTTTGGAGCATAAAAATTAGTGTTTGGAGACACAACAAGGTTTCAAGACACAAGTCCCAATTCCGGAGTCGGTAAAGTCAAAACACAATTTTGATGTACATCATGCTCTTAGAAGTTCATTTTCAAGCTTGTGCCTTAAAAGCCTTGATTTTGGAACATCAAAATCAATATTTTGAGGCACAACAAGGTTTCAAGAATTGAGTCCCTATTCTAGAGCCAGTAGCATCAAAATTCAATTTCGATGCACATTGTGCTCTTAGAACCCTGTTTTACAAATTGTGCTTCAAAAGCCCCAGTTTTGGAGGCAAAACAACGTTTCAAGATGCAAGTCCTGATTCTGGAGCCGATAGCGTCAAATTTTGATTTTGACGCACATCGTGCTCTTAGAACCTTGTTTTGGAGCTTAAGCCTCAAAATCTTCGGTTTCAAAGCATCAAAATTGGTGTTTGGAGGCACAATGAGCTTTCAAGAAGAAAGTCCCTATTCTGGAGCCCGTAGTGTCAAAATGTGGTTTTGATGCACATCGTGCTCTTAGAACCTTGTTTCGGAGCGTGTGGCTTGAAAGCTCCAATTTCAAAACATTAAAATCAATGTTTAAAGGCACAACAAGGTTTTAAGACACAAGTCCCGATTCTCAAGCTGATAGTGTCAAAACACGATTTTGACAAACATAGTGTTCTTAGAACCTCATTTCGGAGGTTGTGCCTCAAAAGCCTCATTTTTTTAGTATAAAAATTAGTGTTTGGAGGCACAACAAGGTTTCAAGACACAAGTCCCAATTCCAGAGTCGGTAGTTTGAAAATGCAATTTTGATGTACATCATGCTCTTAGAACCTCATTTTGGAGCTTGTGCCTTGAAAGCCCTGATTTTGGAACAACAAAATCAATGTTTTGAGGTACAACAAGGTTTCAAGATGCAAGTCCCTATTGCAGAGCTTGTAGCGTCAAAATTCCATTTTGATGCACATCATTCCTTTAGAAGCTCATTTCGGAGCTTGTACCTCGAAAGACCCTGTTTTGCAGCATCAAAATCAATGTTTGGAGGCACAACAAGGTTTCAAGATGCAAGTCCCGATTCTAAAGTCAATAGCGTCAAAATCTGATTTTGGTGCACATCGTGCTCTTAGAACCTCATTTCAAAGCTTGTGCCCCAAAAGCCCCTATTTCAGAGCATCAAAATCAGTGTTTTGAGGCACAACAAGGCTTCAAACTGAAGCCCTGATTCTAGAGCCAATAGCATCAAAATTCAATTTTGATGCACATTGTGCTCTTAGAACCCTATTTTAGAAATTGTGTCTCAAAAGCTCAAGTTTTGGATCATCAAAATTGATTTTTGGAGGCACAACAAGGTTCCAAGATGCAAGGCCTGATTCTAGAGCCGGTAGCATCAAAATTTGATTTTGACGCACATCGTGCTCTTAGAACCTTGTTTTGGAGCTTATGCTTCAAAATCTTTGGTTTTGAAGCATCAAAATTGGTTTTTGGAGGCACAACAAGCTTTCAAGAAGCAAGTTCCTATTGCGGAGCCCGTAGTGTCAAAATGTGATTTTGATGCATATCGTGGCTCGAAAGCTCCAGTTTCAAAACATCGAAGTCAATGTTTAAAGGAACAACAAGGGGTTCACGACACAAGTCCCGATTCTCATGCTGATGGTTTCAAAACATGATTTTGACAAACATGGTGTTCTTAGAACCTCATTTCGTAGGTTGTGCCTCGAAAGCCTTGTTTTTGGAGCATAAAAATTAGTGTTTGGAGGCACAACAAGGTTTCAAGACACAAGTCCCAATTCCAGAGTCCGTAGTATCAAAATTCAATTTTGACAGACATTATGCTCTTAGAACCCTGTTTTAGAAATTGTGCCCCCAAAGCCCAAGTTTTGGAGCATCAAAGTCGATGTCAGGAGGCACAACAAGGTTTCAAGATGGAAGTCCCTCTTCCGCCTATATTGTCAAAACGTGATTTTCATGCACATCGTGCTCTTAGAACCTCGTTTCGGAGCATGTGGCTCGAAAGCTCTAGTCTCAAAACATCAAAATCAATGTTCAAAGGCACAATAAGGTTTCAAGGCACAACTCCCGATTCTCAAGATGATAGCATCAAAACATGATTTTGACAAACATGGTGTTCTTAGAACCTCATTTCGGCAGTCGTGCCTGAAAAGCCTCGTTTTTGGAGCATATAAATTAGTATTTGGAGGCACAACAAGGTTTCAAGACACAACTCCCAATTCCAGAGTCAGTAGCATCAAAACACAATTTTGAAGTACATCATGCTCTTAGAACCTCATTTCAGAGCTTGTGCCTTGAAAGCCCTAATTTTGGAACATCAAAATCAATGTTTTGAGGCACAACAAGGTTTGAAGATGCATGCCCCGATTCTAGAGCTAGTAGTCTCAAAATTCAATTTTGATGCACATTGTGCTCTTAGAACCCTGTTTTAGAAATTGTGCCTCAAAATCCTCAATTTTGGAGCATCAAAATCGATGTTTGGAGGCACAACAAGGTTTCAAGATGCAAATCTTGATTCTAGAGCTAGGAGCGTCAAACTTGTTGTGCCTCCAAATATTGATTTTGATGCTAGAAAACTGGGTCTTTTGAGGCACAAGCTCCGAAATGAGCTTCTAAGAGAATGATGTGTGTCAAAATGGAATTTTGATGCTACAGGCTCCGGAATAGGGACTTGCATCTTAAAACCTTGTTGTGCCTCAAAACATTGATTTTGATGTTCCAAAATTAGGGCTTTCAAGACACAAGCTCCAAAATGAGGTTCTAAGAGCACAATGTACATCAAAATTGCATTTTGACGTTACCGACTCTGAAATTGGGACTTGTGTCTTGAAACCTTGTTGTGCCTCCAAACACTAATTTTTATGCTCCAAAAATGAGGCTCTAAGAACACCATGTTTGTCAAAATCGTGTTTTGACGCCATCAGCTTGAGAATCGGGACTTGTAACGTGAAACCTTGTTGTTCCTTTAAACATTGAAATTGATGTTTTGAAACTGGAGCTTTCGAGCGACATGTTCCGAAATGATGTTCTAAGAGCACGATGTGCATCAAAATCACGTTTTGACACTATGGGCTCCAGAATAGGGACTTGCGTCTTGAAAGCTTGTTGTGCCTGCAAACACCAATTTTGATGCTTTGAAACTGAAGATTTTGAAGCATAAGCTCCAAAACAAGGTTCCAAGAGGATGATGTGCCTCAAAATTAAATTTTGATGCTACCATCTCCAAAATCAGGACTTGCATCAAGAAACATTTTTGTGCCTCCAAAAATTGATTTTGGTGATCCAAAACTGGAGCTTTCGAGGCACAATTTCTATAACAAGGTTCTACAAGCATAATGTGCATCAAAATTAAATTTTGAAACCATGTTGTGCCTCAAAACACTGATTTTGATGCTCAGAGACCGGGGCTTTCGAGGTACAAGCTTCGAAATGAGATTCTAAGAGCACGATGTGCGCCAAAATCAGATTTTGATGCTATTGACTCTAGAATTGGGACTTGCATCTTGAAACCTTGTTGTGCCTCAAAACATCAATTTTGATACTCCAAAACTAGGTCTTTCGAGGCACAAGCTCCGAAATGAGCTTCTAATAGAATGATGTGCGTCAAGATGGAATTTTGATGCTACAGGCTCTCGAATAGGGACTTTCTTCTTGAAACCTTTTTGCACCTCAAAACATGGATTTTGATGTTCCAAAATCAGGGCTTTCAAGGCACAAGCTCCAAAATGAGGTTCTAAGAGCATGATGTACATCAAAAGTGCGTTTTGACGCTACCGACTCTGGAATTGGGACTTTTGTCTTGAAACCTTGTTTTGCCTCCAAACACTAATTTTTATGCTCCAAAAATGTGGCTTTTGAGGCACAACCTCTGAAATGAGGTTCTAAGAACACCATGTTTTTTCAAAATCGTGTTTTGATGCTATCAGCTTGAGAATCGGGAGTTGTGACTTGAAACATTGTTGTGCTTTTAAAAATTGATTTTGATGTTCTGAAACTAGAGCTTTTGAGCCCCACGCCCCGAAACGAAGATCTAAGACCACGATGTGCATCAAAATCATGTTTTGACACTAGAGGCTCCAGAATAGGGACTTGCGTCTTGAAATCTTCCAAACACCAATTTTGATGCTTCAAAACTGGAGATTTTGAGAGATAAGCTCCACAACAAGGTTTTAAGAGCACGATGTGCATCAAAATCAAATTCTGATGCTACTGGCTTCAAAATTAGGGCTTGCTTTTTGAAACATTGTTGTGCCTCCAAACATCGATTTTGATGCTCCAAAATAGGGGCATTTGAGGCACAATTTCTAAAACAGGGTTCTAAGAGCACATGTGCATCAAAATTGAATTTTGATGCTACTGGCTCTAGAATCGGGCATCTTGAAACCTTCTTTTGCCTCAAAACACTGCTTTTGATGCTCCGAAACCTAGGCTTTCGAGGTACAAGCTTCAAAATGAGGTTCTAAGAGCACGATGTCTGCCAAAATCAGATTTTGATGCTATTGACTCTAGAATTGGGACTTGCATCTTGAAACTTTGTTGTGCCTCAAAACATTGATTTTGATGCTCCAAAACTGGGTCTTTCGAGGCACAAGCTCCGAAATGAGCTTCTAATAGAATGATGTGCGTTAAGATGGAATTTTGACGCTACAGGCTGTCGAATAGAGACTTGCTTCTTGAAACCTTGTTGCACCTCAAAACATTGATTTTGATGTTCCAAAATTAGGGCTTTCAAGGCAGAATCTCTGAAATAAGTTTCTAAGAGCACGATGTACATCAAAATTGCGTTTTGAAGCTACCGACTTTGGAATTGGGACTTTTGTCTTGAAACCTTGTTTTGCCTCAAAACACTAATTTTTATGCTCCAAAAATGATACTTTTGAGCCACAACCTCCGAAATGAGGTTCTAAGAACACCATGTTTGTCAAATTCGTGTTTTGACGCTATGAGCTTGAAAATTGGGACTTGTGTCTTGAAACCTTGTTGTGCACCTAAAAATTGATTTTGATGTTTTGAAACTGGAGCTTTCAAGCCACACGCTCCAAAACGAGGTTCTAAGAGCATGATGTGCATCAAAATCACGTTTTGACACTACAGGGTCCGAAATAGGGACTTGCATATTGAAAGCTTCTTGTGCCTCCAAACACGAATTTCGATGCTTTGAAACCAAAGAGGTTGAGGGATAAGCTCCAAAACAAGGTTCTAACAGCATGATGTGCGTCAAAATAAAATTTTGACTCTACCGGCTCGAGAATCAAGACTTGCATCTTGAAACCTTGTTTTGCCTCAAAACACTAATTTTTATGCTCCAAAAATGAGACTTTTGAGCCACAACCTCCGAAATGAGGTTCTAAGATTACCATGTTTGTGAAAATCGTGTTTTGACGCTATTTGCTTGAGAATCAAGACTTGTGTCTTGAAAACTTGTTGTGCCTTTAAACATTAAGTTTGATGTTTTGAAACTGGAGCTTTCGAGCAACATGCTCTGAAACGAGGTTCTAAGAGCATGATGTGCATCAAAATAATGTTTTGACACTACAGGCTCCGGAATAGGGACTTGCATCTTGAAAGCTTGTTGTGCCTCCAAACACCAATTTTGATGCTTTGAAACAAAAGTTTTTGAGGTATAAGCTCCAAAACAAGGTTCTAAGACTAATATGTTTGTCAAAATCAAATTTTGTCACTACAAGCTCTAGAATCAGGACTTGCATCCAGAATCAATTTTGATGCTCCAACACCAAGGCTTTTGAGACATAATTTTTAAAACAGGGTTCTAAGAGCACAATGTGCATCAAAATTGAATTTTGATGCTACTAGCTCTGGCTCTAGAATCGGGGGTTGCATCTTCAAACCTTGTTGTACCTCCAAACATTGATTTTGATTCTACAAGACTAGGTCTTTCGAGGCACAAGCTCCGAAATGAGCTTCTAAGAGAATGATGTGCGTCAAAATGGAATTTTGATGCTACAGGCTCTGAAATACAGTCTTGCTTCTGGAAACCTTGTTGTGCCTCAAAACATTGATTTTGACGTTCTAAAATTAGAGCTTTCAAGGCACAAGCTGCAAAATTAGGTTCTAAGAGCACGATGTACATCAAAATTGTGTTTTGACGCTACTGACTCTGGAATTGGGAATTGTGTCTTGAAACCTTGTTTTTGCCTCCAAACACTAATTTTTATGCTCCAAAAAAAAAGCTTTTGAGGCGCAACCTCCGAAATGAGGTTCTAAGAACACCATGTTTGTGAAAATTGTGTTTTGACGCTATCAGCTTGAGAATCGGGACTTGTGTGATGAAACCTTGTTGTGCCTTTAAACATTGATTTTAATGTTTTGAAACTGGAGCTTTCAAGCCACACTCTCAAGGCTTTTAAACATTAATTTTGTTGTGCCTTTAAACATTGATTTTGATTCCTTGAATTGGGACTTGCTTCTTGAAACCTTGTTGTGCCTCAGAACATTGATTTTGATGTTCCAAAATTAGGGCTTTCAAGGCACAAGCTCCGAAATGAGGTTCTAAGAGCACGATGTACATCAAAATTGCATTTTGATGCTACCAACTCTGGAATTGGGACTTGTTTCTGGAAGACTTTTTGTGTCTCCCAACACTAATTTTTATGCTAACAAAATGGGGCTTTTGAGGCACAACCTCCAAAATGAGGTTCTAACAACACCGTGTTTGTCAAAATCGTGTTTTGATGCTATCTGCTTGACAATCGGGACTTGTGTCTTGAAACCTTGTTGTGCCTTTAAACATTGATTTTGATGTTTTGAAACTAGAGCTTTCGAGCCACACGCTCCGAAATGAGATTTTAAGAGCACAATGTGCATGAAAATCACGTTTTGACACTATAGGCTCCGGAGTAGGGACTTGTGTCTTGAAAGCTTGTTGTGCCAACAAACACCAATTTTGATGTTTCGAAACAGAAGATTTTGAGGCATAAGCTCCAAAACAAGGTTCTAAGAGCACGATGTGCATCAAAATCAGATTTTGATGCTACCGGCTCCAGAATCAGGACTTGCTTCTTGAAACCTTGTTGTGCCTTCAAACATCGATTTTGATGCTCCGAAAATGGGGCTTTGAGGCACAATTTCTAAAACAGGGTTCTAAGAGCACAATGTGTATCAAAATTGAATTTTGATGCTACTGGCTCAAGAATCGAGGCTTGCGTCTTGAAACCTTGTTATGCCTCAAAACACAAATTTTGATGCTCCGAAACTGGGGATTGGGAGACACAAGCTTCAAAATGAGGTTCTAAGAGCAGGATGTGCGCCAAAATCAAATTTTAACGCTATTGACTCTAGAATCAGGACTTGCATCTTCAAACCTTGTTGTGCCTCCAAACATAGATTTTGATGCTCCAAAACTGGGTCTTTCGAGGCACAAGCTCCAAAATGAGCTTCTAAAAGAATGATGTGCGTCAAAATGGAATTTTGACGCTACAATCTCTAGAATAGGGACTTGCTTCTTGATACCTTGTTGTGCCTCAAAACATTGATTTTGATGATCCAAAATCAGGGCTTTCAAGGCCCAAGCTCTGAAATCAGGTTCTAAAAGCACGATGTACATCAAAATTGTGTTTTGACGCTACAGCCTCTGGAATTGCGACTTGTGTCTTGGAACCTTGTTGTGCCTCCAAACACTAATTTTTATACTCCATAAATGAGGATTTTGAGGCGAAAAATCCGAAATGAGGTTCTAAGAACACCATGTTTCTCAAAATTGTATTTTGATGCTACTCGCTCTAGTATGGGGGCTTTCATCTTGAAACCTTGTTGTGCCTCAAAACACTGATTTTGACGATCTGAAACAGGCCCTTTCAAGGCACAAGCTTCGAAATGAGGTTCTAAGAGCACGATGTGCACCAAAATAAAATTTTGACACTATTGACTGTAGAATCAGGACTTGCATCTTCAAACCTTGTTGTGCCTCCAAATATTGATTTTGATGCTCCAAAACTAGGTCTTTCGAGGCACAAGCTCCGAAATAAGCTTCTAAGAGAATGATGTGCGTCAAAATGGAATTTTGACGCTACAGGCTCCGGAATAGGCACTTGCTTCTTGAAACCTTGTTGTGCCTCAAAACATTAATTGTGATGTTCCAAAATCAGGGCTTTCAAGGAACAAGCTCCAAAATGAGGTTCTAAGACCACGATGTACATCAAAATTGCATTTTGATATTACCGATTCTGAAATTTGGAATTGTGTCTTGAAACCTTGTTGTGCCTCTGAACACTAATTTTTATGCTCCAAAAATGAGGCTTTTGAGGCACAACCTCCGAAATGAGGTTCTAAGAACACCATGTTTGTGAAAATCATGTTTTGACACCATCAGCTTCAGAATCGCGACTTGTGTCGTGAAACCTTGTTGTTCCTTTAAACATTGATTTTGATATTTTTAAGTTGGAGCTTCCAAGCCACATGCTCCGAAATGAGGTTCTAAGAGCACAATGTGCATCAAAATCACGTTTTGACACTATGGGCTCTGGAATAGGGACTTGCGTCTTGAAAGCTTGTTGTCCCTCCAAACACCAATTTTGATTCTTCGAAACCAAATATTTTGAGGTATAAGCTCCAAAACAAGGTTCCAAGAGGACGATGTGCCTCAAAATAAAATTTTGATGCTACCGGCTTAAGAATCAGGACATGCATCAAGAAACCTTGTTGTGACTCCAAAAATCGATTTTGATGATCCAAAACTGGAGCTTTTGATGCCTTGTTGTGCCTCGAAACACTGATTTTGATGCTCCGAAACCAAGGCTTTACAAGCTTCAAAATGAGTTTGTAAGAGCACAATGTGCGCCAAAATCAGATTTTGATGCTATTGACTCTAGAATCGGTACTTGCATCTTGAAACCTTGTTGTGCTTCCAAATATTGATTTTGATTCTCCAAAACTAGGTCTTTCGAAGCACAAGCTCTGAAATGAGCTTTTAAGAGAATTATGTGTGTCAAAATGGAATTTTGATGCTACAGGCTCTGGAATAGGGACTTGTTTCTTGAAACCTTGTTGTGCCTCAAAACAATGATTTTGATGATCCAAAACTGGAGCTTTTGAGGCACAATTTCTAAAATAGGGTTCTAAGAGCACAATGTACATCAAAATTGAATTTCAATGCTTCTGGCTCTAGAATCGAGGCTTGCATCTTGAAACCTTGTTGTGCCTCAAAACACTGATTTTGATGCTCCAAAACCAGGGCTTTCGAGGCAAAAGCTTCGAAATGAGATTCTAAGAGCACGATGTGTGCCAAAATCAGATTTTGATGCTATTGACTTTAGAAATGGGACTTGTATCTTAAAACCCTGATTTTGATGCTCCAAAGCTGGGTCTTTCAAGGCACAAGCTTCGAAATGAGCTTCTAAGAGAATGCGTCAAAATAGAATTTTGACGCTACAGGCTCCGGAATAGGGACTTGCTTCTTGAAACCTTGTTGTGCCTCAAAACATTGATTTTAATGTTAAAAATTAGGGCTTTGAAGGCACAATCTCTGAAATGAGCTTCTATGAGCAAGATGTACATCAAAATTGCGTTTTGATGCTACCGACTCTGGAATTAGGACTTGTGTCTTGAAGCCTTGTTGTGCCTCCAAACACTAATTTTTATCCTCCAAAAACGAGGATTTTGAGGCACAACCTCTGAAATAAGGTTCTAAGAACACCATGTTTGTCAAAATCATGTTTTGACGCTATCAGCTTGAGAATCGGGACTTGTGTCTTGAAAACTTGTTGTGCCTTTAAACATTGATTTTGATGTTCTGAAATTGGTGCTTTCGATCCACACGCTCCAAAACGAGGTTCTAAAACAGGATTCTAAGAGCACCATGTGCATCAAAATTGAATTTTGATGCTTCTGGCTCTAGAATCGGGGCTTGCATCTTGAAACCTTGTTGAATCTCTAAACATCGATTTTGATACTCCAAAACTAGGGCTTTTGAGGCACAATTTCTAAAATAGGCTTCTAAGAGCACAATGTGCATCAAAATTGAATTTTGATGCTACTGGCTATTGAATCGGGGCTTGCATCTTGAAAGCTTTGATGCTCTGAAACCAGGTCTTTCGAGGCACAAGCTTCGAAATGAGGTTCTAAGAGCATGATGTGCACCAAAATCAGATTTTGACTCTATTGACTCTAGAATCGGGACTTGCATTTTGAAACCTTGTTGTGCCCCAAAACATTGATTTTGATGCTCCAAAACTAGGTCTTTCGATGCAGAAACTCCGAAATGAGCTTCCAAGAGAATCATGTGTGTCAAAATGGAATTTTGACGCGACGGGATTTGGAGTAGGGACTTGCTTCTTGAAACCCTTTTGTGCCTCAATAAATTGATTTTCATGTTCCAAAATAGGGGCATTGAAGGCACAAGCTCCGAAATGAGGTTCTAAGAGCACGATGTATATCAAAATTGTGTTTTGATGCTATCGACTGTGAAATTGGGACTCATGTCTTGAAACCTTGTTGTGCCTCCAAACGCTTTCTTTTATGCTCCAAAAATGAGGCTTTTGAGGCACAACCTCCGAAATGAGTTTCTAAGAACACCATGTTTGTCAAAATTGTGTTTTGACGCTATCAGCTTGAGAATTGGGAATTGTGTCTTGAAACCTTGTTGTGCCTTTAAACATTGATTTTGATGTTTTGAAACTGGAGCTTTCGAACCACACACTCCGAAATGAAGTTTTAAGAGCACACTGTGCATCAAAATCATGTTTTGAAAATACAGGCTTCGGAATAGGGACTTGTGTCTTGAAAGCTTGTTGTGCATCCAAACGCCAATTTTGATGCTTTGAAACCGAAGATTTTGAGGCATAAGCTCCAAAACAAGGTTTTGAGAGCATCATGTGCGTCATAATCAAATTTTGATGCTACCGGCTCCAGAATCAGGACTTGCATCTTGAAACCTTGTTGTGCCTCCAAACATATATTTTGATGCTCAAAAACTGGGTCTTTCAAGGCACAAGCTTCGAAATGAGTTTTTAAGAGAATGATGTGCGTCAAAATGGAATTTTGATGCTACAGGCTCCGGAATACTGTCTTCCTTCTTGAAACCTTCTTGTGCCTCAAAACATTGATTTTTATGTTGCAAAATCAGGGCTTTCAAGGCACAAGCTCCGAAATGAGGTTGTAAGAGCATGATGTACATCAAAATTGTGTTTTGACGCTACTAACTCTCAAATTGGGACTTGTGTCTCGAAACCTTGTTGCGCCTCCAAACACTAATTTTTATGCTCCAAAAATGAGGCTTTTGAGGCACAACCTCCAAAATGACGTTCTAACAATACCATGTTTGTCAAAATCGTGTTTTGATGCTATCAGCTTGAGAATCGGGACTTAGGTCTTGAAACCTTGTTGTGCCTCAAAACATTGATTTTCAAGTTCCAAAATCAGGGCTTTCACGGCACAAGCTCCGTAATGAGGTTCTAAGAGCATGATGCACATCAAAATTGTGTTTTGACGCTACCGACTTTGGAAATGGGACTTGTGTCTTTAAACCTTGTTGTGGCTCCAACCACTAATTTTTATGCTCCAAAAATGAGGCTTTTAAGGCACAACATCCGAAATGAGGTTCTAAGAACACGATGTTCGTCAAAATTGTGTTTTGATGCTATCAGCATGAGAATCAGGAATTGTGTCTTGAAACCTTATTGTGCCTTTAAACATTAATTTTGATGTTTTGAAACTGGAGCTTTCAAGCCACACGCTCCGAAACGAGGTTCTAACATTACGATGTGCATCAAAATCATGTTTTGACACTACAGGCTCCAGAATAGGGACTTACGTCTTGAAAGCTTGTTATGCCTCCAAACACCAATTTCGATGCATAATTTCTAAAACAGGGTTCTAAGAGCGCAATGTTCATCAAAATTGAATTTTTTTGCTAGTTGCTCTAGAATCAGGGCTTGCATCTTGAAACCTTCTTGTGCCTCAAAACATTGATTTTGATTTTCCTAAACTGGGGCTTTCTAGCCACAAGCTTTGAAATAATGTTCTAAGAGCACGATGTGCGCCAAAATCATATTTTGATGCTATTGACTCTAGAATCGATACTTGCATCTTGAAACCTTGTTGTGCCTCCAAACATTAATTTTGATGCTCCAAACCTGGGTCTTTTGAGGCACAAGCTCCGAAATGATGTGCCTCAAAATGGAATTTTGACGCTTCTAAGATATGTGTGTCAAAATGAAAATTTGATGCTATAGGCTCCATAATAGGGACTTCTTGAAACCTTGTTGTGCCTCAAAACATTGATTTTGATGTTCCAAAAATAGGGCTTTCAAGGTAAAATCTCCAAAATGAGGTTCTAAGACCACGATGTACATCAAAATTGCGTTTTGATGTTACTGACTCTGGAATTGGGACTTGTCTCTTGAAACCTTGTTGTGCCTCCAAACACTAATTTTTATGCTCCAAAAATGAGGCTTTTAAGGCACAACCTCCGAAGTGAGGTTCTAAGAACACCATGTTTGTCAAAATCGTGTTTTGATGCCATCAGCTTGAGAATCACGACTTGTGACGTGAAACACCAATTTTGATGCTTGGAAACCGAAGATTTTGAGGCATAAGATCCAAAACAAGGTTCCAAGAGGATGATGTGCCTCAAAATCAAATTTTGATGCTATCGGCTCCAGAATTAGGACTTGCATCAAGAAACCTTGTTGTGCCTCCAAAAATCGATTTTGGTGATCCAAAACTAGAACTTTCAAGGCATAATTTCTAAAACAGGGTTCTAAGAGCACAATGTGCATCAAAATTGAATTTTGATGCTACTGGCTCTAGAATTAGGAGTTGCATTTTGAAACCATGTTGTGCCTCAAAACACTGATTTTGATGCTTTGAAACACAGGCTTTCGATGCACAAGCTTCGCAATAAGGTTATAAGAGGACGATGTGCACCAAAATCAGTTTTTGACGCTATGGACTCTAGAATCGGGACTTGCATCTTCAAATATTGTTGTGCCTCAAAACATTGATTTTGATGTTCCAAAATCAGGGCTTTCAAGCCACAAGCTCCGAAATGAGGTTCTAAGAGCATGATGTACATCAAAATTGCATTTTGACGCTACCGACACTGGAATTGGGACTTGTATCTTGACTCTACTGGCTCAAGAATCAGGACTTGCATCTTGAAACTTTGTTGTGCCTCCAAACATCAATTTTCATGCTCCAAAACTAGGGCTTTTGAGGCACAATTTCTAAAACAAGGTTCTAAGAGCACAATGTGCATCAAAATTGAATTTTGATGCTCCTTGCTCTAGAATCCGGGCTTGCATCTTGAAACCTTGTTGTGCCTCAAAACACTTATTTGGATGCTCTGAAACTGTGGCTTTCGAGGCACAAGCTTCAAAATGAGGTTCTAAGAGCACGGTGTGCGCCAAAATCAGATTTTGACGATATTGACTCTACTATCGGGACTTGCTTCTTGAAACCTTGTTGTGCCTCCAGACATTGATTTTGATGCTCCAAAACTGGGTCTTTCGAGCCACAAGCTCCGAAATGAGCTTCTAACAGAATGATGTGCGTCAAAATGGAATTTTGATGCTACAGGATTCAGAATAGGGACTTGCTTCTTGAAACCTTTTTGTGCCTCAAAACATTGATTTTGATGTTCCCAAATAAGGGCTTTCAAGGCACAAGCTCCGAAATGAGGTTCTAAGAGCACGATGTCTTGAAACCTAGTTGTGCCTTTAAACATTGATTTTGATGTTTTGAAAATGGAGCTTTTGAGCAACACGCTCCGAAACGAGGTTCTAAGAGAACGATGTGCATCAAAATCACGTTTTGACACTACAAGCTCCGGAATAGGGACTTGCGTCATGAAAGCTCGTTGTGCCTCCAGACAAGAATTTTGATGCTTTGAAATTGAAGATTTTGAGGCATAAGCTCCAAAACAAAGTTCTAAGAGCGCAATGTGCGTCAAAATCAAATTTTTACGCTACCGGCTCAAGAATCCGGACTTGCATCTTGAAACCTTGTTTTGCCTCGAAACATCGATTTTGATGCTACAAAATTGGGCCTTTTCAGCAAAAATTTCTAAAACGGGGTTCTAAGAGCACAATGTGCATCAAAATTGAATTTTGATGCTACTGGCTCTAGAATCGGGGCTTGCATCTTGAAACCTTCTTATGCCTCAAAACACTTATTTTGATGCTTCGAAACTAGGGCTTTCGAGGCACAAGCTTCAAAATGAGGTTCTAAGAGCATGATGTGCGCCAAAATCAAATTTTGACGCTATTGACTCTAGAATCGAGACTTGCATCTTGAAACCTTGTTGTTCCTCCAAACATTGATTTTGATGCTCCAAAACAGGAGTTTTCGAGGCACAAGCTCCGAAATGATCTTCTAAGAGAATGATGTGCGTCAAAATGGAATTTTAAAGCTACAGTCTCTATAATAGGAACTTGCTTCTGGAAACTTTGTTGTGACTGAAAACATTGATTTTGATGTTTCAAAATCAGGGCTTTCAAGGCACAAGCTTCGAAATGAGGGTCTATGAACACGATGTACATCGAAATTGCGTTTTGACACTACCGACTCTGGAATTGGGACTTGTGTCTTGAAACCTTGTTGTGCCTCCAAACACTAATTTTTATGCTCCAAAAATGAGGCTTTTGAGGAACAACCTCCGAAATGAGCTTCTAAGAACACCATTTTGTCAAAATCATGTTTTGACACTATAAGCTTGAGAATCGGGACTTGTGTCTTGAAACATTTTTGTGCCTTTAAACATTGATTTCGATGTTTTAAAACTAGATCTTTCAAGGCACACACTTCGAAATGAGGTTCTAAGAGCACGATGTGCATCAAAATCATGTTTTGAGACTATAGGCTCTGGAATAGGGACTTGCATCTTGAAAGCTTGTTGTGCCTCCAAACACCAATTTTGATAATTCAAAACTAAAGATTTTGAGGCATAAGCTCTAAAACAAGGTTGTAAGAGCAGGATGTGCGTCAAAATCAAATTTTGACACTACCGGCTCCAAAATCAGGACTTGCATCTTGAAACCTTGTTGTCCCTCCAAACATCGATTTTGATGCTCCAAAATTGGGGCTTTTGAGGCACAATTTCTAAAACAGGGTTCTAACAGCACAATTTGCATCAATATTGAATTTTGATGCTACTGGCTCTAGAATCAGGGCTTGCATCTTGAAACCTTGTTTTGCCTCAAAACACTAATTTTGATGCTCTGAAACAGGGCCTTTCGAGGCACAATCTTCAAAATAAGGTTTTAAGAGCACGATGTGCACCAAAATCAGATTTTTACGCTATTGACCCTAGAATCGGGACTTGCATCTTGAAACCTGTTGTGCCTCAAAACATTGTTTTTCGTGTTCCAAAATCAGGGCTTTCACGGCACAAGCTCCGTAATGAGGTTCTGAGACTACGATGTACATCAAAATTGTATTTTGACACAACCGACTTTGGAATTGGGACTTGTGTCTTGAAACCTTCTTGTGGCTCCAAACACTACGTGCACAAGCTTTGAAATGATGTTCTAAGAGCACGATGTGCACCAAAATCAGCCTTTTGTGCCTCCAAATACAAATTTTGATGCTTCAAAATCAAAGATTTTGAGGCATAAGCTCCAAAACACGGTTCTAAGAGCACGATGTCAAATTTTGAAGCTACCGGCTCCAAAATCAAGATTCGCATCTTGAAACCTTGTTGTGCCTCCAAACATCGATTTTCATGCTGCAAAACTAGGGCTTTTGAGCCACAATTTCTAAAACAGGTTTCTAAGAGCACAATGTGCATCAAAATTGAATTTTGATGCTACTGGCTCTAGAATCAGGGCTTGCATTTTGAAACCATGTTGTACCTCAAAACATTGATTTTGATGTTCCTAAATTAGGGCTTTGAATACAAGCTCCGAACATTGTTGTTCCTCCAAACACTAATTTTTATGCTCCAAAAAGGAGGCTTTTGAGGCACAACCTTCGAAATGAGGTTCTAAGAACACCATGTTTGTCAAAATCGTGTTTTGACGCTACCAGCTTGAGAATCAGGACTTGTGTCTTGAAACCTTGTTGTACCTTTAAACATTGATTTTAATGTTTTGAAACTGGAGCTTTTGAGCAACACGCTCTGAAACGAGGTTCTAAGAGCACGATGTGCATCAAAATCATGTTTTGACACTACAAGCTCCGGAATAGGGCATTGCGTTGTGAAAGCTTGTTGTGCCTCGAAATATTGATTTTAATGCTCCAAAACTGGGGCTTTTTAAGCACAATTTCTAAAACAAGGTTCTAAGAGCACAATGTGCATCAAAATTGAATTTTGATGCTACTGGATCTAGAATCGAGGCTTGCATCTTGAAACCTTGTTGTGCCTCAAAACACAGATTTTGATGCTCCAAAACCAGGGATTTGGAGGCACAAGCTTCGAAATGAGGTTCTAAGAGTAGGATGTGGGCCAAAATCAAATTTTAGTGCTATTGACTCTAGAATCAGGACTTGCATCTTCAAACCTTGTTGTGCCTCCAAACATTGATTTTAATGCTCCAAAACTGGGTCTTTCGAGGCACAAGCTCCGAAATGAGCTTCTAAAAGAATGATGTGCGTCAAAATGAAATTTTGACGCTACAAGCTCTAGAATAGGGACTTGCTTCTTGAAACCTTGTTGTGCCTCAAAACATTGATTTTGATGTTCCAAAATCAAGGCTTTGAAGGCACAAGCTCCGAAATGAACTTCTACGAGCATGATGTACATCAAAATTGCATTTTGACGCTACCGAATCTAGAATTGGCACTTGTGTCTTGAAACCTTGTTGTTCCTCCAAACACTAATTTTTATACTCCAAAAATGAGGCTTTTGAGGCACAACCTCTGAAATCTTGTTGTGCCTTTAAACATTGATTTTGATGTTTTGAAACTAGAGCTTTCGAGCGACACGCTCCGAAATGAGGTTTTAAGAGCACGATATGCATCAAAATCACGTTTTGACACTACAGGCTCCAAAACAAGGTTCTAAGAGCACGATGTGCGTCAAAATCGTATTTTGATGCTACCGGCTCTAGAATCAGGACTTGCTTCTTGAAACCTTGTTGTGCCTTCAAACATCGATTTTAATGCTCCAAAAATGGGGCTTTGAGGCACAATTTCTAAATAGGGTTCTAAGAGCACAATGTGTATCAAAATTGAATTTTGATATTACTGGCTCAAGAATCGGGACTTGCATCTTGAAACCTTTTTGTGCCTCCAAACATTGATTTTGATGTTCCAAAACTGGATCTTTCGAGGCACAAGCTCTGAAATGAGCTTCTAAAACAATAATGTGCGTCAAAATGGAATTTTTACGCTACAATCTCCAGAATAGGGACTTGCTTCTTGATACCTTGTTGTGCCTCAAAACATTGATTTTGATGATCCAAAATTAAGGCTTTGAAGGCCCAAGCTCCGAAATCAGGTTCTAAAAGCATGATGTACATCAAAATTGCGTTTTGACGCTACAGCCTCTGGAATTGTGACTTGTGTCTTGAGACCTTGATGTGCCTCCAAACACTAATTTTTATACTCCATAAACGAGGATTTTCAGGCGCAACCTGCGAAATGAGTTTCTAAGAACACCATGTTTGCCAAATTGTATTTTGACGCTACTC
Organism: Cryptomeria japonica; assembly: GCF_030272615.1. Taxonomy (NCBI): domain Eukaryota; kingdom Viridiplantae; phylum Streptophyta; class Pinopsida; order Cupressales; family Cupressaceae; genus Cryptomeria; species Cryptomeria japonica. Next base: position 374,971,298 of record NC_081413.1, read on the forward strand.
GCTCTAGTATCGGGGCGTTCATCTTGAAACCTTGTTGTGCCTCAAAACACTGATTTTGATGCACAAGCTTCGAAATGAGGTTCTAAGAGCACGATGTGTGCCAAAATAAGGTTTTAATGCTATTGACTCTAGAATCGGGACTTGCATCTTCAAACCTTGTTATGCCTCCAAATATTGATTTTGATGCTCCAAAACTGGGTCTTTCGAGGCACAAGCTCCGAAATAAGCTTCTAAGAGAATGATGTGCGTCAAAATGGAATTTTGACGCTACAGGCTCCGGAATAGGGACTTGCTTCTTGAAACCTTGTTGTGCCTCAAAACATTATGATATTCCAAAATCAGGGCTTTCAAGGCACAAGCTCCAAAATGAGGTTCTAAGAGCACGATGTACATCAAAATTGATCCTCCAGAACCGGGGTTGTCGAGGTGCAAGTTCCAAAAGAAGGTTCTAAGAGAAAGATGTGCACGCGAATCGGGACTTGCATCTTGAAACCTTGTTGTGCCTCCCAACATTGATTTTGATGTTCCAAAATCAGGAGTTTCAAAGCACAAGCTCCGAAATGAGGTTTGAAGAGCACGATGTACATGAAAATTGTGTTTTGATGCTACCGACTCTAGAATCGGGAATTGTTTCTTGAAACCTTGTTGTGCCTCCAAACACTAATTTTTATGCTCCAAAAATGAGGCTTTTGAGGCACAACCTCCGAAATGAGGTTCTAAGAACACCATGTTTGTCAAAATCATGTTTTGACACCATCAGCTTCTGAATTGGGACTTGTGTCGTGAAACCTTGTTGTTCCTTTAAACATTGATTTTGATGTTTTTAAAGTGGAGCTTTCGAGCCACACGCTCCGAAATGAGGTTCTAAGAGCACGATGTGCATTAAAATCATGTTTTGACACTATGGGCTCCAGAATAGGGACTTGCGTCTTGAAAGCTTGTTGTCCCTCCAAACACCAATTTTGATGCTTTGAAACCAAATATTTTGAGGTATAAGCTCCAAAACAAGGTTCCAAGAGGACGATGTGCCTGAAATTTTTTTTTTGATGCTACCGGCTTAAGAATCAGGACTTGTATCAAGAAACCTTGTTCTGCCTCCAAAAATCAATTTTGATGATCCAAAACTGGAGCTTTTGATGCTCTGAAACCAGGGCTTTACAAGCTTCAAAATGAGTTTCTAAGAGCATGATGTGCACCAAAATTAGATTTTGATGCTATTGACTCTAGAATCGGGACTTGCATCTTGAAACCTTGTTGTGCTTCCAAACATTGATTTTGATTCTCCAAAACTAGGTCTTTCGAAGAACAAGCTCTGAAATGAACTTTTAAGAGAATTATGTGCGTCAAAATGGAATTTTGATGCTACAGGCTCCGGAATAGGGACTTGTTTCTTGAAACCTTGTTGTGCCTCAAAACAATGATTTTGATGATCCAAAACTGGAGCTTTTGAGGCAAAATTTCTAAAACAAGGTTCTAAGAGCACAATGTGCATGAAAATTGAATTTCAATGCTTCTGGCTCTAAAATCGGGGCTTGCATCTTGAAACCTTGTTGTGCCTCAAAACACTGATTTTGATGCTCCAAAACCAGGGCATTCGAGGCACAAGCTTCGAAATGAGATTCTAAGAGCACGATGTGTGCCAAAATCAGATTTTGACGCTATTGACTCTAGAATCGGGACTTGTATCTTGAAACCTTGGTGTGCCTCAAAACATTGATTTTGATGCTCCAAAGCTGGGTCTTTCAAGGCAGAAGATCCGAAATGAGCTTCTAAGAGAATGCGTCAAAAGATAATTTTGATGCTACAGGCTCCGGAATAGGGACTTGTTTCTTGAAACCTTGTTGTGCCTCAAAACATTGATTTTAATGTTCCAAAATCAGGGCTTTGAAGGCACAAGCTCCGAAATGAGCTTCTATGAGCAAGATGTACATCAAAATTGTGTTTTGACGATACCAACTCTGGAATTGGGACTTGTGTCTTGAAACCCTGTTGTGCCTCCAAACACTAATTTTTATGCCCAAAAATGAGGCTTTTGAGGCACAACCTCTAAAATGAGGTTCTAAGAACACCATGTTTGTCAAAATCGCGTTTTGTCGCTATCAGCTTGAGAACTTGTGTCTTGAAAACTTGTGCCTTTAAACATTGATTTTGATGTTCTAAAATTGGAGCTTTCGATCGACACGCTCCAAAACGAGGTTCTAAAATAGGGTTCTATGAGCACAATGTGCATCAAAATTGAATTTTGATGCTTCTTGCTCTAGAATGGAGGCTTGCATCTTGAAACCTTGTTGTGTCTCTAAACATCGATTTTGATGCTCCAAAACTGGGGCTTTTGAGGCACAATTTCTAAAACAGGCTTCTAAGAGCACAATGTGCATCAAAATTGAATTTTGATGCTACTGGCTCTTGAATCGGGGCTTGCATCTTGAAAGCTTCTATTGCCTCAAAACACTAATTTTGATGCTCTGAAACCGGGTCTTTCGAGGCACAAGCTTCAAAATGAGGTTCTAAGAGCATGATGTGCGCGAAAATCAGATTTTGATGCTATTGACTCTAGAATCAGGACTTGCATTTTGAAACCTTGTTGTGCCTCAAAACATTGATTTTGATGCTCCAAAACTAGGTCTTTCGAGGCAGAAATTCTGAAACGAACATCCAAGAGAATCATGTGTCAAAATGGAATTTTGACGCTACGGGCTCTGGAGTAGGGACTTGCTTCTTGAAACATTGTTGTGCCTCAATAAATTGATTTTCATGTTCCAAAATCAGGGCTTTGAAGGCACAAGCTCTGAAATGAGGTTCTAAGAGCATGATGTATATCAAAATTATGTTTTGACACTACCAACTGTGAAATTGGGACTCATGTCTTGAAACCTTGTTGTGCCTTCAAACACTTTTTTTATGCTCAAAAAATGAGGCTTTTGAGGCACAACCTCCGAAATGAGTTTCTAAGAACACCGTGTTTGTCAAAATCGTGTTTTGACGCTATCAGCTTGAGAATTGGGAATTGTGTCTTTCAACCTTGTTGTGCCTTTAAACATTGATTTTGATGTTTTGAAACTGGAGCTTTCGAGCCACACACTTTGAAATGAAGTTTTAAGAGCACACTGTGCATCAAAATCACGTTTTGACAATACAAGCTCCGGAATAGGGACTTGTGTCTTGAAAGCTTGTTGTGCCTCCAAACACCAATTTTGATGCTTTGAAACTAAAGATTTTGAGGCATAAGCTCCAAAACAAGGTTTTGAGAGCACAATGTGCGTCAAAATCAAATTTTGACGCTACCGGCTCCAGAGTCAGGACTTGCATATTGAAACCTTCTTTGAAACCTTGTTGTGCCTCCAAACATTGATTTTGATGCTAAAAAACTGGGTCTTTCGAGGCACAAGCTCCGAAGTGAGCTTCTAAGAGAATGATGTACGTCAAAATGGAATTTTGATTGTACAAGCTCTGGAATACGGTCTTACTTCTTGAAACCTTGTTGTGCCTCAAAACATTGATTTTGATGTTCCAAAATTAGGGCTTTCAAGGCACAAGCTCTGAAATGAGGTTCTAAGAGCATGATGTACATCAAAATTGTGTTTTGAGGCTACTGACTCTGGAATTAGGACTTGTGTCTCGAAACCTTGTTGCGCCTCCAAACACTAATTTTTATGCTCCAAAAATGAGGCTTTTGAGGCACAACCTCCGAAATGAGGTTCTAAGAACACCATGTTTGTCAAAATCATGTTTTGATGCTATCATCAGCATGAGAATCAGGAATTGTGTCTCAAAACCTTATTGTGTCTTTAAACATTAATTTTGATGTTTTGAAACTGGAGCTTTCGAGCCACATGCTCCGAAACGAGGTTCTAACATTACAATGTGCATCAAAATCACGTTTTGACACTACAAGCTCTAGAATAGAGACTTACGTCTTGAAAGCTTGTTGTGCGTCCAAACACCAATTTCGATGCATATTTTCTAAAACAGGGTTCTAAGAGCGCAATGTGCATCAAAATTGAATTTTGATGCTACTGGCTATAGAATCAGGGCTTGCATCTTGAAACCTTGTTGTGCCTCAAAATATTGATTTTGATGCTCCAAAACTGGGGCTTTCGAGCCACAAGCTTCGAAATAAGGTTCTAAGACTACGATGTGTGCCAAAATCATATATTGACGCTATTGACTCTAGAATCGATACTTGCATGTTACCTTGTTGTGCCTCCAAACAATGATTTTGATGCTCCAAAACTGGGTCTTTCGAGGCACAAACTCTGAAATGAGCTTCTAAGATATGTGTGTCAAAATGAAATTTTGATGCTACAGGCTCCGAAATAGGGACTTCCTTCTTGAAACCTTGTTTTGCCTCAAAACATTGATTTTGATGTTCCAAAATCAGGGCTTTCAAGGCACAAGCTCTAAAATGAGGTTCTAAGAGACCACGATGTACATCAAAATTGCATCTTGAAACCTTGTTGTGCCTCCAAACAACGATTTTGATGATCCAAAACTAGAGCTTTTGAGGAACAATTTCTAAAACTGGGTTCTAAGAGCACAATGTGCATCAAAATTGAATTTTGATGTTACTAGCTCTAGAATCAGGGCTTGCATCTTGATACTTTGTTGTACCTCAAAACACTGATTTTGATGCTCTGAAATCGGAGCTTTCACGATGTGCACCAAAATCAGATTTTAATGCTATTGACTCTAGAATCGGGACTTGCATCTTGAAACATTGTTGAGCCTCCAAACATTGATTTTGATGCTCCAAAACTCGGTCTTTTAAGGCAAAAGCTCTGAAATGAGCTTCTAAGAGAATGATGTGGGTCAAAACTCGGTCTTTCGAGGCAAAAGCTCTGAATTTTGACGCTACAGGCTCTGGAATAGGGACTTGCTTCTTGAAACCTTATTGTGCCTCAAAACATTGATTTTGATGTTCCAAAATCAGGGCTTTTAAGGCACAAGCTCCGAAATGAGGTTTTAAAACTGGAGATTTCAAGCCACACGCTTCGAAACGAGGTTCTAAAAGCACAATGTGCATCAAAATCACGTTTTGACACTACAGGCTCCGGAATAGGGACTTGCCTTTTGAAAACCTATTGTGCCCCCAAACACCAATTTTGATGCTTCAAAACCAAAGATTTTGAGGCATAAGTTCCAAAACAAGGTTCTAAGAGCACGATGTACATAAAAATCAAATTTTGATGCTACGGGCTCCAAAATCAGGACTTGCATCTTGAAACCTTGTTGTGCCTCCAAACATCGATTTTGATGCTCCAAAACTAGGGCTTTTGAGGCACAATTTCTAAAATTAGGGCTTGCATCTTGAAACATTGTTGTGCCTCAAAACACAGATTTTGATGCTTTGAAACCGGGTCTTTCGAGGCATAAGCTTCGAAATGAGGTTCTAAGAGCACGATGTGGGCCCAGAATCAGATTTTGACGCTGTTGACTCTAAAATTGAGACTTGCATCTTGAAACCTTGTTGTTCCTCCAAACATTGATTTTGATGCTCCAAAACAGGGGCTTTCGAGGCACAAGCTCCGAAATGATCTTCTAAGAGAATGGTGTGCATCAAAATGGAATTTTGACGCTACAGTCTCTGGAATAGGGACTTGCTTCTAGAAACTTTGTTGTGCCTGAAAACATTGATTTTGATGTTTCAAAATCAGGGCTTTCAAGGCACAAGCTTCGAAATGAGGTTCTATGAACATGATGTACATTGAAATTTCGTTTTGACACTCCTGACTTAGGAATTGGGAGTTGTGTCTTGAAACCTTGTTGTGCCTCCAAACACTAATTTTTATGCTCCAAAAACGAGGCTTTTGAGGAACAACCTCCGAAATGAGGTTCTAAGAACACCATTTTGTCAAAATTGTGTTTTGACGCTATCAGCTTGAGAATCGGGACTTATGTCTTGAAATCTTTTTGTGCCTTTAAACATTGATTTCGATGTTTTAAAACTGGAGCTTTCAAGCCACATGCTCCGAAATGAGGTTCTAAGAGCACGATGTGCATCAAAATCATGATTTGACACTATAGGCTCCGGAATAGGGACTTGTGTCTTGAAAGCTTGTTGTGCCTCCAAACACCAATTTTGATAATTTGAAACTAAAGATTTTTAGGCATAAGCTCTAAAACAAGGTTCTAAGAGCAAGATGTGCGTCAAAATCAAATTTTGACACTACCGGCTCCAGAATCAGGACTTGCATCTTGAAACCTTGTTGTGCCTCCAAACATCGATTTTGATGCTCCAAAATTGGGGCTTTTGAGGCACAATTTCTAAAACAGGGTTCTAACAGCACAATGTGCATCAATATTGAATTTTGATGCTACTGGCTCTAGATTCAGGGCTTGCATCTCTGAAACCTTGTTGTGCCTCAAAACACTAATTTTGATGCTTTGAAACAGGGGCTTTTGAGGCACAATCTTCAAAATGAGGTTTTAAGCACATGATGTGCGCCAAAATCATATTCTTACGCTATTGACCCTAGAATAGGGACTTGCATTTTGAAACCTTGTTGTGCCTCCAAACATTGATTTTAATGCTCCAAAACTGGGTCTTTCAAGGCACAAGCTCCTAAATGAGCTTCTAAGAGAATGATGTGCGTCAAAATTGAATTTGGATGCTACAGGCTCTGGAATAAGGACTTGATTTTTGAAACCTTGTTGTGCCTCAAAACATTGATTTTGATATTCCAAAATCAGGGCTTTCAAGGCACAAGCTCCTAAATGAGGTTCTAAGAGCACGATGTACATCAAAATTGTGTTTTCATGCTACCGACTGTGGAATTGGGACTTGTGTCTTGAAACCTTGTTGTGTGTCCAAACACTAATTTTTATGCTCCAAAAATGAGGCTTTTGAGGTACATCCTCCGAAATGAGGTTCTAAGAACACCATGTTTGTCAAAATCATGTTTTGATGCTACTAGCTTGAGAATCTTGATGCGTCCAAACCCTTGTTGTGCCTCCAAACATCGATTTTAATGCCCTTAAACTGGGGCTTTTGAGGCACAATTTCTGAAACAGGGTTCTAAGAGCACAATATGCATCAAAATTGAATTTTGATGCTACTGGCTCTAGAATGAGGACTTGCATCTTGAACCCTTGTTGTGCCTCCAAACATCGATTTTGATGCCCTTAAACTGGGGCTTTTGAGGCACAATTTCTGAAATAGGGTTCTAAGAGCTCAATATGCATCAAAATTGAATTTTGATGCTACTGGCTCTAGAATCGGGGCTTGCATCTTGAAACCTTGTTGTGCCTCCAAACATTGATTTTGATGCTCCAAAACTAGGTCTTTCGAGGGACAAACTCCGAAATGAGCTTCTAAGAGAATGATGTGCGTCAAAATGGAATTTTGACACTACAGGCTACGGAATACGGACTTGCTTCTTGAAACCTTTTTGTGCCTCAAAACATTTATTTTGACGTTCTAAAATCAAGGCTTTCAAGGCACAAGCTCCGAAATGAGGTTCAAAGAGCATGATATACATCAAAATTGCATTTTGATGCTACCGAATTTGGAATAAAGACTTGTGTCTTGAAACCTTTTTGTGCCTCCAGACACTAATTTTTATGCTCCAAAAATGAGGCTTTTGAGGCACGACCTCCAAAATGAGGTTCTAAGAACACCATGTTTGTCAAAATCATGTTTTGGTGCTATCAGCTTGAGAATCGGGACTTGTGTCTTGAAATGAGGTTCTAAGAGCATGATGTGTATCAAAATCATGTTTTGACACTATAGGCTCGGGAATAGGGACTTCGTCTTGGAAGCTTGTTGTGCCTCCAAACACCAATTTTGATGCTCCAAAACTGGGGCTTTTGAGGCACGATTTCTAAAAAAGGATTCTAAGAGCACAATGTGCGCCAAAATTAGATTTTAACGCTATTGACAATGACTCTAGAATCCGGACTTGCATCAAACCTTGTTGTGCCTCCAAACATTGATTTTGATGCTCCAAAATTGGGTCTTTTGAGGCACAAGCTCCGAAATAAGCTTCTAAGAGAATGACATGTGTCAAAATGGAATTTTGATGCTATTGGCTCCGGAATAGGGACTTGCTTCTTGAAACCTTGTTGTCCCTTAAAAAATTGATTTTGATGTTCCAAAATCAGGGCTTTGAAGGCACAAGCTCCGAAATGGGGTTCTAAGAGCAGGATGTACATGAAAATTGCATTTTGACGCTACTGACTCTGGAATTCAGACTTGTGTCTTGAAACCTTGTTGTGCCTCCAAACACTAATTTTTAAGCTCCAAAAATGAGGTTCTAAGAATACCATGTTTGTCAAAATCGTGTTTTGACGCTATCAGCTTGAGAATTGGGACTTGTGTCTTGAAACCTTGTTGTGCCTCTAAACATTGATTTTGATGTTTTGAAACTGGAGCTTTCGAGCCACACGCTCCGAAACGAGGTTCTAAGAGCACGATGTGCATCAAAATCATCTTTTGACACTATAGGCTCCGAAATAGTGACTTGCGTCTTGAAAGCTTATTGTGCCTCCAAACACCAATTTTGATGCTTCGAAACCAAAAATTTTGAGGCATAAGGTCCAAAACAAGTTTCTAAGAGCATGATGTGTGTCAAAAACAAATTTTTATGCTACCGGCTTCAGAATCAAGACTTGCATCTTGAAACCTTGTTGTGCTTCCAAACATCGATTTTGATGCTCCAAAACTGGGGCTTTGGAGGCACAATTTCTACAACAGGGTTCTAAGAGCAAAATGTGCATCAAAATTACATTTTGATGCTACTGCCTCTAGAATCGGGGCTTGCATCTTGAAACCTTGTTGTGCTTCCAAACATTGATTTTGATGCTCCAAAACAGGGTCTTTCGAGGCACAAGCTCCGAAATGAGCTTCTAAGAGAATGATGTGCGTCAAAATGGAATTTTGATGCTACAGGCTCTGGAATAGGGACTTGCTTCTTGAAACTTTGTTGTGTCTCAAAATATTGATTTTGATGATCCAAAATCTGGGCTTTCAAGGCACAAGCTTCGAAATGAGGACTTGCGTCTTGAAAGTTTGTTTTGCCTCCAAACACCAATTTTGATGCTTTGAAATTGAAGATTTTGAGGCATAAGCTCCAAAACAAGGTTCTAAGAGCACGATGTGCGTGAAAATCAAATTTTGACAATTTCTAAAATAGGGTTCTAAGAGCACAATGTGCAATTTTAGTGCTCCAAAATTTGAGATTTTGAGGCACATTGTTGTGCCTCAATAAACTGATTTTGATGCTCGGAAACTGGGGCTTTCAAAAGAGAAGCTTCAAAATAACATTCTAAGAGCACGATGTCTGTCAAAATCAGATTTTGATGCTATTGACTCTAAAATCGGCACTTGCATCTTCGAACCTTGTTGTGCCTCCAAACATTGATCTTGATGCTCCAAAACTGGATCTTTTGAGGCACAAGATCCGAAATGAGCTTCTAAGAGAATGATGTGCGTCAAAATGGAATTTTGACGCTGCAAGCTAGAATAGAGACTTGCTTCTTGATAGCTTGTTGTGCCTAAGAACATTGATTTTAATGTTTCAAAATCAGGGCTTTCAAGGCACAAGCTTCGAAATGAGGTTCTAAAAGCACGATGTACATCAAAATTGCGTTTTGACGTTACCGACTTTGGAATTGGGACTTGTGTCTTGAAACCTTGTTGTCCCTCCAAACACTAATTTTTATGCTCCAAAAATGAAGCTTTTGAGGCACAATCTTTGAAATGGGTTTCTAAGAACATCATGTTTGTCAAAATTGTGTTTTGATGCTATCAACTTGAGAATCAGGACTTGTGTCTTGAAACCTTGTTGTGCCTTGAAACATTGATTTTGATGTTTTAAAACTGGAGCTTTCGTGCCACACGCTCCGAAATGAGGTTCTAAGAGCACAATGTGCATCAAAATCCCATTTTGACACTAGAGGCTCTAGAATAGGGACTTGTGTCTTGAAAGCTTGTTGTGCCTCCAAACACCAATTTTGGTGATTCGAAACCGAAGATTTTGAGGCATAAGCTCCAAAACAAGGTTCTAAGAGCACAATGTGCATAAAAATCAAATTTTGACTCTACGGGCTCCAGAATCAGGACTTACATCTTGAAACCTTGTTGTGCCTCCAAACATCAATTTTGATGATCTAAAACAGGGGCTTTTGAGGCACAATTTCTAAAACAGGGCTCTAAGAGCACAATGTGCATCAAAATTGAATTTTGATGCTATTGGCTCTAGAATTAGGACTTGCATCTTGAAACCTTGTTGTGCCTCAAAACATTGATTTTGATGCACCGAAATCAGGGATTTCGAGCCACAAGCTTCAAAATGAGGTTCTAAGAGCACAATGTGCGCTAAAATCAGATTTTGATGTTTTTGACTCTAGAATCAAGACTTGCATCTTGAACTAGGTCTTTTGAGGCACAAGCTCCGAAATGAGCTTCTAAGAGAATGATTTGCGTCAAAATCGAATTTTGATGCTACAGGCTCTAGAATAGGGACTTGCTTCTTGAATCCTTGTTGTGCCTTTAAACTTTGATTTTGATGTTTTGAAACTGGAGCTTTCAAGCCACACGCTCCGAAATGAGGTTCTAAGACCAAGATTTGCATCAAAATCATGTTTTGACACTACAGGCTCCGGAATAGGGATTTGCATCTTGAAAGGTTGTTGTGCCTCCAAACACCAATTTTGATGCTTCAAAATCTAAATCTTAGATTTTGAGGCATAAGCTCCAAAACAAGGTTCTAAGAGCATGATGCTCTGAAACCAGGGCTTTCGAGGCACAAGATTCAAAATGAGGTTCTAAGAGCACGATGTGCGCCAAAATTAGATTTTGATGATATTGACGCTAGAATCAAGACTTGCATCTTGAAATCTTGTTGTGCCTCCAAACATCGATTTTGATGCTCCAAAACTAGGGATTTTGAGGCACAATTTCTAAAACAGGGTTCTAAGAGCACAATGTGCATCAAAATTGAATTTTGATGCTACTGGCTCTAGAATCGGGGCTTGTATCTTGAAACCTTGTTGTGATTCAAAACACTGATTTTGATCTTCCGCAACTGGGGCTTTCAAGGAACAAGCTTCGAAATAAGGTTCTAAGAGCACGATGTGCCCCAAATCAGATTTTGATGCTATTGACTCTAGAATAGGGACTTGCATCTTGAAACGTTGTTGTGCCTCCAAACATTGATTTTGATGCTCCTAAACTGGGTCGTTCGAAGAACAATCTCTGAAATGAGCTTCTAAGAGAATGATATACGTAAAAATTGAATTTTGACACTACAGGCTCTGGAATAGGGACTTGCTTCTTGAAACCTTGTTGTGCCTTTAAACTTTCATTTTTATGTTTCGAAACTAGAGCTTTCAAGCCACACGCTTCGAAACGAGGTTCTAAGAGCAAGATGTGCATCAAAATCATGTTTTGACACTACAGGCTCCGGAATAGGGACTTGCATCTTGAAAGGTTGTTGTGCCTCCAAACACCAATTTTGGTGTTTTGAAATCGAAGATTTTGAGGCATAAGCTCCAAAACAAGGTTCTAAGAGCATGATGTGCGTGAAAATAAAATTTTGATGCTATCGGCTCCAGAATGAGGACTTGCATCTTGAAACCTTGTTGTGCCTCCAAACACCAATATTGATGCTCCAAAATTGAGGATTTTGAGGCACAATTTCTAAAATAGGGTTCTAAGAGCACAATGTGCATCAAAATTGAATTGTGATGGTATTGGCTCTAGAATTGGGGCTTGCATCTTGAAACCTTGTTGTGCCTCAAAGCATTGATTTTGATGCTCTCAAACTGGGGCTTTTGAGTTTCAACCTTCAAAATGAGGTTCTAAGAGCACGATGTGCGCCAAAATCATCTTTTGACGCTATTGACTCTAGAATCGAGACTTGCATTTTGAAACTTTATTGTGTCTCTAAACATTGATTTTGATGCTCGAAAACTGGGTCTTTCGAGGCACAAGCTCCGAAATGAGCTTGTAAGAGAATGATGTGCGTCAAAATAGAATTTTGACGCTACAGGCTCCAGAATAGGGACTTGCTTCTTGAAACCTTGTTGTGCCTCAAACCATTGATTTTGATGTTCCAAAATCATGGCTTTCAAGGCACAAGCTCCAAAATGTGGTTCTAAGAACATGATATACATAAAAACTGTGTTTTGATGCTATCGACTCTGGAATTGGGATTTGTATTTTGAAACCTTGTTCTGCCTCCAAACACTAATTTTTATGCTCCAAAAATTAGGCTTTTGAGGCACAACCTCTAAAATGAGGTTCTAAGAACACCATGTTTTTCAAAATCAGTTTGAGAATCAAGACTTGTGTCCTGAAACCTTGTTGTGCTCCGAAATAGGGACTTGCATCTTCAAAGCTTGTTGTGCCTCCAAACACTAATTTCGATGCTTCGAAACTGAAGATTCTGAGGCATAAGCATAAAAATAAGGTTCTAAATCAAATTTTAATGTTACCGGCTCCAAATTCAAGACTTGCATCTTGAAACCTTGTTGTGCCTCCAAACATCGATTTTGATGCTCCAAAACTGGAGCTTTTGAGGCACAATTTCTAAAACAGGGTTCTAAGACCACAATGTGCATCAAAATTGAAGTTTGATGCTACTGGCTCTAGAATCGGGGCTTGCATCTTGAAACCTTGTTGTGCCTCAAAACACTAATTTTGATGCTCTGAAACTGGGGCTTTCGAGGCACAAGCTTCGAAATGAGGTTCTAAGAGCCCGATGTGCGCCAAAATTAGAATTTGACAATATTGACTCTAGAATCGGGACTTGCATCTTGAAACCTTATTGTACCTCAAAATATCGATTTTGATGTTCTAAAACTGTGGCTTTTGAGGCACAATTTCTAAAATAAGGTTCTAAGAGCACAATGTGCATCAAAATTGAATTTTGATGCTAGAGGCTCTAGAATCGGGGCTTGCATCTTGAAACCTTGTTGTGCCGCAAAACACTGATTTTGATGCTCCAAAACCGGGGCTTTCAAGAAAGCTTCAAAATAAGGTTCTAAGAGCACGATATGCACCAAAATCAGTTTTTGATGTTATTGACTCAAGAATCGGGACTTGCATCTTGAAACCTTGTTTTGCTTCCAAACATTGATTTTGATGCTCCAAAACTGGGTCTTTCGAGGCACAAGCTCCGAGATGAGCTTCTAAGACAAACATATGCGTCATAATGGAATTTTGACGCTACAGGCTCCGGAATAGGGACTTGATTCTTGAAACCTTGTTGTGCCTCAAAACATTGATTTTGATGTTCCAAAATCAGGGCTTTCAAGGTAAAAACTCCGAAATGAGGTTCTAAGAGCACGATGTACATCAAAATTGTGTTTTGACGCTACCGACTCTGGAATTGGGACTTGTATCTTGAAACCTTGTTGTGCCCCAAAAAACTAATTTTTATGCTCCAAAAACAAGGCTTTTGAGGCACAACCTCCGTTTCGGGATTCTAAGAACATTATGTTTGTCAAAATCGTGTTTTGACACTATCACCTTCAGAATCGGGACTTGTGTCTTGATACTTTGTTGTGCCTTTAAACATTGATTTTGATGTTTTGAAATTGGAGCTTTTGAGCCACACGCTCCGAAATGAGGTTCTAAGAGCACAATGTGCATCTAAATCACGTTTTGACACTACAAGCTCCGGAATAGGGACATGCGTCTTGAAAGCTTGTTGTGCCTTCAAACACCAATTTTGATGATTCGAAACCGAAGATTTTGAGGCATAATCTCCAAAACAAGGTTCTAAGAGCACGATGTACGTCAGAATCAAATTCTGACGCTACCAGCTCCAGAATTAGGACTTTCATTATGAAACCTTGTTGTGCCTCCAAACATCGATTTTGACGCTCCAAAATTGGGGCTTTTGACGTACAATTTCTAAAATAGGCTTCTACGAGAATGATGTGCGTCAAAATGGAATTTTGAGATGCTATCAGCTTGAGAATTGCGACTTGTGTCTTGAAACCTTGTTGTGCCTTTAAACATTGATTTCGATGTTTTGAAATTGGAGCATTCGAGCCACACGCTCCGAAATGAGGTTCTAAGAGCACGATGTGCATGAAAATCATGTTTTGACACTACAGGCTCCAGAATAGGGACTTGTGTTTTGTAAGCTTGTTGTGCCTCCAAACACCAATTTGGATGCTTCGAAACTGAAGATTTTGAGGCATAAGCTCCAAAAGAAAGATTCTAAGAGCACAATGTGCATCAAAATCAAATTTTAACGCTACCAGCTCCAGAAGCAGGACTTGCATCTTGAAACCTTGTTGTGCCTCCAAACATCGATTTTGATGCTCCAAAATAGGGGCTATTGAGGCACAATGTGCATCAAAATTGAATTTTGATGCTACTGGCTCTAGAATTGGGGCTTGCACTTGAAAACTTGTTGTGCCTCAAAATATTGATTTTGATGATCCAAAACCGGTGCTTTCGAGCCACAAGCTTCGAAATGGGGTTGTAAGAGCATGATGTGTAACAAAACCAGATTTTGACGCTATTGACTCTAGAATCGGGACTTGCATCTTGAAACCTTGTTGTGCCTCAAAACATTGATTTTGATACTCCAAAACTAGGTCTTTCGAGGCACAAGCTCCGAAATGAGCTTCTTAGAGAATGATGTGCGTCAAAATTGAATTTTGACGGTACAAGCTCCTGAATAGGGACTTACTTCTTGAAACCTTATTGTGCCTCCAATAGTTGATTTTAATGTTTCAAAATCCGGGCTTTCAAGACACAAGCTCCTAAATGAGGTTCTAAGAGCATGATGTACATGAAAATTGCGTTTTGACGCTACCGACTCTGGAATTGGGACTTGTGCCTCCAAACAGTAATTTTTATGCTCCACAAATGAGGCTTTTAAGGTATGACTTCTGAAATGAGGTTCTAAGAGCACAATGTGCATCAAAAATGAATTTTGATGCTACTGGCTCTAGACTCGGGGCTTGCATCTTGAAACCTTGTTGTGCCTCAAAACACTGATTTTATGTTCCGGAACCAGGGCTTTCGAGGCACAAGCTTCGAAATGAGGTTCTAAGAGCATGATGTGCTCTAAAATTAGATTTTGACGCTATTGAGTCTAGAATCGGGACTTGCATCTTGAAACCTTGTTGTGCCTCCAAACATTGATTTCGATGCTCCAAAACTAGGTCTTTCGAGGCACAAGCTCCGAAATGAGCTTCTAAGAGAATCGTGTGTGTCAAAATGGAATTTTCACGCTATAGGCTCTGGAATAGGGACTTGCTTCTTGAAACTTTGTTGTGCCTCAAAACATTGATTTTGATGTTCCAAAATCAGGGCTTTCGAGGCACAAGCTCTGCAAACGAGGCTCTAAGAGCACGATGTGCGGTCTTTCGAGGCAAAAGCTCCGAAATGAGCTTTTAAGAGAATGATGTGCGTCAAAATGGAAATTTGACGCTATAGACTCCAAAATAGGGACTTGCTTCTTGAAACCTTGTTGTGCCTCAAAACATTAATTTTGATGTTCCAAAATTAGGGCTTTCAAGACACAACCTTCGAAACGAGGGTCGAAGAGCATGATGTACATGAAAATTGCATTTTGATGCTACCGTCTCTAGAATTGGGACTTGTGTCTTGAACCTTTAATGTGTCTCCAAACACTAATTTTTATGCTCCAGAAATGAGGCTTTTGAGGCACAACCTCCGAAATGAGGTTCTAAGAACACCATGTTTCTCAAAATCATGTTTTAATGCTATCAACTGAAGAATTGGGACTTGTGTCTTGAACAATTATTGTGCCTTTAAACATTGATTTTGACGTTTTGAAACCGGAGCTTTCGAGCCACATGCTCCGAAATGAGGTTCTAAGAGCACAATGTGCATCAAAATCACGTTTTGACACGGTAGCCTCCAGAATAGGGACTTGAGTCTTGAAAGCTTGTTGTTCCTCCAAACACCAATTTTGATGCTTCGAAACCGAATATTTTGAGAGATAAGCTCCAAAACAAGGTTCTAAGAGCATGATGTGCGTCAAAATGAAATTTTGACGCTACCTACAGAATCAGGACGTGCATTTTGAAACCTTGTTGTGCCTCCAAACATCAATTTTGATGCTCCAAAACTGGGGCTTTTGAGGTACAATTTCTAAAACAGGATTCTAAGAGCACAATGTGCATCAAAATTGAATTTTGATGCTACTAGCTCTAGAATCGGGGCTTACATCTTGAAACCTTGTTGTGCCTCAAAACACTGATTTTGATGCTCTGAAACTGAGGCTTTCGGGGCACAAGCTTTGAAATGAGGTTCTAAGAGCCCGATGTGCACCAAAATTAGCCTTTTGTGCCTCCAAACACCAATTTTGATGCTTCGAAACCGAAGATTTTGAGGCATAAGCTCCAAAACAAGGTTATAAGAGCATGATGTGCATCAAAATCAAATTTTGATGCTATCAGCTCCAGAATCAGGGTTTGCATCTTGAAACCTTGTTGTGCCTCCAAACATCAATTTTGATGCTCCAAAACTAGGGCTTTTTAGGCACAATTTCTAAAACACGGTTCTAAGAGCACAATGTGCATCAAAATTGAATTTTAGATGCTACTGGCTCTAGAATTGGGAATGAGGTTCGAAGAGCACGATGTGCGCCAAAATCAGATTTTGACGCTATAGACTCTAGAATCGGGACTTGCATCTTGAAACCTTGTTGTGCCTTTCAACATTGATTTTGATGTTTTGAAACTAGATTTTTCAAGCCACACGCTCCGAAGTGAGGTTCTAGGAACATGATGTGCATCAAAATCATGTTTTGACACTACAGGCTCTGGAATAGGGACTTTCAACTTGGATGCTTGTTGTGCTTGCAAACACCAATTTCGATGCTTCGAAACCGAAGATTTCAAGGCATAAGCTCCAAAACAAGGTTCGAAGAGCAGGATGTGCATCAGAATCAAATTCTGACTCTACCGGCTCCAAAATCAGGACATGCATCTTGAAACCTTGTTGTGCCTCCAAACATCGATTTTGATGCTCCAAAACTGGGGCTTTTGAGGGACAATTTCTAAAACAGGGTTCTAAGAGCACAATGTGCATCAAAATTAAATTTTGATGCTACTGGCTCTAGAATCGGGGCTTGCATCTTGAAAACTTGTTGTGTCTCAAAACACTGATTTTGATGCTCTGAAACTAGGGCTTTCGAGGCACAAGCTTTGAAATGAGGTTCTAACAGCACGATGTGTACCAAAATCAGTTTTTGACACTATTGACTCTAGAATTGGAACTTGCATCTTCATATCTTGTTGTGCCTCAAAACAATGATTTTGATGTTCCAAAATCAGGGCTTTCAAGGCACAAGCTCCAGAATGAGGTTCTAAGAGCACGATGTACATCAAAATTGTGCTTTGATGCTACCGACTCTTGAATTTGGACTTGCATCATGAAAGTTCGTTGTGCCTCCAGACACGAATTTTGATGCTTCAAAACTGAAGATTTTGTGGCATAAGCTCCAAAACAAAGTTCTAAGAGCACAATGTGCGTCAAAATCAAATTTTGACGCTACTTGCTCAAGAATCCGGACTTGCATCTTGAAATCTTGTTTTGCCTTGAAACATTGATTTTGATGCTCCAAAATTGGTCCTTTTGAGGCAAAATTTCTAAAACAGGGTTCTAAGAGCACAATGTGCATCAAAATTGAATTTCGATGCTACTGGCCCTAGAATCGGAGCTTGCATCTTGAAACCTTGTTGTGCCGCAAAACACTGATTTTGATGCTCCGAAACTAGGGCTTTCGAGGCACAAGCTTCAAAATGAGGTTCTAAGAGCACTATGTGCGCCAAAATCAAATTTTGACGCTATTGACTCTAGAATTAGGACTTGCATCTTGAAACCTTGTTGTTCCTTTAAACACTGATTTTGATGTTTTGAAAATCGAGCTTTGGAGCCACATGTTCCGAAAGGAAGTTCTAAGACCACGATGTGCATCAAAATCAAGTTTTCACACTACAGGCTCTGGAATAGGGACTTGCATCTTGAAAGCTTGATGTTCTTCCAAACACCAATTTTGATGCTTCAAAACTGAAGATTTTAAGAGATAAGCTCCAAAACAAGGTTCTAAGAGCACGATGTGCATCAAAATCCAATTCTGATGCTACTGGCTCTAGAATCAGGACTTGCATTTTGAAATCTTGTTGTGCCTCCAAACATCAATTTTGATGCTCCAAGATCAGGGCTTCTAAGGGAGAAGCTCCGAAATGAGGTTCTAAGAGCACGATGTACATCAAAATTGCATTTTAACGCTACCGACTTTGGAATTGGGACTTGTGTCTTGAAACCTTGTTGTGCCTCCAAACACTAATTTTTATGTTCCAGAAATGAGGCTTTTGAGGGACAACCTCAAAAATGAGGTTCTGAGAAGACCATGTTTTGATGCTATCAGCTTGAGAATCTCGACTTGTGTCTTGAAACCTTGTTGTGCCTTTAAACATTGATTTTGATGTTTTGAAACTGGAGCTTTCGAGCGACACGCTCCGAAACGTGGTTCTAAGAGCACGATGTGCATCAAAATCACGTTTTGACACTATAGGCTCCGGAATAGGGACTTGCATCTTGAAAGCTTGTTGTGCCTACAAACATGAATTTTGATGCTTCGAAACCAAAGATTTTGAGGCATAAGCTCCAAAACAAGATTCTAAGAGCACGATGTGTGCAAAATCAAATTTTGACTCTACCAGCTCAAGAATCAGGACTTGCATCTTTAAACCTTGTTGTGATTCCAAACATTGATTTTGATGCTCCAAAACTGGGGCTTTTGAGGCACAATTTCTAAAACAAGGTTCTAAGAGCACAATGTGCATCAAAATTGAATTTTGATGCTACTGGCTCTAGAATCGGGGCTTGCATCTTGAAACCTTGTTGTGCCTCAAAACATTGATTTTGATGCTCTAAAACCAGGGCTTTCGAGGCACAAGATTTGAAATGAGGTTCTAAGAACACGATGTGCGCCAAAATTAGATTTTGATGATACTAACGCTAGAATTGAGACTTGCATCTTGAAACCTTGTTGTGCTTCCAAACATCAATTTTGATGCTCCAAAACTGGGGCTTTAGAGGCACAATTGCTAAAATAGGGTTCTAAGAGCACAATGTGCATGAAAATTGAATTTTGATGCTACTGGTTCTAGAATCGGGGCTTGTATCTTGAAACCTTGTTGTGCCTCAAAACACTGATTTTGATGCTCCTAAACTGTGTCTTTCGAGGCACAAGCTTTCAAATGAGCTCCTAAGAGAATGATATGCGTTTCTAAGAATACCATGTTTATCAAAATTATGTTTTAACGCTATCAACTTGACAATTGAGACTTGTGTCTTGAAACCTTGTTGTGCCTTTAAATATTGATTTTGATGTTTTGAAACTGGAGCTTTTGAGCAACACGCTCCGGAACAAGGTTCTAAGAGCATGATGTGCATCAAAATCATGTTTTGACACTACAAGCTCCGGAATAGGGACTTGCGTAGTGAAAGCTTGTTGTGCCTCCAGACACCATTTTGGTGCTTTGAAACTAAAGATTTTGAGGCATAAGCTCCAAAACAATGTTGTAAGAGCACAATGTGCGTCAAAATCAAATTTTGACGCTACCGGCTCAAGAATCCAGACTTGAATCTTGAAACCTTGTTGTGCCTCGAAATATCAATTTTGATGCTCCAAAACTGGGGCTTTTGAGGCATAATTTCTAAAACAGGGTTCTAAGAGCACAATGTGCATCAAAATTTAATTTTGATGCTACTGGCTCTAGAATCGGGGCTTGCATTTTGAAATCCTGTTGTGCCTCAAATCATTGATTTTGATGCTCCCAAACTAGGGCTTTTGAGGCACAAGCTTCAAAATGAGGTTGTAAGAGCACAATGTACATCAAAATTGAATTTTGATGCTACTGGCTCTGGAATCAGGGCTTGCATCTTGAAACCTAGTTGTTCTTTAAAACACTAATTTTGATGCTCCGAAACTGGGGCTTTCGAGGCACAAGCTTCGAAATGAGGTTCTAAGAGCATGATGTGCGCCAAAATCAGATTTTCACGCTATTGACTCTAGAATCGGGACTTGCATCTTGAAACCTTGTTGTGCCTCCAAACATTGATTTTGATGCTCCAAAACTGGGTCTTTCAAGGCACAAGCTCCGAAATGAGCTTCTAAGAGAATGATGTGCGTCAAAATGGAATTTTGACGCTACAGGCTCCGAAATAGGGACTTGCTGCTTGAAACCTTGTTGTGCCTCAAATTATTGATTGTGATGTTCCAAAATCATGGCTTTCAAGGCACAAGATCCAAAATGAGGTTCTAAGAGCATGATGTACATCAACATTGCATTTTGACGTTACCGACTTTGTAATTGGGAATTGTGTCTTGAAACCTTGTTGTGCATCCAAACACTAATTTTTATGCTCCAAACATCGATTTTGATTCTCCAAAACTAGGGCTTTTGAGGAACAATTTCTAAAATAGGGTTCTTAGAGCACAATGTGTATCAAAATTGAATTTTGATGCTACTGGCTCTAGAATTGGGGCTTGCATCTTGAAACCTTGTTGTGCCTCAAAACACTGATTTTGATGCTCCGAAAACGCAAGGCACAAGCTTCAAAATGAGTTTCTAAGAGCATGATGTGCGCCAACATTAGATTTTGATGCTATTGACTCTAGAATCGGGACTTGCATCTTGAAACCTTGTTTTGCCTCCAAACATTGATTTTGATGCTCAAAAACTAGGTCTTTCGAGGCACAAGCTCTACAATGAGCTTCTAAGAGAATGATGTGCGTCAAGATGGAATTTGATGCTACAGGCTCTCGAATAGGGACTTGTTTCTTGAAACCTTGTTGCACCTCAAAAGATTGATTTTGATGTTCCAAAATCAGGGCTTCCAAGGCACAAGCTCCGAAATGAGGTTCTAAGAGCTCGATGTACATCAAAATTCTGTTTTGATACTACCGACTCTGGAATTGGGACTTTTGTCTTGAAACCTTGTTGTGGCTCCAAACACCAATTTTTATGCTTCGAAACCAAAGATTTTGATGCATAATTTTCAAAACAAGGTTCTAAGAGCACTATGTTTGTCAAAATCTGGGTCTTTTGAGGGACAATTTCTAAAATAGGTTGCTAAGAGCACAATGTGCATCAAAATTGAATTTGGATGGTACTGGCTTGATAATCGGGGCTTGCATCTTGAAACCTTGTTGTGCCTCAAAACATTGATTTTGATTCTCTGAAACTGCAGCTTTCGAGGCACAAGCTTCAAAATGAGGTTCTAAGAGCACGATGTGCGCCAAAATCAGATTTTCATTCTATTGACTCTAGAATCGAGACTTGCATCTTGAAACCTTGTCATGCCTTCAAACATTGATTTTGATGCTCCAAAATTAGGGTTGTCAAGCCACAAGCTTTGAAATGAGGTTCTAAGAGCACGATGTACATTAAAATTGTGTATTGACTCTACCAGCTCTAGAATTGGGATTTGTGTCTTGAAACCTTGGTGTGCCTCCAAACACTAATTTTTATGCTCCAAAAATGAGGCTTTTGAGGCACAACCTCTGAAATGAGGTTCTAAAAACACCATGTTTGTCAAAATCATGATTTGTCGCTATCAGCTTGAAAAAAGGGACTTGTGTCTTGAAACCTTGTTGTGCCTTTAAACATTGATTTTGATGTTTTGAAACTGGAGCTTTTGAGCCACACGCTCTAAAATGAGGTTCTAAGAGAACGATGTGCATCAAAATCACATTTTGACACTACAGGCTACGGAATAGGGATTTGCATCTTGAATCCTTGTTGTGCCTCCAAACATTGATTTTGATGCTCCAAAACTGGGTCTTTCAAGGCACAAGCTTCGAAATGAGCTTCTAAGAGAGTGATGTGCCTCAAAATGGAATTTTGACGCTACACGCTCTAGAATAGAAACATGCTTCCTGAAATCTTGTTGTGCCTGAAAACATTGATTTTGATGTTCCAAAATCAGGGCTTTCCAGGCACAAGCTCCGAAATGAGGTTCTAAGAGCATCAAAATTGTGTTTTGAGGCTACCGACTCTGGAATTGGGACTTGTGTCTTGAAACCTTGTTGTGTCTCCAAAGTCTAATTTTTATGCTTTAAAAATGACGGTTTTGAGGAACGACCTCCGAAATGAGGTTCTAAGAACACCATGTTTGTCAAAATCATGTTTTGACGCTGTCAGCTTGAGAATCGAGACTTGTGGTGATTTTAAACATTGATTTTGATGTTATGAAACTAGAGCTTTCTAGCCACACGCTCTGAAATGAGGTTCTCAGAGCACGATGTGCATCAAAATCACGTTTTCACACTTCAGGCTCCGGAATAGAAACATGCGTCCTAAAAGTTTGGTGTGCCTCCAAACACCAATTTTGATGCTTTCAAACCGAATATTTTAAGGCATAAGCTCCAAAACAAGGTTCAAAGAGCACGAAGTGCGTCAAAATAAAATTTTGACACTACTAGTTCCAGAACAGGACTTGCATCTTGAAATCTTGTTGTGCCTCCAAACATTGATTTTGATGCTGCAAAACTAGGGCTTTTGAGGCATAATTTCTAAAATAGGGTTCTAAGAGCATAATTTGGATCAAAAATGAATTTTGATGCTACTGGCTCTACAATTGGGGCTTGTATCTTGAAACTTTGTTTTGCCCCAAAACACTAATTTTGATGCTACGAAACCAGGGTTTTCGAGGCAAAAGATTCAAAATGAGGTTCTAAGAGCATGATGTGCTCCAAAATCAGATTTTGATGCTATTGACTCTAGAATTGGGACTTGCATCTTGAAACCTTGTTGTGCCTCCAAACATTGATTTTGATGCTCCAAAACTAAGTCTTTTGAGGCACAAGCTTCGAAATGAGCTTCTAAGAGAATGACATGCATCAAAATAGAATTTTGATGCTACAGGCTTTGGAATAGGGACTTGCTTCTTGAAACCTTGTTGTGCCTCAAAACACTGATTTTTATGCTCTGAAATCAGGGCTTTCGAGCCACAAGCTTCAAAATGAGGTTCTATGAGCACGATGTGCGCTAAAATCAGATTTTGACGCTTTTGACTCTAGAATCAGGACTTGCATCTTAAAACCTTGTTGTGCTTCCAAACATTGATTTTGATGCTCCAAAACTGGGTCTTTCGAGGCACAAGCTCCGAAATGAACTTCTAAGAGTATGATATGCCTCAAAATGTAATTTTGGCGCTATAGGTTCCAGAATAGGGACTTGCTTCTTGAAACCTTGTTGTGCCTCGAAAGATTGATTTTGATGTTCCAAGATCAGGGCTTTCAAGGCAGAAGCTCCGAAATGAGGTTCTAAGAGCATGATGTACATTAAAATTGTGTTTTGACGCTACCGACTCTGGAATTGGGACTTGTGTCTTGAAACCTTGTTGTGCCTCCAAACACTAATTTTTACGCTCCAGAAATGAGGCTTTTGAGGCACAACCTCTGAAATGAGGTTCTAAGAACACCATGTTTGTAAAAATTGTGTTTTGACCCTATCAGCTTGAGAATCGCGACTTGTGTCTTGAAACCTTGTTGTGCCTTTAAACATTGATTTTCATGTTTTGAAACTGGAGCTTTCGAGCGACACGCTCTGAAACGAGGTTCTAAGAGCACGATGTGCATCAAAATCATGTTTTGACACTACAGGCTCCGAAATAGGGACTTGCATCTTGAAAGCTTGTTGTACCTACAAACAGGAATTTTGATGCTTTGAAACCGAAGATTTTGAGGCATAAGCTCCAAAATGAGGTTCTAAGAGCATGACATGTGTCAAAATCAAATTTTGACTCTACCGACTGAACAATCAAGACTTGCATCTTGAAACCTTGTTGTGCCTCCAAACATCGATTTTGGTGCTCCAAAACTGGGGATTTTGAGGCATAATTTCTAAAACAGGGTTCTAGAATTGGGGCTTGCATCTTGAAACCCTGTTGTGCCTCAAAACACTGGAATTGGGACTTGTGTCTTGACTCTCTACCTTGTTGTGTTTTTACTCTACCGACTCAAGAATCAGGACTTGCATCTTGAAACCTTGTTGTGCCTCCAAACATCAATTTTGATGCTCCAAAACTGGGGCTTTTGAGGCACAATTTATAAAATAGGGTTCTAAGAGCATAATATGCATCCAAATTGAATTTTGATGCTCCTAGCTCTAGAATCGAGGCTTGCATCTTGAAACCTTGTTGTGCCTCAAAACACTGAATTTGATGTTCCCAAATCGGGGCTTTCGAGGCACAAGCGTCAAAATGAGCTTCTAAGAGCACGATGTGCACCAAAATCAAATTTTGACGCTATTGACTCTAGAATCAGGACTTGCATCTTTGAACCTTGTTGTGCCTTTAAACATTGATTTTGATTCTCCAAAACTGGGTCTTTCGAGGCACAAGCTCCAAAATGAGATTCTTAGAGAATGATGTGCGTCAAAATGGAATTTTGACGCTACAGGCTCCAGAATAGGGACTTTCTTCTTGAAACTTTGTTGTGCCTCAAAACATTGATTTTGATGTTCCAAAATCAGGGTTTTCAAGGCACAAGCTCCGAAATGAGGTTCTAAAAGCATGATGTACATCAAACTTGTGTTTGTACGCTACCGACTCTGGAATTGGGACTTGGGTCTTGAAACCTTGTTGTGCCTCCAAACAGTAATTTTTATTCTCAAAAAATAAGCTTTTGAGGCACAACCTCCAAAATGAGGTTCTAAGAACACCATGTTTGTCAAAATTGTGTTTTGATGCTATCGGCTTGAGAATCGAGACTTGTGTGTTGAAACATTGATTTTGATGTTCTGAAACTAGAGCTTTCGAGCCACACGCTCCGAAACGAGGTTCTAAGAGCACGATGTGCATCAAAATCACGTTTTGACAGTACAGGCTCTGGAATAGGGACTTGCATCTTGAAAGCTTGTTGTGCCTCCAAAGACCAATTTTGATGCTTCAAAACTGAAGATTTTGAGGCATAAGCTCCAAAACAAGGTTCTAAGAGCACGATATGCGTGAAAGTCAAATTTGGACACTACCAGCTCCAGAATCAGGGTTTGCATCTTGAAACCTTGTTGTGCCTCAAAACATCGATTTTGATGCTCGAAAACTGGGGATTTTGAGGCACAATTTCTAAAACAGGGTTGTAAGAGGACAATGTGCATTAAAATTGAATTTTGATGCCACTGGCTCCAAAATCAGGGCCTGCATCTTGAAACCTTGTTGTGCCTCAATAAACTGATTTTGATACTCCCAAACTGGGGTTTTTAAAGCAGAAGCTTCAGAATGACGTTCTAAGAGCACGATGTGCATCAGAATTAGATTTTGACGTTATTGACTCTAGAATCGGCACTTGCATCTTCAAACCTTGTTGTGCCTCCAAACATTGATTTTGATACTCCAAAACTGGGTCTTTCGAGGTACAAGATCAAACCTTGTTGCGCCTCCAAACATGAATTTTTATGCTCCAAAATGAGGTGCTATGAACACCATGTTTGTCCCAATTCCATAGTCGGTAGCATCAAAACACAATTTTGATGTACATCGTGCTCTTAAAACGTCATTTTGGAGCTTGTGCTTTGAAAGCTCTGATTTGGAAACATCAAAATCAATGTTTTGAGGCACAACAAGGTTTCAAGAAGCAAGTCCCTATTCTGGAGCCTTTAGCGTCAAAATTTCATTTTTACGCACATCATTCTCTTAGAAGCTCATTTCAGAGCTTGTGCCTCGAAAGACCCAGTTTTGGAGCATCAAAATCAATGTTTGGAGACACAACATGGTTTCAAGATGCATGTCCTGATTCTAGAGTCAATAGCGTCAAAATTTGATTTAGGCGCACATTGTGCTCTTAGAACCTCATTTCAAAGCTTTTGCCTCTAAAGCCGTGGTTTCAGAGCAACAAAATCAGTGTTTTGAGGCACAACCAGGTTTCAAGATGCAAGCCCCGATTCTAGAGCCAGGACCCTCAAAATTCAATTTTGATGCACATTTAGAAATTGTGCCTAAAAAGCCCCAGGTTTGGAGCATCAAAATCAATGTTTGGATGGAGGCACAACAAGGTTTCAAGATGCAAGTCTTGATTTTGTAGCCGGTAGCGTTAAAATTTGATTTTCACGCACATCATGCTCTTAGAACCTTGTTTTGGAGCTTATGCCTCAAAATCTTTAGTTTCAAAGCATCAAAATTGGTGTTTGGATGCAAAACAAACTTTCAAGACACATGTCCTCATTTTGAAGCTTGTGCCTTGGAAGCCCAGATTTTGGAACATCAAAATCAATGTTTTGAGACACAACAAGGTTTCAAGAAGCAAGTCCCTATTCCTGATCCTGTACCATCAAAATTCCATTTTGACGCACATCATTCTCTTAGAAACTCATTTAAGAGCTTTTGCCTCGAAAGACTGAGTTTTGGAGCATCAAAATCAATGTTTCAAGATGCAAGTCCCGATTCTAGAGTAAATAGCATCAAAATCTGATTTTGGCACACATCGTGAAAGCCCCGGTTTCAGAGCATCAAAATCAGTGTTTTGAGGCACAACAAGGTTTCAAGATGTGCCCTGGTTCTAGAGCCAATAACATCAAAATTCAATTTTGATGCACATTGTGCTCTTAGAACCCAGTTTTAGAAATTGTGCCTCAAAAGCTCTAGCTTTGGATTACCAAAATCGATGTTTGGAGGCACAACAGGGTTTCAAGATGCAAGTCCTGATTCTGGAGCCGGTAGCGTCAAAATTTGATTTTAACGCACATCTATCTCTTAGAACCTTATTTTGGAGCTTATGCCTCAAAATCTTTGGTTTCGAAGCATCAAAATTGGTGTTTGGAGGCACAACAAGCTTTCAAGATGCAAGTCCCTATTCCGGAGCTTGTAGTGTCAAAATGTGATTTTGATGCACACCATGCTCTTAGAACTTCATTTCAGAGTGTGTGGCTCCAAAGCTCGATTTTCAAAACATCAAAATCAATGTTTAAACGAACAACAAGGTTTGAAGATGCAAGTCCCAATTCTAGAGTCAATAGCGTAAAATTTTGATTTTGGCGCACATCATGCTCTTAGAACCTCATTTTGAAGCTTGTCCCTCGAAAGCCCAAGTTTTGGAGCATCAAAATCAGTGTTTTGAGGCACAACAAGGTTTCAAGATGCAAGCTCTGATTCTAGAGCCAGTAGCATCGAAATTCAATTTTGATGCACATTGTGCTCTTAGAACCCTGTTTTAGAAATTTTGCCTCAAAAGGCCCAATTTTGGAGCATCAAAATCGATGTTTCGAGGCAAAACAAGGTTTCAAGATGCAAGTCCGGATTCTTGCGCCAATAGCATCAAAATTTGATTTGGAGCTTATGCCTCAAAATCTTTAGTTTCAAGCATCAAAATTGTGCTCTTAGAACTTTGTTTTGGAGCTTATGCCTCAAAATCTTTAGTTTCAAAGCATCAAAATTCGTGTTTGGAGTCACAATGAGATTTCACGATGCAAGTCCCTATTCCGGAGCTTGTAGTGTCAAAACGTGATTTTGACGCACATCGTTCTCTTAGAACCTCATTTCGGAGCGTGTTGCTCAAAAGCTCCATTTTCAAAACATCAAAATCAATGTTTAAAGGCACAAATAGGTTTTAAGACATCGTGCTTTTAGAGCCTCATTTCGGAGCTTGTGCCTTGAAAGCCCTGATTTGGGAACATCAAAATCAATGTTTTGAGGCACAACAAGGTTTCAAGAAGCAAGTCCCTATCTGAATGAATTTTGACGCACATCATTCTGTTACAAGCTCATTTCAGAGCTTGTGGCTCGAAAGACCCAGTTTTGGAGCATCAAAATCAATGTCTGGAGGCAAAGCAAAGTTTCAAGATGCAAGCCCCAATAGTAGAGTCAATATCGTCAAAATATGATTTTGGCACACACCGTGCTCTTAGAACCTCATTTCGAAGCTTGTGCCTCGAAAGCCACAGTTTTGGAGCATCAAAATCAGTGTTTTGAGGCACAACAAGGTTTCAAGATGCAAGCCCCGATTCTAGAGCCAGGAGCATCAAAATTCAATTTTGATGCACATTGTGCTCTTAGAACCCTATTTTAGAAATTATGCCTCAAAAGCCCCAATTTTGGAGCATCAAAATTGATGTTTGGAGGCACAAGAAGGTTTCAAGATGAAAGTCCTGATTCTTGAGCCGGTAGAGTCAAAACACAACCAGGTAGAGTCAAGACACAACACCCAATTCTAGAGTCGGTAGCATCAAAACGCAATTTTGATGTATATCGTGCTCTTAGAACCTCATTTTGGAGCTTGTGGCTTGAAAGCCCTAAGTTTGGAACATCAAAATCAATGTTTTGAGGCACAACAATATTTGAAGATGCAAGTCCCGATTCTAGAGTCCATAGCATCAAAAATTAATTTTGGTGCACATCATCCTCTTAGAACCTTATTTCGAAGCTTGTGCGTCGAAAGCCTCAATTTCAGAGCATCAAAATCAGTGTTTTGAGGCACAACATGGTTTCAAAATGCAAGTCCTAATTCTAGAGCCAGTAGCATCAAAATTCAATTTTGATGCACATTATGCTCTTAGAACCTTGTTTTAGAAATTGTGCCTCAAAAGCCCTAGTTTTGGAGCATCAAAATCGATGTTCGGAGGCACAACAAGGTTTCAAGATGCAAATCCTGATTCTGGAGCTGGTAGCATCAAAATTTGATTTTGATGCACATCGTGCTCTTAGAACCTTGTTTTGGAGCTTATGCCTCAAAATCTTCGGTTTCAAAGCATCAAAATTGGTTTTTGGAGGCACAAAAGGCTGATTTTGGTGCACATCTTGCACTTAGAACCTCTTTTTCAAAGCTTATGCCCCAAAAGCCTCGGTTTTGGAGCATCAAAATCAGTGTTTTGCAACAAGTTTTCAAGATGCAAGCCCTGATTCTAGAGCCAGTAGCATCAAAATTCAATTTTGATGCACATTGTGCTATTAGAACCCTGTTTTAGAAATTGTACCTCAAAAGGCCCAGTTTTGGAGCATCAAAATCGATGTTTGGAGGCACAACAAGGTTTATCTTGAAAGCTTGTTGTGCCTACAAACATAAATTTTGATGCTTCGAAACCAAAGATTTTGAGGCATAAGCTCCAAAACAAGATTCTAAGAGCACGATGTGCGCAAAATCAAATTTTGACTCTATCGGCTCAAGAATCAGGACTTGCATCTTTAAACCTTGTTGTGATTCCAAACATCGATTTTGATGCTCCAAAACTAGGGCTTTTGAGGCACAATTTCTAAAACAGGGTTCTAAGAGCACAATGTGCATCAAAATTGAATGTTGATGCTACTGGCTCTAGAATCAGGGCTTGCATCTTGAAACCTTGTTGTGCCTCAAAACCTTGATTTTGATGCTCTGAAACCAGGGCTTTCAAGGCACAAGATTCGAAATGAGGTTCTCAGAACACGATGTGCGCCAAAATTAGATTTTGATGATATTGACACTAGAATTGAGACTTGCATCTTGAAACATTGTTGTGCCTCCAAACATCAATTGTGATGCTCCAAAACTGAGGCTTTTGAGGCACAATTTCTAAAACAGGGTTCTAAGAGCACAATGTGCATCAAAATTGAATTTTGATGCTACTGGCTCTAGAATCGGGGCTTGTATCTTGAAACCTTGTTGTGCCTCAAAACACTGATTTTGATGCTCTACAACTGGGGCTTTCGAGGCACAAGCTTCGAAATAAGGTTCTAAGAGCACGATGTGGCCCAAATCAGATTTTGACGCTACTGACTCTAGAATCGGGACTTGCATCTTGTAACGTTGTTGTGCCTCCAAACATTGATTTTGATGCTCCTAAACTGGGTCTTTCGAGGCACAAGTTCCGAAATGAGCTTCTAAGAGCATGATGTGCATCAAAATTGAATCTTGACGCTACAGGCTCTAGAATAGGAACTTGCTTCTTGAAACCTTGTTGTGCCTTTAAACTTTGAATTTGAGGTTTCAAAACTAGAGCTTTCGAGCCGCACACTCTGAAATGAGGTTCTGGAATAGGGACTTGCATCTTGAAAGGTTGTTGTGCCTCCAAACACTAGTTTTGATGTGTCGAAATCAAAGATTTTGAGGCATAACCTCCAAAACAAGGTTCTAAGAGCATGATGTACGTCAAAATCAAAATTTGACGCTACCGGCTCTAGAATGAGGACTTGCATCTTGAAACCTTGTTGTGCCTCCAAACATCGATATTGATGCTCCAAAATTGGGGATTTTGAGGCACAATTTCTAAAATAGGGTTCTAAGAGCACAATGTGCATCAAAATTGAATTTTGATGGTACTGGCTCTAGAATTGGGGCTTGCATCTTGAAACCTTGTTGTGCCTCAAAACACTGATTTTGGTGCTCCGAAATGAGGTTCTAAGAGCATGATGCCAAAATCAGATTTTGACGCTATTGACTCTAGAATCGAGACTTGCATCTTGAAACCTTATTGTGCCTTTAAACATTGATTTTGATGTTTTGAAACTGGAGCTTTCGAGCCACACGCTCTGACATGAGGTTCTAAGAACATGATGTGCATCAAAATCATGTTTTGAAACTGTAGGCTCTAGAATATGGACTTTCTTCTTGGATGCTTGTTGTGCTTGCAAACACCAATTTCGATGCTTCGAAACCGAAGATTTCGAGGCATAAGCTATAAAACAAGGTTTTAAGAGCATGATGTGCGTTGGAATCAAATTCTGACTCTATCGGCTCCAAAATTAGGCGTTACATCTTGAAACCCTTTTGTGCCTCCAAACATTGATTTTGATGCTCCAAAACTGGGGCTTTTGAGGCACAATTTCTAAAACAGGGTTGTAAGAGCACAATGTGCATCAAAATTAAATTTTGATGCTAGTGGCTCTAGAATCGGGGCTTGCATCTTGAAACCTTGTTGTGTCTCAAAACACTGATTTTGATGCTCTGAAACTAGGGCTTTCGAGGCACAAGCTTGGAAATGAGGTTCTAAGAGCACGATGTGCACCAAAATAAGTTTTTGACGCTATTGACTCTAGAATCGGGACTTGCATCTTCAAACCTTGTTGTGCCTCTAAACATTGATTTTGATGTTCAAAAATTACGTTTTGACGCTACCGACTCTGGAATTGGGACTTGTGTCTTGACTCTACCTTGTTGTGTTTTGACTCTACCGGCTAAAGAATCAGGACTTGCATCTTGAAACCTTGTTGTGCCTCCAAACCTCGATTTCGATGCTCCAAACTTGGGGCTTTTGAGCCACAATTTCTAAAACAGGGTTCTAAGAGCACAATGTGCATGAAAAATGAATTTTGATGCTCCTGGCTCTAGAATCGGGGCTTGCATCTTGAAACCTTGTTGTGCCTCAAAACACTTATTTTGATGCTCCGAAACTGTGGCTTTCGAGGCACAAGCTTTGAAATGAGGTTCTAAGAGCATGATGTGCGCAATCGAGACTTGCATCTTGAAACCTTGTTGTGCTTCCAGACACTGATTTTGATGCTCCAAAACTAGATCTTTCGAGCCACAAGCTCCGAAATGAGCTTCTAAGAGAATGATGTGCGTCAAAATTCTGACGCTATAGGATTCGGAATAGGGACTTGCTTCTTGAAACCTTGTTGTGCCTCAAAACATTGATTTTGATGTTCCCAGATCAGGGCTTTCAAGGCACAAGCTCCAAAATGAGGTTCTAAGAGCACGATGTCCATCAAAATTGCGTTTAACGCTACCGACTCTGGAATTGGGACTTGTGTCTGGAAACCTTGTTGTGCCTCCAAACACTAATTTATGCTCTAAAAAGGAGGCTTTTGAGGGACGACCTTTGAAATGGGTTTCTAAGAATGCCATGTTTATCAAAATCATGTTTTAACGCTATCAACTTGACAATCGAGACTTGTGTCTTGAAACCTTGTTGTGCCTTTAAATATTGATTTTGATGTTTTGAAACTAGAGCTTTTGAGCAATACGCTCCGAAACGAGGTTCTAAGAGCACGATGTGCATCAAAATCACGTTTTGACACTACAACCTCCGGAATAGGGACTTGCGTAGTGAAAGCTTGTTGTGCCTCCAGACACCATTTTGGTGCTTCTAAACTGAAGATTTTGAGGCATAAGCTCCAAAACAATGTTCTAAGAGCACAATGTGTGTCAAAATCAAATTTTGATGCTACCAACTGAAGAATCAGGACTTGCATCTTCAAACTTTTTTGTGCCTCTAAACATCGATTTTGATGCTCCAAAACTAAGGCTTTTGAGGCACAATTTCTAAAACAAGAGCGGTTCTAAGAGCACAATGTGAATCAAAATTGAATTTTGATGCTACTAGGTCTATAATCGGGGCTTGCACTTGAAAACTTATTGTGCCTTAAAACACTAATTTTGATGATTCGAAACTGGGGCTTTTGAGGCAAAAGCTTCGAAATGAGGTTCTAAGTGCACGATGTGCGCCAAAATCAGATTTATACGCTATTGACTCTAGAATCGGGACTTGCATCTTGAAACCTTGTTGTGCCTCAAAACATTGATTTTGATGCTCCAAAATTGGGTCTTTCGAGGCATAAGCTCCGCAATGAGCTTCTAAGAGAATGATGTGCGTCAAAATGCAATTTTGACGCTACAAGCTCCAGAATAGGAACTTGCTTCTAGAAACCTTATTGTGCCTCCAATCACTGATTTTCATGTTTCAAACTCGAGGCTTTCAAGGTACAAGCTCCGAAATGAGGTTCTAAGAGCACGATGTACATCAAAATTGTGTTTTGACGCTACCGACTCTAGAATTGGGACTTGCATCTTGAAAAGTTGGAGTGCCTCCAAACACTAATTTTTATGCTCTAAAAATGAGGCTTTTGAGGTACGACCTCCGAAATGAGGTTCTAAGAGCACAATGGACATCAAAATTGAATTTTGATGCTACTGGCTCTGGAATCGGGGCTTGCATTTTGAAACCTAGTTGTGCTTCAAAACATTGATTTTGATGCTCTGAAATTGGGGCTTTCGAGGCACAAGCTTCGAAATGAGGTTCTAAGAGCACGATGTGCACCAAAATCAGATTTTGATGCTATTGACTCTAAAATCGGGACTTGCATCTTGAAACCTTGTTGTGCCTCCAAACATTGATTTTGATGCTCCAAAACTGGGTCCTTCAAGGCATAAGCTCTAAAATGAGCTTCTAAGAGAATGATGTGCGTCAAAATGGAATTTTAACACTATAGGCTCTGGAATAGGGACTTCTTGAAACCTTGTTGTGCCTCAAAACATCAAAATGGCAGAACGAAGGAACCCCAACCCCATTCTGGTTGTCATCACTCGCTGACCCTCTCTCTCTTAAGTTTCCAGAACCATGCCTTTCTCCTTTCCCCCTATTTCCATATTGAAGGGGAATCGGAGAAGGATATGACTCGATGAAATGAATCGATACATCCTGAACCGTATATGCTTGCCCTTTTCTGCATTACCACATCAATAGACCAGATTAGATTGCTTAGATCACTTGGTCCTTGCTAGCCCTTTACCTTAGCCGATTTCACCTATCGTTTAGCCACATTTGGACACCACTGACATCATTTCTTGGACACTATTTAGAGCCTCCCACTTGACAGAAGATTTATAGATTTGAGAGACAGGAACCACTACATCCAAAATCAGGGCTTTCAAGGCACAAGTTTTGAAATGAGGTTCTAAGAGCACGATGTACATCAAAATTGCGTTTTAATGCTACCGACTCTGGAATTGGGACTCTTGTCTTGAAACCTTGTTGCATCTCCAAACACTAATTGTTATGCCTCAAAAATGAGGATTTTGAGGCATGACCTCCGAAATCAGTTTCTAAAAACACAATGTTTGTCAAAATCATGTTCTGAATCTATCAGCTTGAAAATCGGGACTTGTGTCTTGAAACCTTGTTGTGCCTTTAAACATTGATTTTGATGATTTGAAACTGGAGCTTTCGAGCCACATGCTCTGAAATGAGATTCTAAGAGCATGATGTGCATCAAAATCATGTTTTGATAGTACAGGCTCCAGAATAGGGACTTGCGTCTTGAAAGCTTGTTGCGACTCCAAACACCAATTTTGATGTTTCGAAACCGAACATTTTGAGGCATAAGCTACAAAACAAGGATCTAAGAGCATGATGTGCGTTAAAATCAAATTCTGACGCTACCGCCTCCATAATCAGGACTTGCATTGTCAAACATTGTTGTGCCTCAAAACATCGATTTTGATGCTCCAAAACTAGGGCTTTGGAGGCACAATTTCTAAAACAGGGTTCTAAGAGCACAATATGCATCAAAATTAAATTTTGATGGTACTAGCTCTAGAATCGGCGCTTGCATCTTGAAACCTTGTTGTGCCTCAAAACACTGATTTTGATGCTACAAAACTGGGGCTTTCGAGGCACAAGCTTCGAAATGAGGTTCTAAGAGCACAATGTGTGCCAAAATCAGACTTTGATGCTATTGACTCTAGAATCAGGACTTGCATCTTGAAACCTTGTTGTGCCTCCAAACATTGATTTTGATGCTCCAAAACTGGGTCTTTCAAGGCACAAGCTCCGAAATGAGCTTCTAAGACAATGATGTGCGTCAAAATGGAATTTTGACGCTACAGGCTCCGGAATAGGACCTTGCTTCTTGAATCCTTGTTGTGCCTCAAAATATTGATTTTAATATTCCAAAATCAGTGCTTTGAAGACACAAGCTTTGAAATGCGCTTCTACGAGCATGATGAACATCAAAATTGCGTTTTAACACTACCGACTCAGGAATTTGTACTTGTGTCTTGAAACCTTGTTGTGCCTCCAAACACTAATTTTTATGCTCCAAAAATGAGGCTTTTGAGGCACAACCTCCGAAATGAGGTTCTAAGAACACCATGTTTGTCAAAATCGTGTTTTTGATGCTATCAGCTTGAAAATTGTGACTTGTGTCTTGAAACCTTGTTGTGCCTTTAAACATTGATTTTGCTGTTTTGAAACTGGAGCTTTCGAGCCACACGCTCTGAAATGAGGTTCTAAGAGCACGATGTGCGTCAAAATCAAATTTTGATGGTACCAGTTCTAGAATCAAGACTTGCTTCTTGAAACATTGTTGTGCCTTTAAACATCGATTTTGATGCTCCAAAAATGGGGCTTTGAGGCACAATTTCTAAAACAAGGTTCTAAGAGCACAATGTGCATCAAAATTGAATTTTGATGCTACTAGCTCAAGAATCGGGGCTTGCATCTTGAAACCTTGTTGTGCCTCAAAACAATGATTTTGATGCTCCGAAACTAGGGCTTTCGAGGCACAAGCTTCGAAATGAGGTTCTAAGAGCAGGATGTGCGCGAAAATCAAATTTTGATGCTATTGACTCTAGAATGAAGACTTGCATCTTCAAACCTTGTTGTGCCTCCAAACATTGATTTTGATGCTCCAAAACTGGGTCTTTCAAGGTACCAGCTCTGAAATGAGCTTCTAAGAGAATGGTGTGCGTCAAAATGGAATTTTGACGCTACAGGCTCTGAAATAGGGACTTGCTTCTTGAAACCTTGTTGTGCCTCAAAACATTGATTGTGATGTTCCAAAATCATGGCTTTCAACGCACAAGATCCAAAATGAGGTTCTAAGAGGACGATGTACATCAAAATTGCATTTTGACATTACCGACTTTGTAATTCGAAATTGTGTCTTGAAACCTTGTTGTGCCTCCAAACACTAATTTTTATGCTCCAAGAATGAGGCTTTTGAGGCACAACCTCTGAAATGAGGTTCTAAGAACACCATGTTTGTCAAAATCATCTTTTGACACTATCAGCTTGAGAATCGGGACTTGTGGCTTGAAACCTTGCTGTGCCTTTAAATATTGATTTTGATGTTTTGAAACTGGAGCTTTCAAGCCACATGCTCTGAAACAAGGTTCTAAGAGCATGATGTGCATCAAAATCACGTTTTGACACTACAGGCTCTAGAATTGGGGCTTGCATCTTGAAAACTTGTTGTGCCTCAAAACACTGATTTTGGTGCTCTGCAACCGAGGCTTTCGAGGCACAAGCTTCAAAATGAGGTTCTAAGAGCATGATGTGCACCAAAATTATATTTTGATGCTATTGACTCTAGAATCGAGACTTGCATCTTGAAACCTTGTTGTGCTTCCAAACATCGATTTTGATTCTCCAAAACTAGGGCTTTTGAGGCACAATTTCTAAAACAGGGTTCTTAGAGCACAATGTGTATCAAAATTGAATTTTGATGCTACTGGCTCTAGAATCGAGGCTTGCATCTTGAAACCTTGTTGTGCCTCAAAACATTGATTTTGATGCTCCGAAAATGCGAGGCACAAGCTTCAAAATGAGTTTCTAAGAGCACGATGTGAGCCAACATCAGATTTTGACGCTATTGACTCTAGAATCGGGAGTTGCATCTTGAAACCTTGTTTTGCCTCCAAACATTGATTTTGATGCTAAAAAACTGGGTCTTTCGAGGCACAAGCTCTGAAATGAGCTTCTAAGAGAATGATGTGCGTCAAGATGAAATTTTGATGCTACAGGCTTTCGAATAGGTACTTGTTTCTTGAAACCTTGTTACACCTCAAAAGATTGATTTTGATGTTCCAAAATCAGGGCTTCCAAGGTACAAGCTCTGAAATGAGGTTCTAAGAGCACGATGTACATCAAAATTGCATTTTGATACTACCGACTCTGGAATTGGGATTTTTGTCTTTAAACCTTGTTGTGGCTCCAAACACCAATTTTTATGCTTCGAAACCAAAGATTTTGACGCATTATTTTCAAAACAAGGTTCTAAGAGAACTATGTTCGTCAAAATCAAATTTTGACGCTACCGCATCTAGAATTAGGACTTGCATCTTGAAACCTTGTTGTGCCTCCAAACATCAATTTTGATACTCCAAAGCTGGGTCTTTTGAGGGACAATTTCTAAAACAGGTTGCTGAGAGCACAATGTGCATCAAAATTGAATTTCGATGCTATTGGCTTGATAATCGGGGCTTGCATCTTGAAACCTTGTTGTGCCTCAAAACATTGATTTTGATTCTCCGAAACTGGGACTTTCGTGGCACAAGCTTCAAAATGAGGTTCTAAGAGCACGATGTGTGCCAAAATCAGATTTTCACGCTATTGACTCTAGAATCGAGACTTGCATCTTGAAACCTTGTCGTGCCCTCAAACATTGATTTTGATGCTCCAAAATTAGGGTTGTCAAGGCACAAGCTTCGAAATGAGGTTCTAAGAGCACGATGTACATTAAAATTGTGTATTGACTCTACCAACTCTGGAATTGGGATTTGTGTCTTGAAACCTTGGTGTGCCTCCAAACACTAATTTTTATGCTCCAAAAATGAGGCTTTTGAGGCACAACCTCCGAAATGAGGTTCTAAAAACACCATGTTTGTCAAAATCATGATTTGATGCTATTAGCTTGAGAAATGAGACTTGTGTCTTGAAACCTTGTTGTGCCTTTAAACATTGATTTTGATGTTTTGAGACTGGAGCTTTTGAGCCACACGCTCTAAAATGAGGTTCTAAGAGCACGATGTGCATCAAAATCACGTTTTGACACTACAGGCTCCGGAATAGGGACTTGCATCTTGAATCCTTGTTGTGCCTCCAAACATTGATTTTGATGCTCCAAAACTGGGTCTTTCGAGGCACAAGCTTCGAAATGAGCTTCTAAGAGAGTGATGTGCGTCAAAATAGAATTTTGATGCTACAGGCTTTGGAATAGAAAAATGCTTCTTGAAATCTTGTTGTGCCTGAAAACATTGATTTTGATGTTCCAAAATCAGGGCTTTCAAGGCACAAGCTCCGAAATGAGGTTCTAAGAGCATCAAAATTGTGTTTTGAGGCTACCGACTCTGGAATTGGGACTTGTGTCCTGAAACCTTGTTGTGCCTCCAAAGTCTAATTTTTATGCTCCAAAAATGATGGTTTTGAGGCACGACCTCCAAAATGAGGTTCTAAGAACACCATGTTTGTCAAAATCATGTTTTGACGCTATCAACTTGAGAATTGGGACTTGTTGTGATTTTAAACATTGATTTTGATGTTATGAAACTAGAGCTTTCTAGCCACACGCTCGGAAATGAGGTTTTCAGAGCACGATGTGCATCAAAATCACGTTTTCACACTTCAGGCTCCGGAATAGAAACATGCGTCCTAAACGTTCGGTGTGCCTCCAAAC
The DNA here is from genome assembly GCF_030272615.1 of Cryptomeria japonica. NCBI lineage: Eukaryota > Viridiplantae > Streptophyta > Pinopsida > Cupressales > Cupressaceae > Cryptomeria > Cryptomeria japonica. The sequence goes on from NC_081413.1 coordinate 375,009,384, forward strand.
ACCAATTTTGATGCTTTCAAACCAAATATTTTAAGGCATAAGCTCCGAAACAAGGTTCTCAGAGCACAAAGTGCGTCAAAATCAAAATTTGACACTACCGGTTCCAGAATCAGGACTTGCATTTGAAATCTTGTTGTGCCTCCAAACATTGATTTTGATGCTGCAAAACTAGGGCTTTTGAGGCATAATTTCTAAAATAAGGTTCTAAGAGCATAATTTGGATCAAAAATGAATTTTGATTCTACTGGCTCTACAATCAGTGCTTGTATCTTAAAACTTTGTTGTGCCCCAAAACACTGATTTTGATGCTACGAAACCGGGGTTTTCGAGGCAAAAGATTCGAAATGAGGTTCTAAGAGCACGATGTGCTCCAAAATCAGATTTTGATGCTATTGACTCTAGAATCGGGACTTGCATCTTGAAACCTTGTTGTGCCTCCAAACATTGATTTTGATGTTCCAAAACTGAGACTTTTGAGGCACAAGCTTCGAAATGAGCTTCTAAGAGAATGACATGCGTCAAAATAGAATTTTGATGCTACAGGCTCTAGAATAGGGACTTGCTTCTTGAAACCTTGTTGTGCCTCAAAACACTGATTTTTATGCTCTGAAATCAGGGCTTTCGAGCCACAAGCTTCAAAATGAGGTTCTATGAGCATGATGTGCGCTAAAATCAGATTTTGACGCTTTTGACTCTAGAACCAGGACTTGCATCTTAAAACCTTGTTGTGCTTCCAAACATTGATTTTGATGCTCTAAAACTGGGTCTTTCGAGGCACAAGCTCCGAAATGAACTTCTAAGAGTATGATATGCCTCAAAATGTAATTTTGATGCTACAGGTTCCAAAATAGGGACTTGCTTCTTGAAACCTTGTTGTGCCTCGAAACATTGATTTTGATGTTCCAAGATCAGGGCTTTCAAGGCAAAACCTCCGAAATGAGGTTCTAAGAGCATGATGTACATTAAAATTGTGTTTTGACGCTACCGACTCTGGAATTGGGACTTGTGTCTTGAAACCTTGTTGTGCCTCCAAACACTAATTTTTACGCTCCAGAAATGAGGCTTTTGAGGCACAACCTCTGAAATGAGGTTCTAGGAACACCATGTTTGTAAAAATCGTGTTTTGACCCTATCAGCTTGAGAATCGCGACTTGTGTCTTGAAACCTTGTTGTGCCTTTAAACATTGATTTTCATGTTTTGAAACTGGAGCTTTCGAGCGACACGCTCCGAAACGAGGTTCTAAGAGCACGATGTGCATCAAAATCACGTTTTTACACTACAGGCTCCGGAATAGGGACTTGCATCTTGAAAGCTTGTTGTACCTACAAATAGGAATTTCAATGCTTTGAAACCGAAGATTTTGAGGCATAAGCTCCAAAACAAGGTTCTAAGAGCATGACATGTGTCAAAATCAAATTTTGACTCTACCGACTCAACAATCAAGACTTGCATCTTGAAACCTTGTTGTGCCTCCAAACATCGATTTTGGTGCTCCAAAACTGGGGATTTTGAGGCATAATTTCTAAAACAGGGTTCTAAGAGCACAATGTGCATCAAAATTGAATTTTGATGATATTGGCTTTAGATTCAGGGCTTGCATCTTGAAACCTTGTTGTGCCTCAAAACACTGATTTTGATGCTCTGAAACTAGGGCTTTCAAGGCACAAGCTTTGAAATGAGGTTCTAAGATAACGATGTGCGCCAAAATTAGATTTTGACGATATTGACTCTAGAATCGGGACTTGCATCTTGAAACCTTGTTGTGCCTCCAAACATCTATTTTGATGCTCCAAAACTGGGGCTTTTGAGGCACAATTTCTAAAACCGGGTTCTAAGAGCACAATGTGCATCAAAATTGAATTTTGATGCTACTGGCTCTAGAATCGGGGCTTGCATCTTGAAACCTTGTTGTGCCTCAAAACACTGATATTGATGCTCCACAACTGAGGCTTTCGAGGCACATGCTTCGAAATAAGGTTCTAAGAGCACGATGTGCCCCAAATCAGATTTTGACACTATTGACTCTAGAATCGGGTCTTTTGAGGCACAAGCTCCGAAATTGGGTTTTGACGCTACTGACTCTAGAATTGGGACTTGTGTTTTGAAACCCTTTTGTGCCTCCAAAAATTAGGCTTTTGAGGCACAACCTCCGAAATGAGGTTCTAAGAACACCATGTTTGTCAAAACCGTGTTTTGACGCTATCAGATTAAGAATCGGGACTTGTGTCTTGAAACCTTGTTGTGCCTTTAAACTTTGATTTTGATGTTTCGAAACTGGAGCTCTCGAGCCACACACTCCGAAAGGAGGTTCTAACAACAAGATGTGCTTCAAAATCATGTTTTGACACTACAGGCTCCAGAATAGGGACTTGCGTCTTGAAAGGTTGTTGTGCCTCCACACACCAATTTTGATGCTACGAAATTGAAGATTTGAGGCATAAGCTCCAAAACAAGGTTCTAAGAGCATGATGTGCATCAAAATCAAATTTTGACGCTACCGGCTCCAGAATGAGGACTTGCATCTTGAAACCTTGTTGTACCTCAAAACACTGATTTTGATGCTCCAAAACCGGGGCTTTCAAGTTTCAAGCTTCAAAATGAGCTTCTAAGAGCACGATGTGTGGAAAAATCATATTGTGACACTATTGACTCTAGAATCGAGACTTGCATTTTGAAACTTTATTGTGCCTCTAGACATTGATTTTGATGATCCAAAACTGGGTTTTTTGAGGCACAAGCTCCGAAGTGAGCTTCTAAGAGAATGATGTACGTCAAAATGGAATTTTGACACTATAGGTTCCAGAATAGCGACTGCTTCTTGAAACCTTGTTGTGCCTCAAACCATTCATTTTGATGTTCCAAAATCAGGGCTTTCAAGGCACAAGCTCCAAAATGAGGTTCTAAGAGCAAGCTGTACATAAAAATTGTTTTTTGATGCTACCAACTCTGGAATTGGTATTTGTATCTTGAAAGCTTGTTGTGCGTCCAAACACTAATTTTTATGCTCCAAAAATGAGGCTTTTGAGGCACAACGTCTGAAATGAGGTTCTAAGAACACCATGTTTTTCAAAATTAGCTTGAGAATCAGGACTTGTGTCTTGAAACCATGTTGTGCTCCGGAATAGGGACTTGCATCTTCAAAGCTTATTGTGCCTCCAAACACCAATTTTGATGCTTCGAAACCGAAGATTTTGAGGCATAAGCTCCAAAAAAAGGTTCTAAATCAAATTTTGATGCTACCGACTCCAGAATCAGGACTTGCATCTTGAAACCTTGTTGTGCCTCCAAACATCGATTTTGATGCTCCAAAATTGGGGCTTTTGAGGCACAATTTCTAAAACAGGGTCCTAAGAGCACAATGTGCATCAAAATCACGTTTTGACACTAAAGGCTCTGGAATAGGGACTTTCATTTTGGATTTTTTTTGTGCTTGGAAACACCAATTTCGATGCTTCGAAACCAAAGATTTCGAGGCATAAGCTCCAAAACAAGGTTTTAAGAGCACAATGTGCGTTAGAATCAAATTCTGACTCTACCGGCTCTAGAATCAGAACTTGCATCTTGAAACCTTGTTGTGCCTCCAAACATCGATTTTTATGCTCCAAAACTGGGGCTTTTGAGGCACAATTTCTAAAACAGGGTTGTAAGAGAACAATGTGCATCAATATTAAATTTTGATGCTAGTGGCTCTAGAATCGGAGCTTGCATCTTGAAATGTTGTTGTGTCTCAAAACACTGATATGCACCAAAATCAGCACGATGTGCACCAAAATCAGTTTTTGACGCTATTGACTCTACAATCGGGACTTGCATCTTCAAACCTTGTTTTGCCTCAAAACATTGATTTTGATGTTCCAAAATCAGGGCTTTCAAGGCACAAGCTCTGAAATGAGGTTCTAAGAGCACGATGTACATCAAAATTGCGTTTTGACACTACCGACTCTGGAATTGGGACTTGTGTCTTGACTCTCTACCTTGTTGTGTTTTTACTCTACCGACTCAAGAATCAGTACTTGCATCTTGAAACATTGTTGTGCCTCCAAACATCAATTTTGATGCTTCAAAACTGGGGCTTTTGAGGGACAATTTATAAAATAGGGTTCTAAGAGTACAATATGCATCCAAATTGAATTTTGATGCTCCTGGCTCTAGAATCAGGGCTTGCATCTTGAAACCTTGTTGTGCCTCAAAACACTGAATTTGATGCTCCCAAACCAGGGCTTTCAAGGCACAAGCGTCAAAATGAGCTTGTAAGAGCACGATGTGCACCAAAATCAAATTTTGACGCTATTGACTCTAGAATCAGGACTTGCATCTTTGAACCTTGTTGTGCCTTTAAACATTGATTTTGATTCTCCAAAACTGGGTGTTTCGAGGCACAAGCTCCAAAATGAGATTCTTAGAGAATGATGTGCGTCAAAATGGAATTTTGACGCTACAGGCTCCAGAATAGGGACTTTCTTCTTGAAACTTTGTTGTGCCTCAAAACATGGATTTTGATGTTCCAAAATCAGGGTTTTCAAGGCACAAGCTCTGAAATGAGGTTCTAAAAGCACGATGTACATCAAACTTGTGTTTGTACGCTACCGACTCTAGAATTGGGACTTGTGTCTTGAAACCTTGTTGTGCCTCCAAACACTAATTTTTATTCTCAAAAAATAAGGCTTTTGAGGCACAACCTCTGAAATGAGGTTCTAAGAACACTATGTCTATCAAAATCATGTTTTGATGCTATCGGCTTGAGAATCAAGACTTGTGTGTTAGAACATTGATTTTGATGTTCTGAAACTAGAGCTTTCGAGCCACACGCTCCGAAACGAGGTTCTAAGAGCACGATGTGCATCTTGAAAGCTTGTTGTGCCTCCAAAGACCAATTTTGATGCTTCAAAACCGAAGATTTTGAGGCATAAGCTCCAAAACAAGGTTCTAAGAGCATGATATGCGTCAAAATCAAATTTTGACACTACCCGCTCCAGAATCGAGGCCTGCATCTTGAAACCTTGTTGTGCCTCAATAAACTGATTTTGATACTCCCAAACTGGAGTTTTTAAAGCAGAAGCTTCAGAATGACGTTCTAAGAGCACAATGTGCGCCAAAATTAGATTTTGACGTTATTGACTCTAGAATCGGCACTTGCATCTTCAAACCTTGTTGTGCCTCCAAACATTGATTTTGATGCTCCAAAACTGGGTCTTTCGAGGTACAAGATCAAACCTTGTTTTGCCTCCAAACATGAATTTTTATGCTCCAAAATGAGGTTCTATGAACACCATGTTTGCCCAATTCCATAGTCGGTAGCATCAAAACACAATTTTGATGTACATCGTGCTCTTAAAACGTCATTTTGGAGCTTATGCCTTGAAAGCTCTTATTTGGAAACATCAAAATCAATGTTTTGAGGCACAACAAGGTTTCAAGAAGCAAGTCCCTATTCTGGAGCCTTTAGCGTCAAAATTTCATTTTTACGCACATCATTCTCTTAGAAGCTCATTTTAGAGCTTGTGCCTCGACAGACCCAGTTTTGGAGCATCAAAATCAATGTTTGGAGAAACAACATGGTTTCAAGATGCATGTCCTGATTTTAGAGTCAATAGCGTCAAAATTTGATTTTGGTGCACATTGTGCTCTTAGAACCTCATTTCAAAGCTTGTGCATCTAAAGCCCTGGTTTCAGAGCAATAAAATCAGTGTTTTGAGGCACAACCAGGTTTCAAGATGCAAGCCTCGATTCTAGAGCCAGGACCCTCAAAATTCAATTTTGATGCACATTTAGAAATTGTGCCTGAAAAGCCCCAGGTTTGGAGCATCAAAATCAATGTTTGGATGGAGGCACAACAAGGTTTCAAGATGCAAGTCTTGATTTTGTAGCCGGTAGCATTAAAATTTGATTTTCACACACATCGTGCTCTTAGAACCTTGTTTTGGAGCTTATGCCTCAAAATCTTTAGTTTCAAAGCATCAAAATTGGTGTTTGGAGGCAAAACAAACTTTCAAGATGCATGTCCTCATTTTGAAGCTTGTGCCTTGAAAGCCCAGATTTTGGAACATCAAAATCAATGTTGTGAGACACAACAAGGTTTCAAGAAGCAAGTCCCTATTCCGGAGCCTATAGCATCAAAATTCCATTTTGACGCACATCATTCTCTTACAAGCTCATTTCGGAGCTTGTGCCTCGAAAGACCCTATTTTGGAGCATCAAAATCAATGTTTGGAGGCACAACAAGGTTGAAATTGTGCCCTTAGAGCCCTGTTGTAGAAATTGCATTTGAATGCTACTGGCTCTAGAATCGGGGCTTGCAACTTCAACCTTGTGCTCTTAGAACCCTGTTGTAGAAATTGTGCCTCAAAAGCCCCAGTTTTGGAGCATGAAAATCGATGTTTGGAAGCACAACAAGGTTTCAAGATGCAAGTCTTGATTTTGGAGCCGGTAGCATAAAAAATTGTTTTTGACACACATCATGCTCTTAGAAACTTATTTTGGACCTTGTGCCTCAAAATTTTGGTTTCGAAGCATCAAAATTGGTGTTTGGAGGCACAACAAGCTTTCAAGACGCAAGTCCCTATTCCGGAGTCTGTAGTGTCAAAATATGATTTTGATGCACATCGTGCTCTTAGAACCTCGTTTCAGAGCGTGTGGCTTGAAAGCTCCAGTTTCAAAACATCAAAATCAATGTTTAAAGGCACAATAAGGTTTCAAGACACAAGTCCTAATTCTCAAGCTGATAGCGTCAAAACATGATTTTGACAAACATGGTATTCTTAGAACCTCATTTCGGAGGTTGTGCCTCAAAAGCCTCATTTTTGGAGCTTAAAAATTAGTGTTTGGAGGCACAACAAGGTTTCGAGACACAAGTCCCAATTCCAGAGTTGGTAGCATCAAAATGCATCTTTGATGTACATCGTGCTCTTAGAACCCCATTTCGGAGCTTGTGCCTTCAAAGCCCTGATTTTGGAACATCAAAATCAATGTTTTAAGGGACAACAAGGTTTCAAGAAGCAAGTCCCTATTCCGGAGCCTGTAGCGTCAAAATTCCATTTTGATGCACATCATTCTCTTAAAAGCTTATTTTGGAGTTTGTGCCTCAAAAGACCCAGTTTTGGAGCATCAAAATCAATGTTTGGAGGCACAACAAGGTTTGATGCAAGTCTGGATTCTAGAGTCATTATCAATAGCATTAAAATCGAAAGCCCCTATTTTGCATCAAAAGCAGCGTTTTGAGGCACAACAAGGTTTCAAGATGCAAGCCCCGATTCTAGAGCTAGTAGCATCAAAATTGAATTTTGATGCACTTCAATTTTGATGCACATTGTGCTCTTAGAACCCTTTTTTAGAAATTCTGCCTCAAAAGCCCCAGTCTTGGAGCATCAAAATCGATGTTTTGAGGCACAACAAGGTTTCAAGATGCAAATCCTGATTTTGGAGACGGTAGCGTCAAAATTTGATTTTGATGCACATCGTGCTCTTAGAACCTTCTTTTGGAACTTATGCCTCAAAATCTTTGATTTCGAAGGATCAAAATTGGTGTTTGGAAGCACAACAATCTTTCAAGACGAAGTCCCTATTTCGAAGCCTATAGTGTCAAAACATGATTTTGATACACATCGTGCTCTTATAATTCCGTTTCGGAGCGTGTGGCTCGAAAGTTCGAATTTCAAAACAACACAATCAATGTTTAAAGGCACAACAAGGTTTCAAGACAGAAGTCCTAATTCTCAAGCTGATAGTGTCATTTCGAAGCTTTTGCCTCGAAAGCCCAGGTTTCGGAGCATCAAAATCAGTGTTTTGAAGCGCAACAAGGTTTCAAGACACAAGTCCCAATTCTCAAGCTGATAGCATCAAAACATGATTTTGACAAACATGGTGTTCTTAGAACCTCATATCGGAGGTCGTGCCTCAAAAGCCTAATTTTTGGAGCATAAAAATTAGTGTTTGGAGGCACAAAAAAGTTTCAAGACACAAGTCTTTATTCAAAAGTCGGTAGTGTCAAAATGCAATTTTGATGTATATCGTGCTCTTTGAACCTCATTTCGGAGCTTCTACCTTGAAAGCCCTGATTTTGGAACGTCAAAATAAATGTCTTGAGGCAGAAAAAGGTTTCAAGAAGCAAGTCCCTATTCCATAGCCTGTAGCATTAAAATTCCATTTTGACGCAAATCATTCTCTTAGAAGCTCATTTCGGAGTTTGTCCCTTGAAAGACCTAGTTTTGGAGTATCAAAATCAATGTTTGGAGGCACAACAAGGTTTCAAGATGCAAGCCGTGGTTCTAGAGCCAGTAGCATCAAACTTCAATTTTGATGCATATTTTGCTCTTAGAACCCTATTTCAGAAATTGTGCCTCAAAAGCCCTAGTTTAAGAGCATCAAAATCGATGTTTGGAGGCACAACAAGGGTTCAAGATGCAAGTCCTCCTTCTAGAGCTAGTAGCATCAAAATTTGATTTTGACGCACATGGTGCTCTTAGAACCTTGTTTTGGAGCTTTGACCTCAAAATCTTTGGTTTCGAAGCATCAAAATTGGTGTTTGGAGGCACAACAAGCTTTCAAGACCCAAGTTCCTATTCCAGAGCCTTTAGCGTCAAAACGTGATTTTGATGCACATCGTGCTCTAAGAACCTCGTTTCGAAATGTGTGGCTCAAAAGCTCTAGTTTTAAGACATCAAAATCAATGTTTAAAAGAACAAAAAGGTTTCACGACACAAGTCCCGATTATCAAGCTGATAGCGTCAAAACATGATTTTGACAAACATTATGCTCTAAGAACCTCATTTCGGAGCTTGTGCCTTGAAAGGGATTTTGGAACATAAAAATCAATATTTTGAGGCACAACAAGGTTTCAACAAGCAAGTCCCTATTCCGGAGCCTGTAGCGTCAAAATTCTATTTTGATGCCCATCATTCTCTTAGAAGCTCATTTTGGAGCTTGTATGTCAAAAGACCCAGTTTTGGAGCATCAAAATCAATGTTTGTAGGCACAACAAGGTTTCAAAATGCAAGTCCCGATTCTAGAGTCAATAGAATCAAAATCTGCTTTTGGCGCACATCGTCCTCTTAGAATCTCATTTCGAAGCTTGTGCCTCGAAAGCCCTAGTTTTAGAGCATCAAACTGAGTGTTTCGAGGCACCACAAGGTTTCAAGATGCATGCCCTGATTCTAGGGCCAGTAGCATCAAAATTCAATTTTGATGCACATTGTGATCTTAGAACCCTGTTTTAGAAATTGTGCCTCAAAAGCACCCCAATTTTGGAGCATCAAAATCGATGTTTACAGGCACAACAAAATTTCAAGATGCAAGGTCTAATTCTGTAGCCAGTAGCGTCAACATTTGATTTTGACGCACATCGTGTTCTTAGAACCTTGTTTTGGAGCTTATGCCTCAAAATGTTCGGTTTTTAAGCATCGAAATTGGTGTTTGGAGGCACAACAAGCTTTCAAGATGCAAGTCCCTATTCTGTAGCCTGTAGTGTCAAAATGTGATTTTGATGCACATCGTGCTCTTAGAACCTCATTTTGGAGCGCGTGGCTCGAAAGCTCCAGTTTCAAAACATCAAAATCAATGTTTAAAGGCACAACAAGGTTTAAAGAGACAAGTAGCGATTCTCAAGCTGATAGCGTCAAAATAGATTTTGAAAAACATGGTGTTCTTAGAACATCATTTCGGAGGTTGTGCCTCAAAAGCCTCATTTTTGGAGCATAAAAATTAGTGTTTGGAGGCACAACAAGGTTTCAAGACACATGTCCCAATTCCAGAGTCGGTAGCGTGAAAAGGCAATTTTGATGTACATCATGCTCTTAGAACCTCATTTGGAGCTTGTGCCTTGAAAGCCTTGATTTTGGAATATCAAAATCAATGTTTTGAGGCACAACAAGGTTTCAAAAAGCAACTCCCTATTCTGGAGGCTGTAGCATCAAAATTCCATTTTAACACACATCATTCTCTTAAAAGCTCATTTAGGAGCTTGTGCCTCGAAATACCCAGTTTTGGATCATCAAAATCAATGTAATTTTGATGCTACAGGTTCCAGAATAGAGACTTGCTTCTTGAAACATTGTTGTGCCTCAAAACTTTGATTTTGATGTTCCAAGATCAGGGCTTTCAAGGCAAAAACTTTGAAATGAGGTTCTAAGAGCACGTTGTACATGAAAATTGCGTTTTGACGCTACCAACTTTGGAATTGGGACTTGTGTCTTGAAACCTTGTTGTGCCTCCAAACACTGATTTTTATGCTTCAGAAATGAGGTTCTAAGAACACCATATTTGTAAAAATTGTGTTTTGATGCTATCAGCTTGAGAATCGGGACTTGTGTCTTGAAACCTTGTTGTGCCTCCAAACATCGATTTTGATGCTCCAAAATTGGGGCTTTTGAGGCACAATTTCTAAAATAGGGTTCTAAGAGCACAATGTGCATCAAAATTGAATTTTGATGCTACTGGCTCTAGAATCGGGGCTTGCATCTTGAGACCTTGTGCCTCAAAACACTAATTTTGATGCTCTAAAATTGAGGCTTTCGAGGCACAAGCTACAAAATGAGGTTCTAAGAGCACGATATGCGCCAAAATTAGATTTTGACGATATTGACTCTAGAATCGGGTCTTGCATCTTGAAACCTTATTGTGCCTCAAAATACTGATTTTGATGCTCCGCAACTGGGGCTTTCGAGGCACAAGCTTCGATATGAGGTTCTAAGAGCACCATTTGCCCCAAATCAGATTTTGACGCTATTGACTCTAGAATCGGGACTTGCATCCAAAACTGGGTCTTTTGAGGCACAAGCTCTGAAATGAGCTTTTAAGAGAATGATGTGTGTCAAAGTGGAATTTTGACGTTACAGGCTCTGGAATAGGGACTTGCTTCATGAAACCTTGTTGTCCCTCAAAACATTGATGTTAATGTTCCAAAATCAGGTCTTTCAAGGCACAAGCTCCGAAATGAGGTTATAAGAGCACGATGAGGTTATAATGATGCTACTAACTTTGGAATTGGGACTTGTGTCTTGAAACCTTGTTGTGCCTCCAAACACTAACTTTTATGCTCCAAAAACGAGGATTTTGAGGCACAACCTCCGAAATGTGGTTCTAAAAACACCATGTTTGTCAAAATCGTGTCTTTAAACATTGTTGTGCTTTTAAAAATTGATTTTGATGTTTTGAAACTGTAGCTTTCGAGCTACATGCTCTGAAACAAGGTTCTAAGAGCACGATTTGCGTCAAAATCACGTTTTTACACTACAGGCTCTGGAATAGAGACTTGCATCTTGAAAGCTTGTTGTGCCTCCAAATTTTGATGCTACCGGCTCCAAAATTAGGACTTGCATCTTGAAACCTTGTTGTGCCTCCAAACATCTATTTTGGTGCTCCAAAAGTGGGGCTTTTGAGGCACAATTTCTAAAACAGGGTTCTAAGAGCACAATGTGCATCAAAATTGAATTTTAGATGCTACTCGCTCTAGAATAGGGACTTACATTTTGAAACCATGTTGTGCCTCAAAACACTAATTTTGATGCTTTGAAAATGCAAGGCACAAGCTTGAAAATGAGGTTCTTACAGCAGGATGTGCGCAAAAATCAGATTTTGATGCTATTGACTCTAGAATCGGGACTTGCATCTTGAAAGCTTGTTGTGCCTCCAAACATTGATTTTAATGCTCCAAAACTAGGTCTTTCGAGGCACAAGCTCCGAAATGAGCTTCTAAGAGAATGATGTGCGTCAAAATGGATTTTTGATGCTATAGGCTCTCGAATAGGGACTTGCTTCTTGAAACCTTGTTGTGCCTCGAAACATTGATTTTGATGTTCCAAAATTAGGGCTTTCAAGGTACAAGTGCCAAAATGAGGTTCTAAGAGCATGATGTATATCAAAATTGCATTTTGACGCTACCAACTCAGGAATATGGACTTGTGTCTTGAAAGCTTGTTGTGGCTCCAAACACTAATTTTTATGCTCCAAAAAATAAGGCTTTTGAGGTACAACCTCCAAAGTGAGGTTCTATGAACACCATGTTTGTCAAAATTGTGTTTTGAAGCTATCAGCTTGAGAATCGGGACTTGTGTCTTGAAACCTTGTTGTGCCTTTAAACATTGATTTTGATGTTTGAAACTGGATCTTTAGAGCACACACTCTGAAATGAGGTTCTAAGAGTACGATGTGCATCAAAATCATGTTTTGACACTACAGGCTCCGGAATAGGGACTTGCGTCTTGAAAGCTTGTTGTGCCTCCAAACACCAATTTTGATGCTTCGAAAATGAAGATTTTGAGCCATAAGCTCCAAAAGAAAGGTTCTAAGAGCACGATGTGCATGAAAATCAAATTTTGATGCTACCAGCTCAAGAATAAGGACTTGCATTTTGAAACCTTGTTGTGCCTCCAAACATTGATTTTGATGCTCCAAAACTGGGGCTTTTGAGGCACAATTTCTAAAACAGGGTTCTAAGAGCACAATGTGCATCAAAATTGAATTTTGATGCTACTGGCTCTAGAATCAAGGCTTGCATCTTGAAACCTTCTTGTGCCTCAAAACACTGATTTTTGATGCTCTGAAACCAAGGCTTTCGAGGCACAAGCTTAGAAATGAGGTTCTAAGAGCACGATGTGTGCCAAAATCATATTTTGACACTACTGACTCTAGAATTGGGACTTGCATCTTGAAACATTGTTGTGCTTCCAGACATTGATTTTGATGCTCCAAAACTGGGTTTTTTGTGGCACAAGCTCCGAAATGAGCTTCTAAGAGAATGATGTGCGTCAAAATGGAATTTTGACACTACAGGCTCTAGAATAGGGAATTGCTTCTTAAAACCTTATTGTGCCTCAAAACATTGATTTTGATGTTCCAAAATCAGGGCATTCAAGGCACAAGCAATCAGCTTTTCAAGGTACAAGCTCTGAAATGAGGTTCTAAGAGCATGAGGTACATCAAAATTGCCACACGCTCCAAAATGAGGTTCTAAGAGCACGATGTGCATGAAAATCATGTTTTGACACTACAGGCTCCGGAATAGGGACTTGTGTCTTGAAAGCTTGTTGTGCCTCCAAACACCAATTTTGATGTTTTGAAACTGAAGATTTTGAGCCATAAGCTCCAAAAGAATGGTTCTAAGAGCACGATGTGCATCAAAATCAAATTTTGACGCTACCGACTCCAAAATCAGGACTTGCATCTGGAAACCTTGTTGTGCCTCAAAACATCGATTTTGATGCTCCAAAACTGGGGCTTTTGAGGCACAATTTCTAAAAAGTGGGTTCTAAGAGCACAATGTGCATCAAAATTGAATTTTGATGCTACTGGCTCTAGAATGGGGTTCTAAGAGCATGATGTACATCAAAATTGCATTTTGACGCTACCGACTCTGGAATTGGGACTTATGTCTCGAAACCTTGTTGTGCCTCCAAACACTAATTTTTAAGCTCCAAAAATGAGGCTTTTGAGGTACAACCTCCGAAATGAGGTTCTAAGAACACTATGTTTGTCAAAATCATGTTTTGATGCTATCAGCTTGAGAATCGGGACTTGTGTCCTGAAACCTTGTTGTGCCTTTAAACATTGATTTTCATGTTTTGAAACTTGAGCTTTCGAGCCACATGCTCTGAAACGAGGTTCTAAGAGCACGATGTGCATCAAAATCATCTTTTGACATTACAGGCTGCGGAATAGGGACTTGCGTCTTGAAAGCTTGTTGTGCCTCCAAACACCAATTTTGATGCTTCGAAACCAAAAATTTTGAGGCATAAGGTCCAAAACAAGTTTCTAAGAGCCTATACTATCAAAACATGATTTTGATGCACATCGTGCTCTTAGAATCTCATTTCAGAGCGTGTGGCTTGAAAGCTCCAGTTTCAAATCATCAAAATCAATGTTTAAAGGCACAACAAGGTTTCAAGATACAAATCCCGATTCTCAAGCTGATAGTGTCAAAACATGATTTTGACAAACATGGTGTTTTTAGAACCTCATTTCGGAGGTCGTGCCTCAAAATCCTCGTTTTTGAGGCATAAAAATTAGTGTTTGGAGGCGAAACAAGGTTTCAAGACAAGAGTCCCAATTCCAGAGTCGATAGTGTTAAAACACAATTTTGATGTACATCATCCTCTTAGAACCTCATTTCGAAACTTGTGCCTTGAAAGCCCTGATTTCTGATGTAGTGGTTCCTGTCTCTCAAATCTATAAATCTTCTGTCAAGTGGGAGGCTCTAAATAGTGTCCAAGAAATGATGTCAGTGGTGTCCAAATGTGGCTAAACGATAGGTGAAATTGGCTAAGGTAAAGGGTTAGTGAGGACCAAGTGATCTAAGCAATCTAATCTCGTCTATTGATGTGGTAATGCGGAAAAGGGCAAGCATATACGGTTTAGGATGTATTGATTCATTTCATCAAGTCATGTCCTTCTCCGATTCCCCTTCAATATGGAAATAGGGGGAAAGGAGAAAGGCGTGGTTCTGGGAACTTAAGAGAGAGAGGGTCAGCGAGTGATGACAACCAGAATAGGGTTGGGGGTCCTTCGTTCTGCCATTTTGATGTTTTGTGGCACAACAAGGTTTCAAGAAGTCCCTATTCCAGAGCCTATAGCGTTGAAATTCCATTTTGATGCACATCATTCTCTTAGAAACTCATTTTGGAGCTTGTGCCTTGAAAGACCCAGTTTTGGAGCATCAAAATCAATGTTTGGAGTCACAACAAGGTTTCAAGATGCAAGTCCCGATTCTAGAGTCAATAGCATCAAAATCTGATTTTGGTGCACATCGTGCTCTTAGAACCTCATTTCGAAGCTTGTGCCTCGAAAGCCCCAGTTTCGGAGCATCAAAATCAATGTTTTGAAGCACAACTAGGTTTCAAGATGCAAGCCCCAATTCTAGAGCTAGTAGCATCAAAATTCAATTTTGATGTACATTGTGCTCTTAGAACATCATTTCAGAGGTCGTACCTGAAAAGCCTAATTTTTAGAGCATAAAAATTAGTTTTTAGAGGCACTACAACTTTTTAAGATGAAAGTCCGAATTCTAGAGTCGGTAGCGTCAAAACGCAATTTTGATGTACATCGTGCTCTTAGAACCTCATTTCGAAGCTTTTGCCTCAAAAGCTCTAGTTTCGAAGCATCAAAATTAGTGTTTTAAGGCACAACAAGTTTTCAAGTGCAAGCCCTGATTCTAGACCTGGTAGCATCAAAATTCAATTTTCATTCACATTGTGCTCTTAGAACCCTATTTTAGAAATTGTGCCTCAAAAGCCCCAGTTTTGGAGCATCAAAATCGATGTTTGGAGGCACAAAAAAGTTTCAAGATGTAAGCCCTGATTCTGGAGCCGGTAGCGTCAAAATTTGATTTTGACGCACATCGTGCTCTTGGAACATTGTTTTGGATCTTATGCCTCAAAATCTTTGGTTTTGAAGCATCAAAATTGGTGTTTGGAGGCACAAGAAGCTTTCAAGACACATGTCCCTATTCTGGAGCAACAAAATCAATGTTTGGAAGTACAACAAGGTTTCAAGATGCAAGTCTCGATTCTAGAATCAATAGCATCAAAATTTGCTTTTTGCGCACATCGTGCTCTTTGAACCTCATTTCGAAGCTTGTGCATCAAGAGCCCCAGTTTCAGAGCATCAAAATCAGTGTTTTGAGGCACAACAAGGTTTCAAGATGCAAGCCACGATTCTAGAGCCAGTAGCATCAAAATTCAGTTTTGATGCACATTGTGCTCTTAGAACCCTATTTTAGAAATTGTGCCTCAAAAACCTCAGTTTTGGAGCATCAAAATCGATGGATGGAGGCACAATAAGGTTTCAAGATGCAAGTCCTGATTCTGGAATCGGTAGTGTCAAAATTTGATTTTGATGCACATCATGCTCTTAGAAACTTGTTTTCGAACTTATGCCTCAAAATCTTCGGTTTCAAAGCATCAAAATTGGTGTTTGGAGGCACAACAAGCTTTCAAGATGCAAGTCCCTATTCCAGAGCTTGTAGTGTCAAAAGTAATTTTGATGCACATCATGCTGTTAGAGCCTCGATTTGGAGCGTGTGGCTCAAAAGCTCCAGTAAGGTTTCAACAAACAAGTCCCGATTCTCAAGCTGATAGTGTTAAAACACGATTTTGACAAACATGGTGTTCTTAGAACCTCATTTTGGAGGTTGTGCCTCAAAAGCCTCATTTTTGGAACATAAAAATTAGAGTTTGGAGGCACAACAAGGTTTCAAGACACAAGTCCCAATTCCAGAGTCGGTAGCGTCAAAACACAATTTTGATGTACATCGTGCTCTTAGAACCTCATTTTGGATCTTATGCCTTGAAAGCCCTGATTTTGGAACATCAAAATCAATATTTTGAGGCACACCAAGGTTTCAAGAAGCAAGTCCCTATTCTGGAGCCTGTAGCGTCAAAATTCTATTTTGACGCACATCATTCTCTTAGAAGCTCATTTCAGAGCTTGTGCCTAGAAAGACCTAGTTTTGGAGCATCAAAATCAATGGTTGGATGCACAACAAGGTTTGAAGATGCAAGTCTTGATTCTAGAGTCAATTGCATCAAAATTTGATTTTGGTGCACATCATGCTCTTACAACCTCATTTCGAAGCTTGTGCCTCGAAAGCCCTAGTTTGGGAGCATCAAAATCAGTGATTTGAAGCACAACAAGGTTTCAAAATGCAAGCCCCGATTCTAGAGCCAGTAGCATCGAAATTAAATTTTGATGCACATTGTGCTCTTAGAACCTTGTTTTAGAAATTATGCCTCAAAAGCCCCAGTTTTGGAGCATCAAAATTGATTATTTCAAGGCACAACAATGTTTCAAGATTCAAGTCTGGATTGTTGAGCCGGTAGCGTCAAAATTTGATTTTGACGCACATTGTGCTCTTAGAACATTGTTTTGGAGCTTATGCCTGAAAATCTTTAGTTTCGAAGCACCAAAATGGTGTCTGGAGGCACAACAAGCTTTCATGATGCAAGTCCCTATTCCGGAGCTTGTAGTGTCAAAACATGATTTTGATGTACATCGTGCTCTTAGAACCTCGTTTTTGATGCACATTGTGCTCTTAGAACCCTGTTTTAGAAATTGTGCCTTAAAAGCCCCAGTTTTGGAGCATCAAAATCGATGTTTGGAGGCACAACAAGGTTTCAAGATGCAAGTCTCGATTCTAGCATCAATATCATCAAAATCTAATTTGGTGCACATCGTGCTCTTAGAACCTCATTTCGAATCTTGTGCCTCGAAAGCCCTGGTTTCAGATCATCATGCTCTTAGAACCTTGTTTTGGAGCTTATGCCTCAAAATCTTCGATTTAGATTTTGAAGCATCAAAATTGGTGTTTGGAGGCACAACAACCTTTCAAGACGCAAGTCCCTATTCCGGAGCCTGTAGTGTCAAAAAATGATTTTGATGCACATCTTGGTCTTAGAACCTCATTCGGAGCGTGTGGCTTGAAAGCTCTAGTTTGAAAACATCAAAATCAAAGTTTAAAGGCACAACAAGGTTTCAAGAAGCAAGTCCCTATTCTAGAGCCTATAGCGTCAAAATTCGATTTTGACGCACATCATTCTCTTAGAAGCTCATTTCGGAGCTTGTGCCTCAAAAGACCGAGTTCAAGATGCAAGTCCTGATTCTAGAGTCAAAAGCATCAAAATCTGATTTTAGCGCACATCGTGCTCTTAGAACCTCATTTTGAAGCTTGTGTTTTGAAATCCCTGATTTCAGAGCATCAAAATTAGTGTTTTGAGGCACAACAAGGTTTCAAGATGCAAGTTTTGATTCTAGAGCCAGTAGCATCAAAATTCAATTTTGATGCACTCTTAGAACCCTGTTTTAGAAATTGTGCCTCAAAAGCCCCTATTTTGGATCATCAAAATTGATGTTTGGAGGCACAACAAGGTTTCAAAATGCAAGTCCTGATTCTGGAATCAGTAGCATCAAAATTTGATTTTGATGCACATTGTGCTCTTAGAACCTTGTTTTGGAGCTTATCTCTCAAAATCTTTGCTTTTGAAGCATCAAAATTGGTCTTTGTAAGAACATCAAGCTTTCAAGACGCAAGTCCCTATTTTGGAGCCTGTAGTGTCAAAACATGATTTTGATGCACATCGTGGTCTTAGAACTTCATTTCGGAGCGTGTGGCTCCAAAGCTCTAGTTTTAGAAAATCAAAATCAATGTTTAAAGGCACAACAAGGTTTCAAGATACAAGTCCCGATTCTCAAGCTGATAGCGTTAAGACATGAATTTGACAAACATGTTGGTCTTAGAACCTCATTTCGGAGGTTGTACCTCAAAAGCCTCATTTTTGGAGCTTAAAAATTAGTGTTTGTAGGCACAACAATGTTTCAAAATAGAAGTACCAATTCGAGAGTCGATAGCGTCAAAACACAATTTTGATGTACATCGTGCTCTTAGAACCTCATTTTGGAGCTTATGCCTCAAAATCTTCAATTTTGAAGCATCAAAATTGATGTTTGGAGGCACAACAAGCTTTCAAGATGCAAGTCCCTATTTCAGAGCGAGTGGCTTGAAAGCTCCAGTTTCAAAACATCAAAATCTGTTTAAAGGCGCAACAAGGTTTCATGACAAAAGCCCGCTTCTCAAGTTGATGGCGTCAAAACATGATATGGACAAACATGGTGTTCTTACAACCTCATTTCGGAGGTTGTGCCTCAAAAGCCTCATTTTTGGAGCATAAAAATTAATGTTTTGAGGCACACCAAGGTTTTGAGACACAAGTCCCAATTCCAGAGTCAGCAGCGTCAAAATGCTATTTTGATGCAAGCCCCGATTTTAGAGCCAATAGCATCAAAATTCAATTTTCATGCACATTGTGCTCTTATAACCTTGTTTTAGAAATTGTGCCTCAACAACCCCAGGTTTGGAGCATTAAAATTGATGTTTGGAGGCACAACACAAGGTTTCAAGATGTAAGTCCTGATTTTGGAGCCCATAGAGTCAAAATTTGATTTTGATGTACATTGTGCTCTTAGAACCTTGTTTTGGAGCTTATGCCTCAAAATCTTCGGTTTGGAATCATCAAAATTGGTGTTTGGAGGCACAACAAGCTTTCAAGACACAAGTCCCTATTCTAGAGCCTTTAGTGTCAAAATGGGATTTTGATGCACATCGTGCTCTTAGAACCTCATTTCGGAGCGTGTGGCTCGAAAGCTCCAACTTTAAAACATCAAAATCAATGTTTCAAGGCACAACAAGATTTCAAGAAACAAGTCGCAATTCTCAAGTTGATAGCATCAAAACACGATTTTGACAAACATGATGTTCTTAGAAACCCATTTCAAAGATTGTGCCTCAAAAGCTTCATTTTTGGAGTATAAAAATTAGTGTTTGGAGGGACAACAATGTTTCAAGACACAAGTCCCAATTCCAAAGTCGGTAACGTCAAAATGCAATTTTGATGTACATCGTGCTTTTAGAACCTCATTTCGAAGCTTGTGCCTTGAAAGCCCTGATTTCAGAACATCAAAATCAATGTTTTTAGGCACAACAAGCTTTCAAGAAGCAAGTCTCTATTCTAGAGCTTGCAGCGTCAAAATTCCATTTTGATGCACATCATTCTCTTAGAAGCTCATTTCGGATCTTGTGCCTCAAAATACCCAGTTTTGGAGCATCAAGATCAATGTTCGGAGGCACAACAAGGTTTGAAGATGCAAGTGCCGATTTTAGAGTCAATAGTATCAAAATCTGATTTTGGCACACATCGTGCTCTTAGAATGTTATTTTGAAGCTTTTGCTTTGAAAGCCCCAGTTTTGGAGCATCAAAATTAGTTTATTGAGGCACAACAATGTGTCAAGATGCAAGCCCCAATTCTAGAGCCAATAGCATCAAAATTCAAAATCCCAAATTTTGGAGCATTAAAATTGCACATTGTGCTTTTAGAACCCTATTTTAGAAACTGTGCCTCAAAAGGCCCAGTTTTGGAGCGTGTGGCTCGAAAGCTCTAGTTTCAGAACATCAAAACCAATGTTTAATGGCACAACAAGGTTTCAGCACACAAGTCTCAATTCTCAAGATGATAGCGTCAAAACATGATTTTAACAAACATGGTGTTCTTAGAACCTCATTTCGGAGGTTGTGCCTCAAAAGCCTCATTTTTTTAGCATAAAAATTAGTGTTTGGAGGCACAACAAGGTTTGAAGACACAAGTCCCAATTCCAAAGTTGGTAGCGTCAAAACACAACTTTGATGTACATCGTGCTCTTAGAACCTCATTTCAGAGCTTGTGCCTTGAAAGCCCTAATTTTGGAACATCAAAATCAATGTTTTGAGGCACAAGAAGGTTTCAAGAAGTAAGTCCCTATTATGGAGCCTGTAGTGTCAAATTTCCATTTTGACGCACATAATTCTCTTAGAATCTCATTTCGGAGCTTGTGCCTTGAAGACACAGTTTTCGATCATCAAAATCAGTGTTTAAATGCACAACAAGGTTTGAAGATGCAAGTCCCGATTCTAGAGTCATTAGAGTCAAAATTTGATTTCGGCACACATCGTGCTCTTAGAACGTCATCTTGAAGCTTGTGCCTCAAAAGCCTTGGTTTCAGAGCATCAAAATCAGTGTTTTGAGGCACAACAAGGTTTCATGATGCAAGCCTCGATTCTAGAGCCAGTAGCATCAAAATTCAATTTTGATGAACATTGTGCTCTTAGAACCCAATTTTAGAAATTGTGCCTCGAAAGCCCCTGTTTTGGAGCATCAAAATTGATGTTTGGAGGCACAACAAGGTTTCGGAGCCTATGGCTCGAAACCTCCAATTTCAGAACATCAAAATCAATGTTTAAAGGCAATGTAAGGTTCAACACACAAGTCCCGATTATCAAGTTGATAGTGTTAAAACATGATTTTGACAAACATGGTGTTCTTAGAACCTCATTTCGGAGGTTGTGCCTCAAAGCCTCATTTTTGGAGCAAAAATATTAGTGTTTGGAGGCACAATAACGTTTTCAGAAACAACTCCCAATTCCAAAGTCGCTAGTGTCAAAATGCATTTTTGATGTACATCGTTCTCTTAGAATCTCATTTCGTAGGTTGTGCCTTGAAAGCCCTGATTTTGAAAATCAATGTTTTGAGGCACAACAAGGTTTCAAGAAGCAAGTGCCTATTCCAGAACCTGTAGCATCAAAATTCCATTTTGACTCACATCATTCTCTTAGAAGCTCATTTTGGAGCTTGTGCCTCGAAAGACCTTGTTTTGGAGCATCAAAATCAATGTTTGGAGGCACAACAAGGTTTCAAGATGCAAGCCCTGATTCTCGAGCCAGTAGCATCAAAATTCAATTTTGATGCATATTGTGCTCTTAGAACCCTATTTCAGAAATTGTGCCTCAAAAGCCCTAGTTTAAGGGCATCAAAATCGATGTTTGGAGGCACAACAAGGGTTCAAGATGCAAGTCCTCATTCTAGAGCCAGTAGCATCAAAATTTGATTTTGACGCACATGGTGCTCTTAGAACCTTGTTTTGGAGCTTAGGCCTCAAAATATTCGGTTTCAAAGCATCAAAATTGGTGTTTGGAGGCACAACAAGATTTCAAGACCCAAGTTCCTATTTCGGAGCCTTTAGCGTCAAAACGTGATTTTGATGCACATCGTGCTCTTAGAACCTCGTTTCGGAACATGTGGCTCGAAAGCTCCCGTTTTAAAACATCAAAATCAATGTTTAAAAGCACAAAAAGGTTTCAGGACACAAGTCCCGATTCTGAAGCTGATAGCGTCAAAACATGATTTTGACAAACATCATGGTCTAAGAACCTCATTTCGGAGCTTGTGCCTTGAAAGGGATTTTGGAACATAAAAATCAATATTTTGAGGCACAACAAGGTTTCAACAAGCAAGTCCCTATTCTGGAGCCTATAGCGTCAAAATTCCATTTTGACGCCCATCATTCTCTTAGAAGCTCATTTCAGAGGTTGTACGTCGGAAGACCCAGTTTTGGAGCATTAAAATCAGTGTTTACAGGCACTACAAGGTTTCAAAATGCAAGTCCCGATTCTAGAGTCAATAGCGTCAAAATCTTCTTTTGGCGCACATCGTCCTCTTAGAATCTCATTTCGAAGCTTGTGCCTTGAAAGCCCTGGTTTCAGAGCATCAAACTCAATGTTTTGAGGCACCACAAGGTTTCAAGATGCAAGCCCCGATTCTAGAGCCAGTAGCATCAAAATTCAATTTTGATGCACATTGTGCTCTTAGAACCCTGTTTTAGAAATTGTGCCTCAAAAGCACCCTAGTTTTGAAGCATCAAAATCGATGTTTGCAGGCACAACAAAATTTCAAGTTGCAAGGTCTGATTCTGTAGCCTGTAGCGTCAAAATTTGATTCTAACGCACATCGTGCTCTTAGAACCTTGTTTTGGACCTTATGCATCAAAATGTTCAGTTTTTAAGCATCGAAATTGATGTTTGGAGGCACAACAAGCTTTCAAGATGCAAGTCCCTATTCTGTAGCCTGTAGTGTCAAAATGTGATTTTGATGCACATTGTGCTCTTAGAACCTCATTTTGGAGCGTGTGGCTCAAAAGCTTCAGTTTCAAAACATCAAAATCAATTTTTAAAGGCACAACAAGGTTTAAAGAGACAAGTAGCGATTCTCAAGCTGATAGCGTCAAAATAGATTTTGAAAAACATGGTGTTCTTAGATCATCAATTTGGAGGTTGTGCCTCAAAACCCTCATTTTTGGAGCATAAAAATTATTGCTTGGAGGCACAACAAGGTTTCAAGACACATGTCCCAATTCTAGAGTCAATAGCGTGAAAGGGTAATTTTGATGTACATCGTGCTCTAAGAACCTCATTTCCGAGCTTGTGCCTTGAAAGCCCTGATTTTGGAATATCAAAATCAATGTTTTGAGCCACAACAAGGTTTCAAAAAGCAGAAAATTTGTCAAAATTGTGTTCTGATGCTATCAGCTTGAGAATAGGGACTTGTGGCTTGAAACCTTGTTGTGCCTTTAAAAATTGATTTTGATGTTTTGAAATTGGAGCTTTCGAGTCACATGCTCCGAAACAAGGTTCTAAGAGGACGATGTGCATCAAAATCATGTTTTGACACTACAGGCTCTAGAATAGGGACTTGCATCTTGAAAGCTTGTTTTGCCTACAAACATTGATTTTGATGCTCCAAAACTGGGTCTTTTGAAGCACAATTTCTAAAACAGGGTTCTAAGAGTGCAATGTGTATCAAAATTGAATTTTGATTCTACAGGCTCTAGAATCGGGGTTAACATCTTGAAACATTGTTGTGCCTCAAAATATTGATTTTGATGCTCCGCAACCTGGGCTTTCGAGGCATAAGCTTCGAAATGAGGTTCTAAGAGCACGATGTGCACCAAAATTAGATTTTGACGCTATTGACTCTAGAATCGGGACTTGCATCTTGAAACCTTGTTGTGCCTTCAAACATCGATTTTGATTCTCCAAAACTAAGGCTTTTGAGGCACAATTTCTAAAATAGGGTTCTAAGAGCACAATGTGTATCAAAATTGAATTTTGATGCTACTAGCTCTAGAATTGGGGCTTGCATCTTGAAACTGTGTTGTGCCTCGAAACACTGATTTTGATGCTCTGAAAACGTGAGGCACAAGCTTCAAAATGAGTTTCTAAGAGCACGAGTTGCGCCAAAATCAGATTTTGACGAAATTGACTCTAGAATCGGGACTTGCATCTTGAAACCTTGTTTTGCCTCTAAACATTGATTTTGATGCTCCAAAACTGGGTCTTTCAAGGCACAAGCTCCGAAATGAGCTTCTAAGAGAATGATGTGCGTTAAAATGGAATTTTCATGCTACAGGCTTTCGAATAGGGACGTGCTTCTTGAAACCTTGTTGTGCCTCAAAACATTGATTTTGATATTCCAAAATCAGGGCTTTCAAGGCACAAGCTCCAAAATGAGGTTCTAAGAGCACGGTGTACATCAAAATTGCATTTTGATGCTACCGACTCTGGAATTGGGACTTGTATCTTGAAACCTTGTTGTTCCTCCAAACACTAATTTTTATGCTCCAAAAATGAGGCTTTTGAGGCACAATCTCTAAAATGAGATTCTAAGAACACCATGTTTGTCAAAATCGTGTTTTGATGCTATCAGCTTGAGAACAGGGACTTATGTCTTGAAACCTTTTTGTGCCTTTAAACATTGATTTTGATGTTTTGAAACTGGAGGTTTTTAGCCACACACTCCGAAACGAGGTTCTTAGAGCACGATGTGCATCAAAATCATGTTTTCACACTACAGGCTCCTGAATACGGACTTGCATCTAGAAATTTTGTTGTGCATCCAAACATGAATGTCAATGCTTCGAAACCAAAGATTTTGAGGCATGAGCTCCAAAACGAGGTTCTAAGAGCACGATGTGCATCAAAATCAAATTTTGAGTCTACTGGCTCAAGATTCAGGACTTGCATCTTGAAACCTTGTTGTGCCTCCAAACATCGATTTTGATGCTCCAAAACGAGGGCTTTTGAGGAATAATTTCTAAAACTGGGTTCTAAGCTCTAGAATCAGGGCTTGCATCTTGAAACCTTGTTGTCCCTCAAAACACTGATTTTGATGCTCCGAAACTGGGGCTTTCGAGGCACAAGCTTTGAAATGAGCTTCTAAGAGTACGATGTGCGCCAAAATCAGATTTTGACGGTATTAACTCTAGAATCAGAACTTGCATCTTGAAACCTTGTTGTGCCTCAAGACACTGATTTTGATGCTCCAAAACTGGGTGTTTCGAGGCACACGTTCCGAAATGAGCTTCTAAGAGACTTGCATCTTGAAACCTTTTTTTGCCTCAAAACATTGATTTTGATGTTCCAAAATCAGGGCTTTCAAGGTACAACCTCCGAAATGAGCTTCTAAGAGAATGATGTACATCAAAATAAAATTTTCACGCTACAAGCTCTAGAATTGGGACTTGTGTCTTTAAACCTTGTTGTGCCTTCAAACACTAATTTTTATGCTCCAAAAATGAGGCTTTTGAGGCACAACCTTCGAAATGATGTTCTAAGAATACCATGTTTGTCAAAATCGTGTTTTGATGCTATCAGCTTGAGAATCGGGACTTGTGTCTTGAAACCTTGTTGCGCCTCCAAACATCGATTTTGATGCTCCAAAACAAGGGCTTTTGAGGAATAATTTCTAAAACTGGGTTCTAAAAGCACAATGTGCATCAAAATTGAATTTTGATGCTACTGGCTCTAGAATCAGGGCTTGCATCTTGAAACCTTATTGTGCCTCAAAACACGGATTTTGATGCTCCGAAACTGGGGCTTTCGAGGCACAAGCTTCGAAATGAGCTTCTAAGAGTACGATGTGCGTCAAAATCAGATTTTAACGGTATTGACTCTAGAATCGGGACTTGCATCTTGAAACCTTGTTGTGCCTCCAGACATTGATTTTGATGCTCCAAAACTAGGTGTTTTGAGGCACAAGCTCCGAAATGAGCTTCTAAGAGACTTGCATCTTGAAACCTTGTTGTGCCTCAAATCATTGATTTTGATTTTCCAAAATCAGGGCTTTAAAGGTACAAGCTCCGAAATGAGCTTCTAAGAGAATGATGTGCGTCAAAATGAAATTTTGACGCTACAGGCCCTAGAATTGGGACTTGTGTCTTTAAACCTTGTTGTGCCTTCAAACACTAATTTTTATGCTCCAAAAATGAGGCTTTTGAGACAGAACCTTCGAAATGAGGTTCTAAGAATACCATGTTTGTCAAAATCATGTTTTGACGCTATCAGCTTGAGAATCGGGACTTGTGTCTTGAAACCTTTTTGTGCCTTTAAACATTAAGTTTGATGTTTTGAAATTGGAGCTTTCGAGCCACATGCTCTGAAACGATGTTCTAAGAGCACGATGTGCATCAAAATCACGTTTTGACACTACAGGCTCAGGAAAAGGGACTTGCGTCTTAAATCTATTTTGATGCTCCAACACTGAGGCTTTTGAGACACAATTTCTAAAACAGGGTTCTAAGAGCACAATGTGCATCAAAATTGAATTTTGATGCTACTGGCTATAGAATCGGGGCTTGCATCTTGAAACCCTGTTGTGTGTCAAAACACTGATTTTGATGCTCAGAAACCAGGGCTTTCGAGGTAAAAGCTTTGAAATGAGGTTCTAAGAGCACGATGTGCGCCAAAATCAGATTTTGATGCCATTGACTCTAGAATCGGGAATTGCATCTTGAAACCTTGTTGTGCTTCCAAAGATTGATTTTGATGCTCCAAAACTGGGTCTATCAAGGCACAAGCTCTGAAATGAGTTTTTAAGAGAATGACGTGCGTCAAAATTTGAATAGGGACTTGTTTCTTGAAACCTTGTTGTGCCTCAAAATATTGGTTTTGATGTTAAAAAATCAGGGCTTTCAAGGTACAAGCTAAGAAATTAGGTTCTAAGAGCATGATGTACATCAAAATTGCATTTTGATGCTATAGAGTCTGAAATTGGGACTTGTGTCTTGAAACCTTGTTGTGCCTCCAAACACTAAAATTTATGCTTCAAAAACAAGGCTTTTGAGGCACAAAACTCCAGACTGAGGTTCTAAGAACACCATGTTTGTCAAAATCGTGTTTTTGCGCTATCAACTTGAGAATCCAGACTTGTGTCTTGAAACCTTGTTGTGACTTTAAACATTGATTTTGATGTTCTAAAACTAGAGCTTTCAAGCCACACAGTTTGAAACGAACATCTAAGACCACAATGTGCATCAAAATCATGTTTTGACACTAGAGGCTCAAGAATAGGGACTTGCGTCTTGAAAGCTTATTGTTCTTCCAAACACCAATTTTGATGCTTCAAAACCGAAGATTTTTAGAGATAAGCTCCAAAACAAGGTTCTAAGAGCACGATGTGCATCAAAATCAAATTCTAGTGCTACTGGCTCCAGAATCAGGACTTGCATTTTGAAACCTTCTTGTGCCTCCAAATATCGATTTTGATGTTCCAATACAAGGGCTTTTGAGGCACAATTTCTAAAACAGGGTTCTAAGAGCAAAATATGCATCAAAATTGAATTTTGATGCTACTGGCTCTAGAATCGGGGCTTGCATCTTGAAACCTTTGTGTGCCTCCAAACACTAATTTTTATGCTCCAAAAATGAAGCTTTTAAGGAACAACCTCCGAAATGAGGTTCTAAGAACACCATGTTTGTCAAAATTGTGTTTTGACGCTATCAGCTTGAGAATAGGGACTTGTGGCTTGAAACCTTGTTGTGCCTTTAAAAATTGATTTTGATGTTTTGAAATTGGAGCTTTCAAGCCACATGCTCCGAAACGAGGTTCTAAGAGGACGATGTGCATCAAAATAACATTTTGACACTACAGGCTCCGGAATAGGGACTTGCGTCTTGAAAGCTTATTTTGCCTCCAAACATCGATTTTGATGCTCCAAAACTAGGGCTTTTGAAGCATAATTTCTAAAACAGGGTTCTACGAGCGCAATGTGCATCAAAATTGAATTTTGATGCTACAGGATCTAGAATCGGGGCTAACATCTTGAAACCTTGTTGTGCCTCAAAACAATGATTTTGATGCTCCGCAACCGGGGCTTTCGAGGCATAAGCTTCGAAATGAGGTTCTAAGAGCACGATGTGCACCAAAATTAGATTTTGACGCTATTGACTCTAGAATCGGGACTTGCATCTTGAAACCTTGTTGTGCCTCCAAACATCGATTTTGATTCTCCAAAACTAGGGCTTTTGAGGCACAATTTCTAAAATAGGGTTCTAAGAGCACAATGTGTATCAAAATTGAATTTTGATGCTACTAGCTCTAGAATTGGGGCTTGCATCTTGAAACCGTGTTGTGCCTCGAAACACTGATTTTGATGCTCCGAAAACACGAGGCACAAGCTTCAAAATGAGTTTCTAAGAGCACGATGTGCGCCAAAATCAGATTTTGATGCTATTGACTCTAGAATCGGGACTTGCATCTTGAAACTTTGTTTTGCCTCTAAACATTGATTTTGATGCTCCAAAACTGGGTCTTTCAAGGCACAAGCTCCGAAATGAGCTTCTAAGAGAATGATGTGCGTTAAAATAGAATTTTCATGCTACAGGCTTTCGAATAGGGACGTGCTTCTTGAAACCTTGTTGTGCCTCAAAACATTGATTTTGATATTCCAAAATCAGGGCTTTCAAGGCACAAGCTCCAAAATGAGGTTCTAAGAGCACGGTGTACATCAAAATTGCATTTTGATGCTACCGACTCTGGAATTGGGACTTGTATCTTGAAACCTTGTTGTTCCTCCAAACACTAATTTTTATGCTCCAAAAATGAGGCTTTTGAGGCACAATCTCTGAAATGAGATTCTAAGAACACCATGTTTGTCAAAATCGTGTTTTGAAGCTATCAGCTTGAGAATCAGGACTTATGTCTTTAAACCTTGTTGTGCCTTTAAACATTGATTTTGATGTTTTGAAACTGGAGCTTTTTAGCCACACACTCCGAAATGAGGTTCTTAGAGCACGATGTGCATCAAAATCACGTTTTCACACTACAGGCTCCTGAATACGGAGTTGCATCTAGAAATTTTGTTGTGCATCCAAACATGAATGTCGATGCTTCGAAACCGAAGATTTTGAGGCATAAGCTCAAAAATGAGGTTCTAAGAGCACGATGTGCATCAAAATCAAATTTTGAGTCTACCGGATCAAGATTCAGGACTTGCATCTTGAAACCTTGTTGTGCCTCCAAACATCGATTTTGATGCTCCAAAACAAGGGCTTTTGAGGAATAATTTCTAAAACTGGGTTCTAAGAGCACAATGTGCATCAAAATTGAATTTTGATGCTACTGGCTCTAGAAACAGGGCTTGCATCTTGAAACCTTGTTGTGCCTCAAAACACTGATTTTGATGCTCCAAAACTGGCGCTTTCGAGGCACAAGCTTCGAAATGAGCTTCTAAGAGCACGATGTGCGCCAAAAACAGATTTTGACTGTATTGACTCTAGAATCGAGACTTTCATCTTGAAACCTTGTTGTGCCTCCAGACATTGATTTTGATGCTCCAAAACTGGGTTGGGTGTTTTGAGGCACAAGCTCCAAAATGAGCTTCTAAGAGACTTGCATCTTGAAACCTTCTTGTGCTTCAAAACATTGATTTTGATGTGCCAAAATCAGGGCTTTCAAGGTACAAGCTCCGAAATGAGCTTCTAAGAGAATGATGTGCATCAAAATAAAATTTTGACGCTACATGCTCTAGAATTGGGACTTGTGTCTTTAAACCTTGTTGTGCCTTCAAACACTAATTTTTATGCTCCAAAAATGAGGCTTTTGAGGCACAACCTTCGAAATGAGGTTCTAAGAATACCATGTTTGTCAAAGTCGTGTTTTGATGCTATCAGCTCTAGAATCAGGACTTGCATCTTGAAACCTTGTTGTGCCTCCAAACATCAATTTTGATGCTCGAAAACTGGGGCTTTTGAGGCACAATTTCTAAAACCCCACCCCCATAAACACAGACAGAGACCGATGGATCGATCGATAGATAGCCGGATAGATAGCAAGCTAGACAGATTGACAGCTGGATAGATAGCCAGCTCCAGAGATAGACCGATAGATAGACCGACAGATAGCCATCTGGAGAGATAGCCCCGAAATGCAGAGATTGGTACAGACAGCCAGAGACTAGATACAACGGGGTCGCTCCGCTCCTCCTCGTCTACATCTACATCTACAGCTAGCCAGATCACCTACCCCCCCTACTATTCTATGGCTAGTTGTGGCAACTATAATTGGCCCTCTCCCCTACCCCGATTCTATACGTAACATGCCAACGAACTGACGATTCCTTATTCTAGCGTATTCCCCTACAATTCTATGGGGCGATTCTAGAACTATTTAGCATATTCGCTCGATTCTATAACTATTTGAGTGTTACTCTAGCAAGCTGATTAATTGGGGTATAGTTATTCACTGAGTAAGTATTCTAGCGTGTGCGGGTTACTCTAGCAGGCTAATTAATCGGGGTGGGTGGATGGGAGTTATAGTTCCGAGAAATTCTAGTTGGGAATCTATAGTTGGGTTGGGTGGGCCCCTACTATTCTATGGCCCCTACTATTCTAAGGGGCGGTGGGTGGATATAGGATAAGTCCTCCCACCCACCCCCGGTTACGGGGTGAGTAGGGTGTAATTGTTTTCCTGTCGATTACGCAGTTGGTCCAGTTGTTGATGCAGTTGTTCCTGTTGATTATGCAGTTGATGAAGCTGCCTCAATGCAGAGCAGGTTATTTGGTTGACTGAGCAGTAGATTCTGTCAATTATGGTCGACTCTGTCAATTCGGTCGATCCAGCCGCCAGCACCAGTAGCATTTGTTGGACCGGAGCCAACACCATAGAATTGTAGGGGCCCCAGTTCATTTGGATGATGACCCGGATGATCCAGTTGATTTAGTGGTTCCAACAACAGATGCAGAGGCAGCTACGAAGGTGATGGAACCATAAGCTATGGCGGTGGGGGGAGCGACAAAAGTAACACCAATTGTGGTTGAACCAGTAGACGACCCGGGCAAAGCCTATTGATCGAGATTGAGAACCCGGTCCCAGTTCCAGGTGAAGAGTCACCCGTAATAGATGCTTCAGCCAGTGGGGTGGTTCTAAGAGCACAATGTGCATCAAAATTGAATTTTGATGCTACTAGCTCTAGAATCAGTACTTGCATCTTGAAACATTGTTGTGCCTCAAAACACTGATTGTGATGCTCTGAAACCGGGGCTTTCGAGGCACAATCTTCAAAATGAGGTTCTAAGAACACGATGTGTGCTAAAATGAGATTTTGACGATATAGACTCTACAATAAAGACTTGCATCTTGAAACCTTGTTGTGCGTCCAAACATTGATTTTGATGCTCAAAAACTGGGTGTTTCGAGGCACAAGCTCCGAAATGAGCTTCTAAGAGAATGATGTGCGTCAAAATAGAATTTTGACGCTACAAGCTCAGGAATAGGGACTTGCTTCTTGAAATCTTGTTGTGCCTAAAAACATTGATTTTGATGTTCCAAAATCGGGGCTTTAAAGGCACAAGCTCCAAAATGAGGATCTAAGAGCACGATGTACATCAAAATTGCATTTTGATGCTACCAACTCTGGAATTGGGACTTGTTTTTGGAAATGTTGTTATGCCTCCAAACACTAATTTTTATGCTCAAAAAATGAGGCTTTTGAGGAAGAACCTCCGAAATGAGGTTCTAAGAACACCATGTTTGTCAAAATCATGTTCTGACGCTATCTGCTTGAGAATCGGAACTTGTGTCTTGAAACCTTGTTGTGCCTTTAAACATTGATTTGATGTTTGGAAACGTGTTTTGACATGACAGGCTTTGGAATAGGGACTTGCATCTTGTAAGCAAGCTTGTTGTGCATCCAGACACCAATTTTGATGCTTCGAAACCGATGATTTTGAAACTTAAGCTCCAAAACAAGGTTCTAAGAGCATGATGTGCATCAAAATCAAATTTTGACGCTACTATATCCAAAATCATGACTTGCATCTTGAAACCATGTTGTGCCTCCAAACATCGATTTTTATTCTCCAAAACTGTGGCTTTTGAGGCACAATTTCTAAAACAAGGTTCTAAGAGCACAATGTGCATCAAAATTCAACTGACTCTAGAATCGAGGCTAGCATCTTGAAACCTTGTTGTGCCTCAAAACATTGATTTTGATGCTCCGAAAACGCGAGCCAAAAGCTTCAAAATGAGGTTCTAAGAGCACGATGTGCACCAAAATCAGATTTTGACGCTATTGAATCTAGAATCGGGACTTGCATCTTGAAACCTTGTTGTGCCTCTAGACATTGATTTTGATGCTCCAAAACTGGTTCTTTCGTGGCACAAGCTCCGAAATGAGCTTCTAAGAGAATGATGTGCATCAAAATGGAATTTTGACGCTACAGGCTCCAAAATAGGGACTTGCTTCTTGAAACCTTGTTGTGCCTCAAAACATTGATTATGATGTTCCAAAATCAGGGCTTTCAAGGCACAAGCTCCGAAACAAGGTTCTAAGAGCACGATGTACATCAAAATTTCCTTTTGATGCTACCGACTCTGGAATTGGGACTTGTGACTAGAAACCTTGTTGTGCCTCCAAACACAAGGCTTTTGAGGCACAACCTCTGAAATGGAGTTCTAAGAACACCATATTTCTCAAAATAGTGTTTTGACGCTATCAGCTTGAGAATTGGGACTTGCATCTTGTAACCTTGTTATGCCTCCAAACACTGATTTTGATGCTCCAAAACTGGGTCTTTCGAGGCACCAGCTCCGAAATGAGCTTCTAGGAGAATGATGTGCGTCAAAATGGAATTTTGACACTACAGGCTCCGGAATAGGGACTTGCTTATTGAAACCTTGTTGTGCCTCAAAACATTGATTTTGATGTTCCAAAATAAGGGCTTTCAACGCACAAGCTCCAAAATGAGGTTCTAAGAGCACAATGTACATCAAAAATTCATTTTGACGCTACAGACTCTGGAATTGGGAATTGTGTCTTGAAACCTTGTTGTGCCTCCAAACACTAATTTTTATGCTCCAAAAATGAGGCTTTTCAGGCACAACCTCTTAAATGAGGTTCAAAGAACACCATGTTTGTCAAAATCATGTTTTGACGCTACTAGCTTGAGAATCGGGACTTGTGCTTGAAACCTTGTTGTGCCTTTAAACATTGATTTTGCTATTTTGAAACTAGAGCTTTCGAGCAACATGCTCCAAAACGAGGTTCTAAGAGCACGATGTACATCAAAATCACATTTTGACAATACGGACTCCGTAATAGGGACTTGCCTCTTGAAAGCTTGTTGTTCCTCCAAATACCAATTTTGATATTTTGAAACCAAAGATTTTGAGGCATAAGCTGGTCGCATTTTGAAACATTGTTTTGCCTCCAAACATAAATTTTAATGCTCCAAAATTGGGGCTTTTCACAATTTTAAAACAGGGTTCAAAGAGCACAATGTGCATCAAAATTGAATTTTGATGCTACTAGCTCTAGAATCGGGGCTTGCATCTTGAAACCTTGTGGTGCCTCAAAACACTGAGTTTGATGCTCCAAAACTGGGGCTTTCGAGGCACAAGCTTCGAAATGAGATTCTAAGAGGACGATGTGAGTCCAAAGCAGATTTTGACGCTATTGACTTTAGAATCGGGACTTGCATTTTGAAACCTTGTTGTGGCTGCAAACATTGATTTTGATGCTCCAGAACTGGGTCTTTCGATGCACAAGCTCCGAAATGAGCTTCTAAGAGAATGATGGGTGTCAAAATGGAATTTTGATGCTACAGGATCCGGAATAGGGACTTGCTTGTTGAAACCTTGTTGTGCCTCAAAATATTGATTTTGATGTTCCAAAATAAGGGCTTTCAAGGCACAAGCTCCGAAATGAGGTTCTAAGAGCATGATGTTTGTCAAAATCATGTTTTGACACTATTAGCTTGAGAATCGGGACTTGATTCGTGAAACCTTGTTGTGCTACCGGCTCCAAAATGAGGACTTGCATCTTGAACCCTTGTTGTGCCTCCAAACATCGATTTTGATGCTCCAAAATTGGAGCTTTTGAGGCTCAATTTCTGAAACAGGGTTCTAAGAGCACAATATGCATCAAAATTGAATTTTGATGCTACTGGCTCTAGAATCGAGGCTTGCATCTTGAAACCTTGTTGTGCCTCCAAACATTGATTTTGATGCTCCAAAACTAGGTCTTTCGAGGGACAAACTTGGAAATGAGCTTCTGAGAGAATGATGTGCGTCAAAATGGAATTTTGACACTATAGGCTCTGGATTAGGGACTTGTTTCTTGAAACCTTTTTGTGCCTCAAAACATTTATTTTGACATTCCACAATCAGGGCTTTCAAGGCACAATGTCCAAAATGAGGTTCAAAGAGCACGATATACATCAAAATTGCATTTTGACGCTATCGACTTGTGTCTTGAAACCTTGTTGTGCCTCCAAACACTAATTTTTATGCTCCAAAAAGGAGGCTTTTGAGGCACGACCTCCGAAATGAGGTTCTAAGAACACCATGTTTGTCAAAATTGTGTTTTCACACTATCAGCTTGAGAATTGGGACTTGTGTCTTTAAACTTTGTTATGCTTCAAAACACTGATTTTGATGCTCCGAAACCCAGGCTTTCGAGGC
Organism: Cryptomeria japonica; assembly: GCF_030272615.1. Taxonomy (NCBI): domain Eukaryota; kingdom Viridiplantae; phylum Streptophyta; class Pinopsida; order Cupressales; family Cupressaceae; genus Cryptomeria; species Cryptomeria japonica. Next base: position 375,043,468 of record NC_081413.1, read on the forward strand.
ACAAGCTTCGAAATGAGGTTCTAAGAGCATGATGTGCGCCAAAATCAGATTTTGATGCTATTGACTCTAGAATAGGGACTTGCATCTTGAAAACTTCTTGTGCCTCTAAACATTGATTTTGATGCTCCAAAACTGGGTCTTTCGAGGCACAAGCTCCGAAATGAGCTTCTAGGAGAATGATTAGTGTCAAAATGGAATTTTGACACTACAGGCTTCGGAATAGGGAATTGCTTCTTGAAACCTTGTTGTGCCTCAAAACATTGTTTTTGATGTTCCAAAATCAACGCTTTGAAGGCGCGAGCTCCATAATGAGGTTCTAAGAGCACGATGTACATAAAAATTGCATTTTGACGCTACAGACTCTAGAATTGGGACTTGTGTCTTGAAACCTTCTTGTGCCTCCAAACACTAATTTTTATGCTCTAATAATGAGCCTTTTGAGGCACGACTTCCGAAATGAGGTTCGAAGACCACCATGTTTGTCAAAAACGTGTTTTGACGCTATCAGCTTGAGAATCGGGACTTGTGTCTTGAAACCTTGTTGTGCCTTTAAACTTTGATTTTGATGTTTGAAAACTGGAGCTCTCGAGCCACACACTTCGAAAAGAGGTTCTAAGAGCAAGATGTGCATCAAAATCATGTTTTGACACTACAGGCTCCAGAATACGGACTTGAATCTTGAAAGGTTGTTGTGCCTCCAAACACCAATTTTGATGATTTGAAATCGAAGATTTTGAGGCATAAGCTCCAAAACAAGGTTCTAAGAGCATGATGTGCATCAAAATCAAATTTTGATGCTACCGGCTCCAAAATTAGGACTTGCATCTTGAAACTTTGTTGTGCCCCCAAACATCGATTTTGATGCTCCAAAATTGGGGATTTTGAGGCACAATTTCTAAAATAGGGTTCTAAGAGCACAATGTGCTTCAAAATTGAATTTTGATGGTACTAGCTCTAGAATTGTGGCTTGCATCTTGAAACCTTGTTGTACCTCAAAACATTGATTTTGATTCCCCGAAATCGGGGCTTTCGAGTTTCAAGCTTAAAAATGAGGTTCTAAGAGCACGATATGCGCCAAAATCATATTGTGACGCTATTGACTCTAGAATCGAGACTTGCATTTTGAAACCGGGTCTTTCGAGGCACAAGCTCCGAAATGAGCTTCTAAGAGAATGATGTACGTCAAAATGGAATTTTGACGCTACAGGCTCCAGAATAGGGACTGCTTCTGGAAACCTTGTTGTGCCTCAAACCATTGATTTTGATGTTCCAAAATTAGGGCTTTCAAGGCACAAGCTCCAAAATGATGTTCTAAGAGCACGATCTACATAAAAATTGTGTTTTGATGCTACCAACTCTGGAATTGGGATTTGTATTTTGAAACCTTGTTGTGCCTCAAAAAATGAGGCTTTTGAGGCACAACCTCAGAAATGAGGTTCTAAGAACACCATGTTTTTTAAAATCAGCTTGAGAATCAGGACTTGCATCTTGAAACCTTGTTGTGCCTCCAAACATCGATTTTGATGCTCCAAAACTGGGGCTTTTGAGGCACAATTTCTAAAATAGGGTTCTAAGAGCACAATGTGCATCAAAATTGGACTTTGAAGCTACTGGCTCTAGAATCGGGGCTTGCATCTTGAAACCTTGTTGTGCCTCAAAACACTGATTTTGATGCTCTGAAAATGGGGCTTTCGAGGCACAAGCTTCGAAATGAGGTTCTAAGAGCACGATGTGCGCCAAAATCAGATTTTGACACTATTGACTCTAGAATCGGGACTTGCATCTTAAAACCTTGTTGTGCCTTTAAACATTGATTTTGATGTTTTGAAACTGGAGCTTTCGAGCCACACATTCGAAAATGAGGTTCTAAGAACACGATGTGCATCAAAATCATGTTTTGACACTAAAGGCTCTGGAATAGGGACTTTCATCTTGGATGTTTGTTGTTCTTGCAAACACTAATTTCGATGCTTTGAAACCAAAGATTTCGAGGCATAAACTCCAAAACAAGGTTTTAAGAGCATGATGTGCGTCAGAATAAAATTCTGACTCTACCGGCTCCAGAATCAGGACTTGCATCTTGAAACCTTGTTGTGCCTCCAAACATCGATTTTGATGCTCCAAAATTGGGGCTTTTCAAGCACAATTTCTAAAACAGGGTTGTAAGAGCACAATGTGCATCAAAATTAAATTTTGATGCTAGTGGCACTAGAATCGGGGCTTGCATCTTGAAACCTTGTTGTGCCTCCAAACATCGATTTTGATGCTCCAAAACTGGGGCTTTTCAGGCACAATTTCTAAAACAGGGTTGTAAGAGCACAATGTGCATCAAAATTAAATTTTGATGCCAGTGGCACTAGAATCGGGGCTTGCATCTTGAAACCTTGTTGTGCCTCAAAATACTAATTTTGATGGTCCGAAACTGGGGCTTTCGAGGCACAAGCTTCGAAATGAGGTTCTAAGCAAAATAATATTTTGATGCTATTAACTCTAGAATCGGGACTTGCATCTTGAAACCTTGTTGTTCCTCCAAACATTGATTTTGATGCTCTAAAATTGGGTCTTTCGAGGCATAAGCTCCGAAATGAGCTTCTAAGAGAATGATGTGCAACAAAATGGAATTTTGACACTACAGGCTCCGGAATAGGGCATTGCATTGTGAAAGCTTGTTGTGCCTCGAAATATTGATTTTGATGCTCCAAAACTGGGGCTTTTGAGGCACAATTTCTAAAACAGGGTTCTAAGAGCACAATGTGCATCAAAATAGAATTTTGAGACTACTGGCTCTAGAATCCAGGCATGCATCTTGAAACCTTGTTGTGCCTCAAAACAATAATTTTGATGCTCCTAAACCAGAGCTTTTGAGGCACAAGCTTTGAAATGAGGTTTTAAGAGCACGATGTGTGCCAAAATCAGTTTTTAATGCTATTGACTCTGGAATCAGGACTTGCATCTTGAAACCTTCTTGTCCCTCCAAATATTGATTTTCATGCTCCAAAACTGGGTCTTTCGGGGCACAAGCTCCAAAATGAGCTTCTAAGGGAATGATGTGCTTTAAAATGGAATTTTGACGCTACAGTCTTCGGAATAGGGACTTTCTTTTTCAAACCTTGTTGTGCCACATCAAAAATTTGTTTTTACGCTACCGACTCTGGAATTTGGACTTGTGTCTTGAAACCTTGTTGTCCATCTGTTGGACACTATATTTGAAAATAAAAAATATATATAAAAAAATGTATATTTCCATAGGCGTAAAGACTAAAAGATGTTTCGGCCAGCAACTTGTATCGAGCACTCTGAAAAAAGTTTCATCGAAAGAGTATTTTCATTGAAATAAAGTATATAAAGTGCCAAGCAAAAATACTTTGGCAAAAAGTCACCTTCGATGAATACAGAAAACCGCTCATCGATACTCCAAGTTTCATCGAAAAAGTGAAAAACAAAAGGCAAAAGGCAAAAAGTGATTTCAAAGAAATATAACTACCGAAGAAACTCATAAAGCATTCATCGAAATGCAAAATCTCATCGATGACATAATGTCGAACAGAAGGAAAAGTGTTTCATCGATAAAGGAGGATATCGATGGAAAAGGACTGTCGATGAACATACATGAGCCTTCACCGAAGAAAGGAACTCATCGAAAGAATGATTTCGATGAAACTTGCGAGTGACCTATCGAAAAAGAGGTCTATCGATGAAAGAATGATTTGGATGAGTCTTGAAGGCGGCTTCTCGACATGGGCTATTCACCGAAAGAATAGTATCGAAGAGAATGGGCTTTCGATGGAAGATTTAAACACTCAACCGAAGACAAGGGTTTCATCGATAACTTGAAATACGATCACTTTGGTTGAACTGTACTTCCCGCAAAAGAGTTAAAGGCCCAAGTGAAGAATGTCACATCTGCAATTAAGTTTAAACACTTGAGTAGACGTTGTAGATGCAGAACATTAACTGTGCACAAGTTGCCCATACGATTACAGTTGAACTGATTGAATTTTCATAAGAACCAGATCAATGCTAAAAGACTGAAAATTGCAAAGAACTTGCGGAAACTTGTGAACGACAGTCAGAAGAGCTAGACATTTCTCCAAGTAAGTGTTGTCTCTCATATTTGCTGTAATCATGGAACCTTCGTCTTCTTCTTCTAAAAAGAGTAGGAAAGGAAAAGAACTAAACCCTGAAGAGAAGCCCAAGAGACAAAAGAAAGAAGGGAGAGCTCTGACTCAGGATTTGTTAGACCAGTGTCCCTCATCTAGTGTAAGGTCTAAAAAAATCAAAAGTGAAGAAGAAGGATTGGAGGATAGATTTGAAAATCTAGGAGACATTTGGACTGAAATCAGAGGACATGAATTATTCTTGTTTAGCTACAAAAGAAGGGATGCTCCCGAGCCCATATGTAATCTATGGAAGAAGAACTTAGGGAAATTGGTAGTCCCGAACGTGTTTGTAGATGTTGAATTAATGAAAGCTCTGGTAGATTGTTATAATCCGAGAACCAAAACCATATGCGATTACAGAGGGAATCCATTAGTAGTGATTAACAAACAAACTATTGATAGGGTATTTGATTTAGACTGGGAGGTGGAGGAGAGTATTGATATGAAGAAACTTTCACAAGAATTCTTTAGTCTGGAAAACATCTACAGGACTTGGAGACTACCTATTCACCGTCCAAAAGTGGGTGGGTCATTTGTTCCGTTCAGCAAAGATGACAAGGTGCCGTTTGATGTCAACCACTTCCATCCATATTTCAAATATACATATTATGCTGCAGCCCAAGTATTAGGCCTAGAGGCTCATCCACTCATGGATATTGGGGTTATGGTTTTGTGTGCTGACTTACAGTCAAAAGACCCTAGGTCATTTGATTTTGCCACTTATGTTGTAGATGCCTTAAATCATGGGTTGGAAAAATTGAAAGGGGATCTTGTGAATGTTCATTTTTCATTATCATTCTTTATTGTGGACAAGAGATTAACTTCTGGTCAGATGATTTCTGCATTAGATCTTATGATAAGAATGGTTTGAGGAATGCATTTCAGTTATGGGTTTCTGCATGGGACCAGAGGTTCATGAACAACCAGTACTGGCACTTTCAAGAATATTTTGTGAAACCTCTTAGTGCAGCTTTTGGGCAACACGGGGATTACACTTTGTCCCCTGAAATCAAGAGATTCCTCAGACCAAAGGACTTCTCTCCAGAGTCACAGATTGATCATAATTGGGGTGATTGGTATTGCCATGATAATCACACAGAAATCAAGGTATTTGGATATGAAGGGAAACCCCACATGCTTCCAATTACAGTGCCAAATAGGGTGGCTAGCCTGGAGATTATAAGACAATTGTCTATTGTCAGTGCTAAACACCTAACAGATTTCGGTAAACAGTCCATCGTTCCAGGTTTATTGGTTTTTTCTGACTTTATTGTTAAAAGTTCAAAAAGCTATCATTTACTACAGAATAAGTTAGATTACTATGGCATGACTCTGGGTGAGCCTAGAGAGAACTTTGATCCTGAAGGGTATATAAGAGCTGCCAGAGCGTCACAAAAACTCAAAGCTGGAATACATGTAGCCAAAATGCCAGATGACCTGATTAAAAATCTTGAAAGAGAAGAGGCCAGGGTTTTGAGAGAAAAGAGTGGAAGTGGCTAAAAGGCTGCTTCAACATGAAGCAGAGATCATGCATAGAGTGCCCCCACAATTCCTTCATTTTATTGATACTGAGAAGGATAGTCAACCCTTAGCTCACATGTCACCAAAATCAACTGCTATTAGTATCCCTGCTGATTCTCCTAGAGAAGATTATCCTCCTGGTTTTGAAGCAGAGATAAATATGGACACTGGTGAAATTAATATTAAGGATGTTGTCGATATAAGGATGACTGAACATGAAGATTTTGTTGCTGATGATGGATTCGCCTCTTCTAGGGAATTCCTTTCATTTTTGTACCAGTACAAAGGAGCACATGTTAAACGAAGCATGGCTGGAAGACTAGAAGAAGAACAGATGAAGAAATTGCAGGATGAGATTGATATCCTCATGAAAGATATGACCCCTGAGAAAGGGAGAAAATTATTAAAAGAGGCCGGTGTAATCATCTTTTCTGGTTGGGATATAAACTTAGCACTTCTGTTTGACGGGTTCCTGAAAAAGCAAGATTTGAATCAACAGATGTTGCCTCAGGAGATAGACAAATTATTCCTAGGCTCTGGATATGATCCTGACAAGAAGGCTCTCCTACAATGGGCATTATATCCAAAGGGGAAGAGGCCTATCATTGTGGATATTGAAGAAACCTTTGGACACCTCATGGTTCATCAGGTTGGAAAGACTGACCCTAGGGTCACTGCTAAATTGAACTTGGATGTTGCCAGATTAAACCTGGACCAGACAAAATTTTTGGTCAGAGAAAATATCACATATAAGGGGTTGTATGAAAAATCCAAAGAGGAGAATCAAAAGTTGCAAGCAAAAATATTGCAACTTGAGATAGGGACTCCCATAAGCAAATACACCTCATATCCCACAGGACGTAGCTTGGATGATGTTTCCGATGCTCTGTACTGGAAGTATCAAGCAGATAAAGCCACCAAACATGCAAATAGTATCCAACAAAAGATGGATAAACTGGTCAATGATATCATCGGACATCGGTTTAACACCATGCTTTCGCATGTCGAACCATATTGGAAGGTATATAATGGAACTGTAAAGGCATTAACAGAGCATGAGAGATTAAAAGCACGACTACATGAAGTACTGAATAGTGTCGATACAATGACGACAGAGGAGAAGACTGAAGGGATAGCGTACATGGAGAATCATGTTAAACTCGAAGATGCGCTAAGGAAAGATCTCAAGGAATTGGATGATGGGAGACCTATTGGAATGCCTTCGGTCTATAAAGAAGGAGATGTAATATCCCTGGAGGACTTGCGGAATGAGCTTATCAGCGTCAAAGATTGGGCTTTGTCAGAAATGGATCGAAGTAAAGACATGGCCCCTACCGTCAACCAGATGATATTCAAATATCTGTCGCAAGGAGAAGAATTGAAGAAACAGAGTGCTAAAATCAAAATCTTTAAAGATGATGATTATATTCATCATTTAGGAATTCTTAATCTCTTTTTGCTTAAGTTTGTTAGAAACGTTTAAACTAATGATTAGCATTTCGAAAAGACGTGTCTTTTCATGAATAGCTTTCATTCCCATATATATATGAGAATGGTTTTTGTAAAGTAAAGGGGGTGACGAAAAAAAATACACAATAAGAAGATGGCGATGTATGACAGCCTGTAAGTTTTACAAACTTCAATGGAATACATGCTATGAACTGTTGTTTTTCTTTGCGTATGTGTTGTGGATTATTTCACTTTGTTTTGGCAATCGTCTGTAATATTATCTAAAGTGATAAGGTTATTCATATTCTTGAAATCAAATTTGTGCTTCATGTTATAAGGTTGAAATAAAAGTTTTGCTTGCGAATTGTAATTGTTCCTCGCAGTACTTCATTGATTGGTCCCTTAAAGGTAGGGTTAAATTCATTCAATCAACATATGATATAAGCATTCAAATTGATCTCAAAAGAAATAATAACCGACAGGTCTATAAAAGGGTGGATTAAAAAACTGTCTCACAGGCTCGCATAATAAGTCCTGAAGAAAGTATAATGACTCTGTAGCCCAAACAGCAAAGAAGGCACTGGTCAAAAACAGATTACACTCATCACTATATTTCACCATTTAAAGCAAACAGAAGTAATTAGGAAACATAGATCGAATAGCTTCTACAACAACAATCTTGAACTCATCTGCTGTATCTCCATTCTAGGAACTTATGCCATTCTGAGACTAGGAGATATCAGATTAAGAAACTAAATCTGCTATAAAAAGCATTAGTTAAAGGAACAACTAGTGAGTAGGTATACCCGCCTAGGTCCTGCAGAGCCTAAAGTGAGAGAGTTAGTAACCAAATAGGTTCACTCTATAAGTTGGCCAAGTCAATTGGAGGGTTTGATCATAGGAGTTGGCATTTCCTTAGAATCTATCCAATCTGTTGATTTGAGACCCAACACCATCCAAACACTAATTTTTATGCTCCAAAAATGAGGTTCTAAGAACACCATGTTTGTCAAAATCATGTTTGGACACTATCAGCTTGAGAATTCGGACTTGTTTCTTGAAACATTGATTTTGATGTTTTGAAACTAGAGCTTTCGAGCCACATGCTCTGAAACCAGGTTCTAAGAGCATGATGTGCATCAAAATCACATTTTGACACTATAGGCTACGGAATAGGGACTTGCCTCTTGAAAGTTTGTTGTGCCTCCAAACACCAATTTTGATGCTTCGAAACCAAGGATTTTGAGGCATAAGCTCCAAAACAAGGTTCTAAGAGCACGATGTGCATCAAAATCAAATTTTGACACTACCGGCTCTAGAATCAGGAATTCCATCTTGAAATCTTGTTGTGCCTCAAAACATCAAATTTGATGCTCCAAAACTTCGGCTTTTGAGGCACAATTTCTAAAATAGGGTTCTAAGAGCACAATGTCCATCAAAATTGAATTTTGATGCTACTGGCTCTAAAATCGGGGCTTGCATCTTGAAACCTTGTTGTGCCTCAAAACACTGATTTTGGTGCTCTGAAACCGGGGCTTTTGACTCACAAGCTTTGCAATGAGGTTCTAAGAGCACAATGTGTGCCAAAATTAGATTTTGACGCTATTGACTTTAGAATCGGGACTTGCATCTTGAAACCTTGTTGTGCCTCCAAACATTGATTTTGATGCTCCAAAACTGGGTCTTTCAAGGCACAAGCTCCGAAATGAGCTTCTAAGAGAATGAAGTGCGTCAAAATGGAATTTTGACGCTACAGTCTCCAGAATAGGGACTTGCTTCTTGAAACCTTCTTGTGCTTCAAAACATTGATTTTGATATTCTAAAATCAGGGCTTTCAAGGCACAAGCTCCAAAATAAGGTTCTAAGAGCACCATGTACATCAAAATTGTGTTTTGATGTTACCGACTCTGGAATTGGGACTTGTGTCTTGAAACCTTGTTTTGCCTCCAAACACTAATTTTTATGCTCCAAACATGAGGCTTTTGAGGCACAACCTCTGTCTGAAATGAGGTTCTAAGAACACCATGTTTGTCAAACTTGTGTTTTGATGCCATCAGCTTGAGAATCGAGACTTGTGTCTTGAAACCTTGTTGTGCCTTTAAACGTTAATTTCGATGTTTTAAAACTAGAGCTTTCTAGCCACATGCTCCGAAACAAGGTTCTAAGAGCACAATGTGCATCAATATTGAATTTTGATGCTACTGGCTCTAGAATCAGGGCTTGCATCTTAAAACCTTGTTGTGCCTCAAAACACTAATTTTGATGCTCCGAAATAGGGGCTTTTGAGGCACAAGCTTCGAAATGAGTTTTTAAGAGCACGATGTGTGCCAAAATCAGATTTTGAAGCTATTGACTCTAGAATCGGGACTTGCATCTTGAAACCTTGTTGTGCCTCCAAACATTGATTTTGATGCTCCAAAACTGGGTCTTTCAAGGTACAAGCTGCTAATGAGCTTCTAAGAGAATGATGTGCATCAAAATTGAATTTTGACACTTCCGGCTTTGGAATAGGGACTTGCTTTTTGAAACCTTGTTGTACCTCAAAACAATGATTTTGATATTCCAAAATCAGAGCTTTCAAGGCACAAGCTCCTAAATGAGATTCTAAGAGCATGATGTACATCAAAATTGTGTTTTCATGGTACCACCTCTGGAATTGGGACTTGTGCCTTGAAACCTTGTTGTGCCTCCAAACACTATTTTTTATGCTCCAAAAATGAGAGTTTGGAGGCACAACCTCCAAAATGAGGTTCTAAGAACACCATGTTTGTCAAAATCTGTTTTGGCGTTATCAAATTGAGAATTGGGACTTGTGTCTTGAAACCTTGTTGTGCCTTTAAACATTGATTATGATGTTTTGAAACTAGAGCTTTCAAGCCACACGCTCCAAACTGAGGTTCTAAGAGCACGATGTGCGTCAAAATCACATTTTGACACTACAGGCTTCGGAATAGGTACTTGCGTCTTGAACGCTTGTTGTGCCTCCAAACACCAATTTTGATGATTCGAAACTTTAGTTTTTTAGGCATAAGCTCCACAACAAGGTTCTAAGAGCATGACGTGCATCAAAATCAAATATTGACGCTACCCGATCCAAAATCAGGACTTGCATCTTGAAACCTTGTTGTGCCTCCAAACATCAATTTTGATGCTCCAAAATTGGGGCTTTTGCGGGACAATTTCTAAAATAGGGTTCTAAGAGCTCAATGTGCATCAAAATTAGATTTTGATGCTAATGGCTCTAGAATTAGGGCTTGCATCTTGAAACCTTGTTGTGCCTCAAAACACTAATTTTGATGCTCTGAAACAAGGGCTTTCAAGGCACAAGCTTCGAAATGAGGTTCTAAGAGCACGATGTGCACCAAAATTAGATTTTGACGCTATTGATTCTTGAATCGAGACTTGCATCTTGAAAACTTGTTGTGCCTCAAAACATTGATTTTGATGTTCCCAAATCAGGGCTTTCAAGGCAGAAGCTCTGAAATGGGGTTCTAAGAGCACGATGTACATCAAAATTGTGTTTTGACTGTACCAACTCTGGAATTGGAACTTGTGTCTCGAATCCTTGTTGTGCCTCCAAACACTAATTTTTAAGCTTCGAAATGAGGTTGTAAGAGTAGGATTTGTGCCAAAATCAGATTTTGATGATATTGATTCTACAATCGGGACTTGCATCTTGAAACCTTGTTGTACCTCCAGACAACGATTTTTACGCTCCAAAAATGGGTCTTTCGAGGCACAAGCTCTGCAATGAGCTTCTAAGAGAATGATGTGTGTCAAAATGAAATTTTTACGCTACAAGATTCGGAATAGGGACTAGCTTCTTGAAAACCTTGTTGTGCCTCAAAACATTGATTTTGATGTTCCCAAATCAGGACTTTCAAGGCACAATCTCCGAAATGAGGTTTTAAGAGCACGATGTCCATCAAAATTGCATTTTAACGCTACCAACTCTGGAATTGGGAGTTTTGCCTTGAAACCTTGTTGTGCCTCCAAACACTAATTTTTATGCTCCAAAAATGAGACTTTTGAGGCACAACATCCGAAATGAGGTTGTAAGAACACCATGTTTTTCAAAATCATTTTTTGACACTACCGGCTTGAGAATCGGGACTTGTGTCTTGAAACCTTGTTGTGCCTTTAAACATTGATTTTTTTGTTTACAAACTGGAGCGTTTGAGCCTTACGCTCCAAAACGAGGTTCTAAGAGCACGATGTGCATCAAAATCATGTTTTGACACTACAAACTCCGGAATAGGGACTTGCGTCTTGAAAGCTTATTGTTCCTCCAAATACCAATTTTAATGGTTCGAAATCGAAGATTTTTAGGCATAAGCTCTAAAAAAAAGGTTCTAAGAGCATGATGTGCGTCAACATCAAATTATGACGCTACCAGCTCAAAAATTAGGACTTGCATTTTGAAACATTGTTGTGCCTCCAAACATCGATTTTGATGCTACAAAACTGGGGCTTTTGAGGCACAATTTCTAAAACAGGGTTCTAAGAGCACAATGTGCATGAGAATTGAATTTTGATGCTCCTAGCTCTAGAATTGGGGCTTGCATCTTGAAACCTTGTTGTGCCTCAAAACACTGATTTTGATGCTCCAAAACTATGGTTTTCAAGGCACAAGCTTCGAAATGAGGTTCTAAGAGCACGATGTGAGCCAAAATCATATTTTGATGATATTGACTCTAAAATAGGGACTTGCATCTTGAAACCTTGTTGTGTCTCCAGACACTGATTTTGATGCTCCAAAAATGGGTCTTTCGAGACACACAAGCTCCGTAATGAGCTTCTAAGAGAATGATGTGCGTCAAAATGAAAATTTGAAGCTACAGGCTCCAGAATAGGGACTTGCTTCTTGAAAACTTGTTGTGCCTCAAAACATTGATTTTGATGTTCTCAAATCAGGGCTTTCAAGGCACAAGTTCCGAAATGAGGTTCTAAGAGCATGATGTACATCAAAATTGCGTTTTGATGCTACCGACTCTGGAATTGGGACTTGGTTCTTGAAACCTTATTGTGCCTCTAAATATTAATTTTTATGCTCAAAAAATGAGGCTTTTGAGGCACAACCTCCGAAATGAGGTTCTAAGAGCACCATGTTTGTCAAAATCATGTTTTGACACTATCAGCTTGAGAATCGAGACTTGTGTCTTGAAACCTTGTTGTGCCTTTAAGCATTGATTTTGATGTTTCGAAACTAGAGCTTCAGAGCCACATGCTTCAAAACGAGGTTCTAAGATTACGATTTGCATCAAAATCACGTTTTGACACTACAAGCTCCGGAATAGGGACTTGAGTCTTGAAAGCTTGTTGTGCCTCCAAACACCAATTTTTATCATTCAAAATCGAAGATTTTGAGAGATAAGCTCCAAAACAAGGTTCTAAGAGCAGGATGTGTGCCAAAATCAAATTTCAATGCTACCGGCTCCAAAATCAGGACTTGCATCTTGAAACCTTGTTGTGTCTCCAAAAATTGATTTTGATGCTCCAAAAGTGGGGCTTTTGAGGTACAATTTCTAAAACAGGGTTCTAAGAGCACAATGTGCATCAAAATTGAATTTTGATGCTACTGGCTCTAGAATCGGAGCTTGAATCTTGAAACCTTTTGTGCCTCAAAACACTGATTTTGATGCTCTGAAACCAGGGTTTTCGAGGCACAAGCTGTGAAATGAGGTTCTAAGAGCATGATGTGTGCCAAAATGAGATTTTGACGCTATTGACTCTAGAATCGAGACATGCATCTTGAAACCATGTTGTGCCTCCAAACATTGATTTTGATGCTCCAAAACTAGGTCTTTCTAGGCACAAGCTCTGAAATGAGCTTGTAAGAGAATGATGATGTGCGTGAAAATGAAATTTTGATGCTACAGGCTTCAGAATAGGGACTTGCTTCTTGAAACCTTGTTGTGCCTCAAAACATTGATTTTGATGTTCCCAAATTAGGGCTTTCAAGGCACAAGCTCGAAAATTAGGTTCTAAGAGCATGATGTACATCAAAATTGCATTTTGACGTTACCGACTCTGGAATTGAAGGACAATCTCTGAAATAACATTCTAAGAACACCATGTTTGTCAAAATTGTGTTTTGATGCTATCAACTTGAGAATCAGGACTTGTGTCTTGAAAACATGTTGTGCCTTTAAAGATTGATTTTGATGTTTCGAAACTGGAGCTTTCGAGCCACACGCTCTGAAATGAGGTTCTAAGAGAATGATTTGCATCAAAATCATGTTTTGACACTATAGGCTCCGTAATAGGGACTTGCATCTTGAAACCTTGTTGTGCCTCCAAACACCAATTTTGATTCTTCGAAACCGAAGATTTTGAGGCATAAGCTCCAAAACAAGGTTCTAAGAGCACGATGTACGTCAAAATCAAATTTTGACGCTACCGACTCGAGAATAAGGACTTGCATCTTGAAACCTTGTTGTGCCTCCAAACATCGATTTTGATGCTCCAAACCTAGGGCTTTTGAGACACAATTTCTAAAACAGGGTTGTAATAGCACAATGTTCATCAAAATTGAATTTTGATGTTAGTGGCTCTAGAATCGGGGCTTATATCTTGAAACCTTGTTGTGCCTCCAAACATTGATTTTGATGCTCCAAAACTGGGTATTTCGACGCACAAAATCCGAAATGAGCTTCTAAGATAATGATGTGTGTCAAAATGGAATTTTGATGCTACAGGCTCTAGAATAGGCACTTGCTTCTTGAAACCTTGTTGTGCCTCAAAACATTGATTTTGATGTTCCAAAATTAGGGCTTTCAAGGCACAAGCTCCGAAATGAGGTTCTAAGATGTAAATCAAAGTTCTATTTTTATGCTACCGACTCTGGAATTGAGACTTGTGTCTTGAAACCTTGTTGTGCCTCCAAACACTAATTTTTATGCTAAAAAAACAAGGCTTTTGAGGCACAACCTCCGAAATGAGGTTCTAAGAACACCATGTTTGTCAAAATCGTGTTTTGACGCTATCAGGTTGAGAATCGGGACTTGTGTGTTGAAACTTTTTTGTGCCTTTAAACATTGATTTTTAAAAGAATGATGTGCATCAAAATGGAATTTTGACGCTACAAGCTCTGGAATAGGGACTTGCTTCTTGAAACTTTGTTGTGCCTCAAAACATTGATTTTGATGTTCCAAAATCAGGGCTTTCAAGGCACAAGCTCCGAAATGAGGTTCTAAGAGCATGAAGTACATCAAAATTGCATTTTGAAACTACCGACTCAGGAATTGGGACTTGTGTCTTGAAACCTTGTTGTGCCTTCAAACACTAATTTTTATGCTCAAAAAATGAGGCTTTTGAGGCACAACCTCCGAAATGAGGTTCTAAGAACACTATGTTTGTCAAAATCGTGTTTTGATGCTATCAGCTTGAGAATCGGGACTTGTGTCCTGAAACCTTGTTGTGCCTTTAAACATCTATTTTGATGTTTTGAAACTGGAGCTTTCAAGCCACACGCTCCGAAACAAGGTTCTAAGAGCACGATGTGCATCAAAATCACATTTTGACACTACGGGCTCCAGAATAGGGACTTTCTTCTTGAAAGCTTGTTGTGCCTCCAAACACCAATTTTGATGCTTTGAAACCAAAGATTTTGAGGCTTAAGCTCCAAAACAAGGTTCTAAGAGCACGATGTGTGTCAAAATCAAAATTTGACGCTATAGGCTCCAAAATCAGGACTTGCATCTTGAAACCTTGTTGTGCCTCCAAACATCAATTTTGATGCTCCAAAACTGGGGCTTTTGAAGCACAATTTGTAAAACAGGGTTCTAAGAGCACAATGTGCATCAAAATTGAATTTTGATGCTACTGGCTCTAGAATAGGGACTTGATTCTTGAAACCTTGTTGTGCCCAAAAGATTGATTTTGATGTTCCAAAATCAGGGCTTTTAAGGCACAAGCTTGAAAATGAACTTCTAAGAGCATGATGTACATCAAAATTGTGTTTTGACTTTACCGACTCCAGAATTGGGACTTGTGTCTTGAAACCTTGTTGTGTCTCCAAACACTAATTTTTACGCTCCAAAAATGAGGCTTTTGATGCACAATCTCTGAAATGAGGTATTAAGACCACCATGTTTGTCAAAATTGTGTTTTGACGCGATCAGCTTGACAATCGGGAATTGTGTCGTGAAACCTTGTTGTTCCTTTAAACATTGATTTTTATGTTTTGAAACTGGAGCTTTCGAGCCACATGCTCCGAAATGAAATTCTACGAGCACGATATGCATCAAAATCACATTTTTACACTCCACGCTCTGGAATAGGGACTTGCATTTTGATAGCTTGTTGTGCCTCCCAACACCAATTTTGGTACTTGGAAACTGAACATTTTGAGGCATAAGCTCCAAAATAAAGTTCTTAGAGCACGATGTGCGTCAAAATCAAAGTTTGACGCTACCAGCTCCAGAATCAGGACTTGCTTCTTTAAACCCTGTTGTGCCTCCAAACATCAATTTTGATGATCCAAAACTGGAGCTTTTGAGGCACAATTTCTAAAACTTGGTTCTAAGAGCACAATGTGCATCAAAATTGAATTTTGATGCTACTGGCTCTAGAATCAAGGCTTGCATCTTGAAACCATGTTGTGACTCAAAACACTGATTTTGATACTCCGAAATCGGAGCTTTCGAGGCACAACCTTTGAAATAAAGTTCTAAGAGAACGATGTGTGCCAAAGTAAGATTTTGATGCTATTGACTCTAGAATCGAGACTTGCATCTTGAAACATTGTTGAGCCTCCAAACCTTATTGTGACTCTAGAATAGGGACTTGCTTCTTGAAACATTGATTTTGATGTTCCAAAATCAAGACTTTCAAGGCACAAGCTCCGAAATGAGGTTTTAAGAGCATGATGTACATCAAAATTGTGTTTTGACATTACCGACTCTGGAATTGGGACTTGTGTCTTGAAACCTTGTTGTGCCTGCAAACACTAATTTTTATACTCCAAAAATGAGGCTTTTGAGGGACAACCTCTGTAATGAGGTTCTAAGAACACCATGTTTGTCAAAATCGTGTTTTGAGGCTATCAGCATGATGTACGTCAAAATTGCGTTTTGACGCTACCGACTCTGGAATTGGGACTCGTGTCTTGAAACCTTGTTGTGCCTCTAAACACTAATTTTTATGCCTAAAAAATGAGGCTTTTTAGGCACGATCTCTGAAATGAGGTTCTAAGAACACCATGTTTGTCAAAATCGTGTTTTGACGCTATCAGCTTGAGAATTGCGACTTGTGTCTTGAAACCTTGTTGTGCCTTTAAACATTGATTTTGATGTTTTGAAACTGGAGCTTTCAAGCCACACGCTCTGAAATGAGGTTCTAAGAGCACGGTGTGCATCAAAATCATGTTTTGACATTACAAGCTCTGGAATAGGGACTTGTGTCTTGAAAGCTTGTTGTGCCTCCAAACACCAATTTCGATGCTTTGAAACTGAAGATTTTGAGCCATAAGCTCCAAAAGAAAGGTTCTAAGAGCATGATGTGTGTCAAAATCAAATTTTGACGCTACCAGCTCCAGAATCAGGAGTTGCATTTTGAAACCTTGTTGTATCTCCAAACATTGATTTTGATGCTCCAAAACAGGGGCTTTTGAGGCACAATGTCTAAAACAGGGTTCTAAGAGTACAATGTGCATCAAAATTGAATTTTGATCCTACTGGTTCTAGAATCAGGGCTTGCACTTGGAAACTTGTTGTGCGTCAAAATACTAATTTTGATAATCCAAAACAGGTGCTTTCGAGCCACAAGCTTCGAAATGAGGTTCTAAGAGCACAATGTGTAACAAAATCAGATTTTGATGCTATAGTCTCTAGAATTGGGACTTGGATCTTGAAACCTTGTTGTGCCTCAAAACATTGATTTTGATACTCCAAAACTAGGTCTTTTGAGGCACAAGCTCTGAAACAATCTTCTAAGAGAATGATGTGCGTCAAAATGGAATTTTTACGGTACAGGGTCCAGAATAGGGACTTTGTTCTTGAAACCTTATTGTGCCTCCAATCATTGATTTTCATGTTTCAAAATTAGGGCTATCGAGACACAAGCTCCGAAATGAGGTTCTAAGAGCATGATGTACATGAAAATTGTGTTTTGACGCTACTGACTCTGGAATTGGGACTCGTGTCTTGAAACTTTGTTGTGCCTCCAAACACTAATTTTTAAGCTCCAAAAATGAGTCTTTTGAGGCACAACCTTCGAAATGAGGTTCTAAGAACAGCAAGTTTGTCAAAACCATGTTTTGATGCTATCAGCTTAAGAATCGAGACTTGTGTCTTGAACACTTATTCTGCCTTTAATTATTGATTTTGATGTTTTGAAACTAGAGCTTTCGAGCCACACGCTCCGAAATGAGGTTCTAAGAGCACAATGTGCATCAAAATCACGTTTTGACACGATAGCCTCCAGAATAGGAACTTGCATCTTGAAATGTTGTTCTGCCTCCAAACACCAATTTTGATGCTTTGAAACCGAAGCCTTTCCGGTATAAGCTCCAAAACAAGGTTCTAAGAGCACGATGTGCGTCAAAATCAAATTTTGATGCTACCAGCTCAAGAATAAGGACTTGCATCTTGAAACCTTGTTGTGCCTCCAAACATCTATTTTAATGCTCCAAAACTAGGACTTTTGAGGCACAAATTCTAAAATAGGGTTCTTATAGCACAATGTGCATCAAAATTGAATTTTGATGCTACTGGCTCTAGAATTGGGGCTTGCATCTTGAAACCTTGTTGTGCCTCAAAACATTGATTTTGATGCTTCAAAATTGGGGCTTTCAAGGCACAAGGTTCGAAATGAGCTTCTAAGAGCATGATGTGCGCCAAAATTAGATTTTGATGCTATTGACTCTAGAATTGGGACTTGCATCTTGAAACCTTGTTGTGCCTCCAAACATTGATTTTGATGCTCCAAAACAGGGTCTTTCGAGGCACAAGCTCCAAAATGAGCTTCTAAGAGAATGATGTGCGTCAAAATGGAATTTTGATGCTACAGGCTCTAGAATAGGGACTTGCTTCTTGAAACCTTGTTGTGCCTCAAAGCATTGATGTTGATGTTCGAAAATCATGGCTTTCAAGGCACAAGCTCCAAAATTAGGTTCTAAGAGCACGATGTACATGAAAATTGCGTTTTGACGCTACCGACTCTAGAATTGGGACTCATGTCTTGAAACCTTGTTGCGCCTCCAAAAACTAATTTGAATGCTTGTTGTGCCTCCAAACACCAATTTCAATGTTTTGAAACCCAAGATTTTGAGGCATAAGCTCCAAAACAAGGTTCTAAGAGCACGATGTGTTTCAAAATCAAATTTTGACGCTCCCGGCTGCAGAATCAGGATTTGCATCTTGAAACCTTGTTATGCCTCCAAACATCGATTTTGATGCCCCAAAATTGAAGATTTTGAGGCAAAATTTCTAAAACAGGATTCTAAGAGCACAATGTGCATCAAAATTGAATTTTGAGACTACTAGCTCTAGAATCAGGGCATGCATCTTGAAACCTTGTTGTGCCTCAAAAGATTTGTTTAAATGTTCCAAAATCAGGGCTTTCAAGGCACAAGCTCCGAAATCAGGTTCTAAGAGCATGATGTACATCAAAATTGTGTTTTGCCGCTACCGACTCTGGAATTGGGACTTGTGTCTTGAAACCTTGTTGTGCCTCCAAACACTAATTTTTATTCTCAAAAAATGAGGCTTTTGAGGCACAACCTCCGAAATGAGGTTCTAAGAACACAATGTTTGTCAAAATCGTGTTTTGACACTATTAACTTGAGAATCGGGACTTGTGTCTTGAAACCTCGTTGTGTCTTTAAACATGGATTTTGATGTTTTGAAACTGGAGCTTCCGAGCCACACGCTCTAAAATGAGGTTCTAGGAGCACGATGTGCATCAAAATCACATCTTGAAAGCTTGTTGTGCCTCAAAACACCAATTTTGATGTTTCGAAACCCAAGATTTTGAGGCATAAGCTCCAAAACAAGGTTCTAAGAGCACGATGTATGTCAAAATCAAATTTTGATGCTCCTGGCTCTAGAATCAGGATTTGCATCTTGAAACCTTGTTGTGCCTCCAAACATCGATTTTGATGCTCCAAAATTGAGGATTTTGAGGCACAATTTCTAAAACAGGGTTCTAAGAGCACAATGTGCATCAAAATTGAATTTTGAGACTACTAGCTCTAGAATCGGGGCATGCATCTTCAAACCTTGTTGTGCCTCAAAACATTGATTTTGATGTTCCAAAATTAGGGCTTTCAAGGCACAAGCTCTGAAATGAGGTTCTAAGAGCACGATGTACATCAAAATTGCGTTTTGATGCTACCGACGTTGGAATTGGGACTTGTGTCTTGAAACCTTGTTGTGCCTCCAAATACTAATTTCTATGCTCCAAAAATGAGGCTTTTCAGGCATGACCTCCGAAATGAGGTTCTAAGAACACCATGTTTGTCAAAATCATGTTTTGATGCTATCAGCTTGAGAATCGGGAGTTGTGCCTTGAAACCTTATTGTGCCTTTAAACATTGATTTTGATGTTTTGAAACTAGAGCTTTCGAGCCACACGCTCCGAAACGAGGTTCTAAGAGCACGATGTGCATGAAAATCACGTTTTGACAATACAGGCTCCGGAATAGGGACTTCCATCTTGAAACCTTGTTGTGCCTCCTAACATCAATTTTGATGCTCCAAAACTTGGGCTTTTGGGGCACAATTTCTAAAACAGGGTTCTAAGAGCACAATGTCTGTCAAAATTGAATTTTGATGCTACTGGCTCTAGAATCGGGCCTTGGATCTTGAAACCTTGTTTTGCCTCATTCTTGAAACTTTGTTGTGCCTCCAAACACTAATTTTTATGCTCCAAAAATGAGGCTTTTGAGGCACAACCTCCGAAATGAGGTTCTAAGAACACCATGTTTGTCAAAACCATGTTTTGATGCTATCAGCTTAAGAATCGAGACTTGTGTCTTGAACACTTATTCTGCCTTTAATAATTGATTTTGATGTTTTGAAACCGGAGCTTTCGAGCCACACGCTCCGAAACGAGGTTCTAAGAGCACAATGTGCATCAAAATCATGTTTTGACACGATAGCCTCCAGAATAGGAACTTGCATCTTGAAATGTTGTTCTACCTCCAAAGACCAATTTTGATGCTTTGAAACTGAAGACTTTCCGGCATAAGCTCCAAAACAAGGTTCTAAGAGCACGATGTGCATCAAAATCAAATTTTGACGCTACCAGCTCAAGAATAAGGACTTGCATCTTGAAACCTTGTTGTGCCTCCAAACAACAATTTTGAAGCATCAAAATCAGTGTTTTGAGGCACAAATTCTAAAATAGGGTTCCAATAGCACAATGTGCATCAAAATTGAATTTTGATGCTACTGGCTCTAGAATTGGGGCTTGCATCTTGAAACCTTGTTGTGCCTCAAAACACTGATTTTGATGCTTCAAAATCGGGGCTTTCAAGGCACAAGGTTCGAAATGAGCTTCTAAGAGCACGATGTGCGCCAAAATTAGATTTTGATGCTATTGACTCTAGAATCGGGACTTGCATCTTGAAACCTTGTTGTGCCTCCAAACATTGATTTTGATGCTCCAAAATAGGGTCTTTCGAGGCACAAGCTCCGAAATGAGCTTCTAAGAGAATGATGTGCCTCAAAATGGAAGTTTGATGCTACAGGCTCTAGAATAGGGACTTGCTTCTTGAAACCTTGTTGTGCCTCAAAGCATAGATGTTGATGTTCGAAAATCATGGCTTTCAAGGCACAAGCTCCAAAATGAGGTTCTAAGAGCATGATGTACATCAAAATTACATTTTGAAACTATCGACTCTGGAATTGGGACTTGTGTCTTGAAACCTTGTTGTGCCTCCAAACACTAATTTTTATGCTCAAAAAATGAGGATTTTGAGGCACAACCTCCGAAATGAGGTTCTAAGAACACTATGTTTGTCAAAATCGTGTTTTGACACTATCAGCTTGAGAATCGGGACTTGTGTCTTGAAACCTTGTTGTGCCCTTAAACATTGATTTTGATGTTTTGAAACTGGAGCTTTCGAGCCACACGCTCCGAAACAAAATTCTAAGAGCACGATGTGCATCAAAATCACATTTTGACACTACAGGCTCCAGAATAGGGACTTTCTTCTTGAAAGCTCGTTGTGCCTCCAAACACCAATTTTGATGCTTTGAAACCGAAGATTTTGAGGCTTAAGCTCCAAAACAAGGTTCTAAGAGCACGATGTGCGTCAAAATCAAAATTTGATGCTATCGGCTCCAGAATCAGGACTTGCATCTTGAAACGTTGTTGTGCCTCCAAAACTGGGGCTTTTGAAGCACAATTTGTAAAACAGGGTTCTAAGAGCACAATGTGCATCAAAATTGAATTTTGATGCTACTGGCTCTAGAATAGGGACTTGATTCTTGAAACCTTGTTGTGCCTCAAAATATTGATTTTCATGTTCCAAAATCAGGGCTTTTAAGGCACAAGCTTGAAAATGAACTTCTAAGAGCATGAAGTACATCAAAATTGTGTTTTGACTTTACCGACTACGGAATTGGGACTTGTGTCTTGAAACCTTGTTGTGTCTCCAAACACTAATTTTTATGCTCCAAAAATGAGGCTTTTGATGCAGAATCTCTGAAATGAGCTTCTAAGACCACCATGTTTGTCAAAATTGTATTTTGACGCGATCAACTTGACAATCGGGAATTGTGTCGTGAAACCTTGTTGTTCCTTTAAACATTGATTTTGATGTTTTGAAACTGGAGCTTTCGAGCCACATGCTCTGAAATGAAATTCTAAGAGCACGATGTGCATCAAAATCACATTTTTACACTACAGGCTTCGGAATAGGGACTTGCGTTTTGATAGCTTGTTGTGCCTCCCAACATCAATTTTGATACTTGGAAATTGAAGATTTTGAGGCATAAGCTCCAAAATAAAGTTCTCAGAGCACGATGTGCATCAAAATCAAAGTTTGACGCTACGGGCTCCAGAATCAGGACTTGCTTCTTGAAACCCTGTGGTGCCTCTAAACATCAATTTTGATGATCCAAAACTAGAGCTTTTGAGGCACAATTTCTAAAACTTGGTTCTAAGAGCACAATGTGCATCAAAATTGAATTTTGATGCTACTGGCTCTAGAATCAAGGCTTGCATCTTAAAACCATGTTGTGCCTCAAAACACTGATTTTGATGCTCCGAAACCGGGGCTTTCGAGGTACAAATTTTGAAATGAAGTTCTAAGAGCACGATGTGCGCCAAAATAAGATTTTGATGCTATTGACTCTAGAATCGGGACTTGCATCTTGAAACATTGTTGAGCCTCCAAACCTTATTGTGACTCTAGAATAGGGACTTGCTTCTTGAAACCTTATTGTGCCTCAAAACATTGATTTTGATGTTCCAAAATCAAGGCTTTCAAGGCACAAGCTCCGAAATGAGGTTTTAAGAGCACGATGTACATCAAAATTGTGTTTTGACATTACCGACTCTAGAATTGGGACTTGTGTCTTGAAACCTTGTTGTGCCTCCAAACACTAATTTTTATACTTTAAAAATGAGGCTTTTGAGGGACAACCTTCGTAATGAGGTTCTAAGAACACCATGTTTGTCAAAATCATGTTTTGAGGCTATTAGCATGATGTACGTGAAAATTGCGTTTTGACGCTACCGACTCTGGAATTGGGACTCGTGTCTCGAAACCTTGTTGTGCCTCCAAACACTAATTTTTATGCCTAAAAAATGAGGCTTTTTAGGCACAATCTCTGAAATGAGGTTCTAAGAACACCATGTTTGTCAAAATTGTGTTTTGACGCTATCAGCTTGAGAATTGCGACTTGTGTCTTCAAACCTTGTTGTGCCTTTAAACATTGATTTTGATGTTTTGAAACTGTATCTTTAGAGCACACACTCTGAAATGAGGTTCTAAGAGTACGATGTGCATCAAAATCATGTTTTGACACTATAGGCTCTGGAATAGGGACTTATGTCTTGAAAGCCCCAGTTTCAGAGCATCAAAATCAGTGTTTTGAGGCAGAACAAGGTTTCAAGATGCAAGCCCCTATTGTAGAGCCAATAGCATCAAAATTCAATTTTGATTCACATTGTGCTCTTCGAACCCTGTTTTAAAAATTGTGCCTCAAAAGCCCAAGTTTTGGTGCATCAAAACCGATGTTTGGAGGCACAACAAGGTTTCAAAATGCAACCAGCTTATGCCTCAAAATCTTTGGTTTCGAAGTATCAAAATTGGTATATGGAGGAAAAACAAGCTTTCAAGAGGCAAGTCCCTATTCCGTAGTTTGTATTGTCAAAACGTGATTTTCATGTACATCGTGCTCTTAGAACCTCATTTCAGAGCGTGTTGCTCGAAAGCTCTAGTTTCATAACAACAAAATCAGTGTTTAAAGGCACAACAAGATTTCAAGACACAAGTCTTGATTCTCAAGCTGGTAGCGTCAAAAAACAATTTTTACAAGCATGGTGTTCTTAGAACCTCATTTCAGAGGTTGTGCCTCAAAAGCCTCATTTTTGGAGCATAAAAATTAGTGTTTGGAGGCACAATAAGGTTTCAAGACACAATTCCCAATTCTAGATTCAATAGTGTTTTGAGGCACAAAAAGGTTTCAAGATACAAGCCCTGATTCTAAAACTAGTAGCATCAAAGTTCAATTTTGATACACATTGTGCTCTTAGAACCCTATTTTAGAAATTGTACCTCAAAAGCCCTAGATCAAAATTGATGTTTGGAGGCACAACAAGGTTTCAAAATGAAAGTTCTGATTTTGGAGCCGATAGCGTCAGAGTTTGATTTTCACACACATCGTACTCTTAGAAGCTTGTTTTGGAGCTTATGCCTCAAAATATTCGGTTTTGAAGCATCAAAATTGGTCTTTGGAGGAACAACAAGCTTTTTAGATGCAAGTCTCTATTCGGGAGCCTGTAGTGTCAAAACGTGATTTTGATGCACATCGTACTCTTATAACCTCATTTCGGAGTGTGTGGCTTGAAAGCTCCAGTTTCAAAACATCAAAATCAATGTTTAAAGGCACAACAAGGTTTTAAGACATAAGTCCTGTTTCTCAAGCTGATAGCATCAAATCATGATTTTGACAAACATAGTGTTTTTAGAACCTCATTTCGGAGGTTGTGCCTCAAAAGCCTCATTTTTGGAGCATAAAAATTAGTGTTTGGAGGCACAACAAGGTTTCAAGACACAAATCCAAATTCCAAACTCAGTAGCGTCAATACAAAATTTTGATGTACATCGTGCTCTTTGAACCTCATTTTGAAGCTTGTGCCTTGAGAGCCCTAATTTTGGAGCATCAAAATCAATGTTTGAAGGCACGACAAGGTGTCAAGATGGAAGTCCCGATTTTAGAGTCAATAGCGTCAAAGTCAGATTTTGGCGCACATCGTGCTCTTAGAACCTCATTTCGATGCTTGTGCCTCGAAAGCCCCGGTTTTAG
Organism: Cryptomeria japonica; assembly: GCF_030272615.1. Classification (NCBI taxonomy): domain Eukaryota; kingdom Viridiplantae; phylum Streptophyta; class Pinopsida; order Cupressales; family Cupressaceae; genus Cryptomeria; species Cryptomeria japonica. The sequence goes on from NC_081413.1 coordinate 375,068,081, forward strand.
AGAATCAAAATCAATGTTTTGAGGCACAACAAGGTTTCAAAATGCAAGCCCCGATTCTCAAGCCAGTAGCATCCAAATTCAATTTTGATGCACATTGTGCTCTTAGCACCCTGTTTTAGAAATGGTGCCTCAAATGACCCAGCTTTGGAGTATCAAAATTGATCTTTGGAGGCACAACAAGGTTTCAAGATGCAAGTCCTGATTCTGGATCCGGTAGCGTCAAAATTTGATTTTGACAAACATAATGCTCTTAGAACCTTGTTTTGGAAATTATGCCTCAAAATCTTCAGTTTCGAAGCATCAAAATTGGTGTTTGGAGGCACAACAAGCTTTCAAGACGCAAGTCCCTATTTCGGAACCTGTAGTGTCAAAACGTGATTTTGATGCAAATCGTGCTCTTAGAACCTCGTTTCACAGTGTGTCGCTTGAAAGATCCAGTTTCAAAACATCCAAATCAATGTTTAAAGGCACAACAAGGTTTCAAGATGCAAGTCCCGATTCTCAAGCTGATAGCATCAAAACACGAATTTGACAAACATGGTGTCTTAGAACCTCATTTCAGAGGTTGCGCCTCAAAAGCCTCATTTTTGGAGCATAAAAATTATTGTTTGGAGGCACAAAATGGTTTCAAGACACAAGTCCCAATTCCAGCCTTGATTTTGGAACATTAAAATCAATGTTTTGAGGCACAACAAAGTTTCAAGAAGCAAGTCCCTATTCCGGAGCCTGTAGCGTCAAAATTCCATTTTGACCAACATCATTCTCTTAGAAGCTCATTTCGGCCCTTGTGCCTCGAAAGACCCAATTTTGGAGCATCAAAATCAATGTTTGGAGGCACAACAAGGTTTCAAGATGCATTTTCTGATTCTAGAGTCAATAGCGTCAAAATCTTATTTTGGTGCACATCGTGCTCTTAGAACTTCATTTCGAAGCTTGTGCCTTGAAAGCCCCGTTTTCGGAGCATCAAAATAAGTGTTTTGAGGGACAACAAAGTTTCAAGATGCAAGCCCCAATTCTAGAGCTAGTAGCATCAAAATTCAATTTTGATCCACATTGTGCTCTTAGAACACTATTTCAAAGCTCCAGTTTCAAAATATCAAAATCAATATTTAAAGGTACAACAAGGTTTCAAGACACAAGTCCCGATTCTCAAGCAGATACTGTCAAAACATGATTTTGACAAACGTGCTATTCTTAGAACCTCATTTCGGAGGTTGTGCCTCAAAAGCCTTGATTTTGGAGCATAAAAATTATTGTTTGGAGGCATAACAATGTTTCAAGATACAAGTCCTGATTCTAGAGTCAATAGTTTTAAAATCTGATTTTGGCGTACATCATGCTCTTAGAGTCAATAGCGTTAAAATCTGATTTTGGCATTAAAATAAGTGTTTTGAGGTACAACAAGGTTTCAAGATGTAAGCCCCAATTGTAGAGCTAGCATCAAAATTCAATTTTGATGCACATTGTGCTCTTCGAACCCTGTTTTAGAAATTATGCCTCAAAAGCCCAAGTTTTGGTGCATCAAAATTGATGTTTGGAGGCACAACAAGGTTTCAAGATGCAAGTACTGATTTTGACGCAGATCGTGCTCTTGGAACCTTGTTTTGGAGCTTATGCCTCAAAATATTTGGTTTCGAAGCATCGAAATTAGTGTGTGGAGGCACAACAAGCTGTCAAGATGCAAGTCCCTATTCCGGAGCCTGTAGCATCAAAATGCAATTTGATGTACATCGTGCTCCTATAACCTGATTTTGGAAATTGGGCCTTGAATGCCCTGATTTTGGACCATCAAAATCAATGTTTTGAGGCACAACAAGCTTTCAAGAAGGAAGTCCCTATTCTAGATTTTGTAGCATCAAAATTGCATTTTGACACACATCATTCTCTTAGAAGCTCATTTCGGAGCTTGTGCCTCGAATGATCCAGTTTTGGAGCATCAAAATCAATGTTTGGAGGCACAACAAGCTTTGAAGATGCAAGTCCCGATTCTAGAGTCAATAGCGTCAAAAATTTGATTTTGGCGCACATTGTACTCTTAGAACCTCATTTCAAAGCTTGTGCCTTGAAAGCCCCGATTTTGAAGCATCAAAATTAGTGTTTTGAGGCACAACAAGGTTTCAAGATGCAACCCCTGATTCTAGAGCCAGTAGCATCAAAATTCAATTTTGATGCACATTGTGTGCTCTTAGAACCTTGTTTCGGAGAGTGTGGCTTGAAAGCTCCAGTTTCAAAACATCAAAATCAATGTTTAAAGACACAAGGTTTCGAGACACAAGTCCTGATTCTCAAGCTGATAGCATCAAAACACAATTTTGACAAACATGATGTTCTTAGAACCTCATTTCGGAGGTTTTGCCTCAAAAGCCTCATTTTTGGAGCATAAAAATTAGTGTTTGGAGCCACAACAAGGTTTCAAGATACAAGTCCCAATTCCAGAGTTGGTAGCGTCAAAACACAATTTTGATGTACATCGTGCTCTTAGAACCTAATTTCGGAGCTTGTGCCTTGAAACCCCTAATTTTGGAACATCAAAATCAATGTTTTGAGGCACAACAAGGTTTCAAGAAGCAAGTCCCTATTCCGGAGCCTGTTGCGTCAAAATTCGATTTTGACGCACATCATTCTCTTAGAAGTTCATTTCAGAGCTTGTGCCTCGAAAGACCTAGTTTTGGAGCATCAAAATCAATGTTTGGAGGTACAACAAGGTTTCAAGATGCAAACCCCCGATTCGAGAGCCAATAGCATCAAAATTCAATTTTGATGCACATTGTGCTGTTAGAACCCTGTTTTAGAAATTGTGTCTCAAAAGCCTCACTGTTGGAGCATCAAAATTGATTTTGGATGCAAGTCCTGATTCTAGAGGTTATAGCGACAAAATTTGATTTTGACACACATCCTAGTATTAGAACCTTTTTTTGGAGCTTATGCCTCAAAATCTTTAGTTTCAAAGCATCAAAATTGGTGTTTGGAGGCACAACAAGCTTTCAAGATCCCTATTCCGGAGCCTGTAGTGTCAAAACATGATTTTGATGCACATCGTGCTCTTAGAACCTCATTTCGAAGCATGTGGCTCAAAAGCTCCAGTTTCAAAACATCAAACTGAATGTTTAAAGGCACAACAAGGTTTCAAGACACAAGTCCCAATTCTCAAGCTGATAGTGTCAAAACATGATTTTAACAAACATGGTATTCTTAGAACCTCATTTCGGAGGTTGTCCCTCAAAAGCCTCATTTTTTTAGCAAAAAAATTAGTGTTTGGAGGCACAACAAGGTTTAAAGACACAAGTCCCAATTCCAGAGCCTATAGCATCAAAATTTCATTTTGACACACATCATTCTCTTAGAAGCTCATTTCAGAGCCTGTGCCTCAAAAGACCCAGTTTTGGAGCATCAAAATCAATGTCTGGAGGCACAACAAGGTTTGAAGATGCAAGTCTTGATTGTAGAGTCAATATCGTCAAAATCTGATTTTTCCGCATATCGTGCTCTTAGAACGTCATTTCGAATCTTCTGCCTCGAAAGCCATAGTTTCAAAGCATCAAAATCAGAGTTTTGAGGCACAATAAGGTTTCAGGATGCAAGCCCCCATTCTAGATCCAGGAGCATCAAAATTCAATTTTGATGCACATTGTTCTCTTAGAACCCTATTTTAGAAATTGTGCCTCAAAAGCGCCAGTTTTGGAGCATCAAAATCAATGTTTGGAGGCAGAACAAGGTTTCAAGATGCAAGTCTTGATTCTCGAGCCGGTAGAGTCAAAATTCGATTTTGACGCACATCGTGCTATTAGAAACTTGTTTTGGAGCTTATGCCTCAAACTCTTCAATTTCAAAGCATCGAAATTCGTGTTTGGAGGCACAACAAGCTTTCAATATGCAAGTCCCTATTCTGGAGCCTGTAGTGTCAAAACATGATTTTGATGCACATCGTGCTCTTAGAACCTTTTTTTGGAGCGTGTGGCTTGAAAGCTCCAGTTTCAAAACATCAAAATCAATGTTTAGATGCACAACAAGGTTTCAAGACACAAGTCCCAATTTTCAAGCTCATAGCGTCCAAACACGAGTTTGACAAACATGGTGTTCTTAGAACCTCATTTCGGAGGTTGTGGCTCAAAAGTCTCATTTTTGGAGCATAAAAATTAATTTTTTGAGGCAAAACAAGGTTTCAAGACAAAAGTTCCAATTTCAAAGTCAGTGGCTTCAAAATGCAATTTTGATGTACATCGTGGTCTTAGAACCTCATTTCAGAGCTTGCGCCTTGAAAGCCCTAATTTTGGAACATCAAAATAAATGTTTTGAGGCGCAACAAGGTTTCAAGAAGCAAGTCCCTATTCGAGAGCCTGTAGCGTCAAAATTCCATGTTAAAGCACATCATTCTATTAGAAGCTCATTTCGGAGCTTGTGCCTCGAAAGACCCAGTTTTGGAGCATCAAAATCAATGTTTTGAGGCACAACAAGGTTTCAAGATGCAAATCCCAATTCTTGAGTCAATAGCATCAAAATCCGATTTTGGCGCACATCGTGCTCTTAGAACCTCATTTCGAAGCTTTTGCCTTGAAAGCCCGGGTTTCAAAGCATCAAAATCAGTGTTTTGAGGCAAAACAAGGTTTCAAGATGCAAGCCCGGATTCTAGAGCCAGTAGCATCAAAATTCAATTTTGATGTACATTGTGCTCTTCGAACCCTGGTTTAGAAATTGTGCCTCAAAAGCCCCTATTTTGGAGCATCAAAATCGACGTGTGGAGGCACAAGAAGGTTTCAAAAAGCAAGTCCTAATTCTGGAGCCAGTAGCATCAGAAATTGATTTTGATGCACATCGTGCTCTTAAAACCTTGTTGTGGAGCTTATCTCTCAAAATCTCCGGTTTTGAAGCATCAAAATTGGTGTTTGGAAGAACAACAAGCTCTCAAGATGCAAGTCCCTATTCTGGAGCCTCTAGTGTCAAAACATGATCTTCGTTTCGGGGCGTGGAGCTCGAAAGCTCTAGTTTTAAAACATCAAAATCAATTTTTAAAGGCACAACAAGGTTTCAAGACACAAGTCCCGATTCTCAAGCTGATTGTGTCAAAACATGATTTTGACAAACATGGTGTTCTTAGAACCTCATTTCGGAGGTACACCTCAAAAGCCTTGTTTTTGGAGCATAAAAATTAGTGTTTGGAGGCAAAACAAGGTTTCAAGGCAAAAGTGCCAATTCCAGAGTTGGTAGCGTCAAAACATAATTTTGATGTACATCGTGTTCTTAGAACCTCATTTTAGAGCTTGTGCCTTGAAAGCCCTGATTTTGGAACATCAAAATCAATGTTTTGAGGTGCAACAAGGTTTCAAGAAGCAAGTCCCTATTCGAGAGCCTATAGCATCAAAATTCCATCTTGATGCACATCATTCTATTAGAAGCTCGTTTCGGAGCTTGTGCCTCAAAAGACCTAGTTTTGGAGTATCAAAATCAATGTTTTGAGGCACAACAAGGTTTCAAGATGCAAGTTCCAATTCTAGAGTCAATAGCATCAAAATCTGATTTTGGCGCACATCGTGCTCTTAGAATCTCATTTCGAAGCTTGTACCTCGAAAGCCCCAGTTTCTGAGCATCAAAATCAATGTTTTGAGGCACAACATGGTTTCAAGATGCAAGCCCGGATTCTAGAGCAAGTAGCATCAAAACTTAATTTTGATGCACATTGTGCTTGTAGAACCTTGTTTTAGAAATTCTGCCTCAAAAGCTCCAGTTTTGGAGGCACAAAAATGTTTCTTGATGCGAGTCCTAATTTTGGAGCCGATAGCGTCAGAGTTTGATTTTCACGTACATCGTGCTCTTAGAAGCTTGTTTTGGAGCTTATGCCTCAAAATCTTCGGTTTTGAAGCATCAAAATTGGTCTTTGGAGGAACAACAAGCTTTTTAGACGCAAGTCCCTATTCGGGAGCCGATAGTGTCAAAACGTGATTTTGATGCACATCGTGCTCTTAGAACATCATTTTGGAGCATGTCGCTTGAAAGCTCGAGTTTCAAAACATCAAATTCAATGTTTAAAGGAACAACAAGGTTTCACATTACAAGTCTCGATTCTCAAGCTGATGGTGTCAAAGCACGATTTTGAAAAACATTGTGTTCTTAGAACCTCATTTCGGAGGTTGTGCCTTAAAAGCCTCATTTTTGAATCATAAAAATTAGTGTTTGGAGGCACAAGGTTTCAAGACACAAGTCCCAATTCCAGATTCGGTAATGTCAAAATGCAATTTTGATGTACATCGTGCTCTTAGAACCTCATTTTGGAGCTTGTGTCTTGAAAGCCCTAATTTTAGAACATCAAAATCAATGTTTTGAGGCACAACAAGGTTTTAAGAAGCAAGTCCCTATTCCAGAGCCTGTAGCATCAAAATTCCATTTTGACGCACATCATTCTCTTAGAAGCTCATTTTGGAGCTTGTGCGTCAAAAGACCCAGTTTTCGAGCATCAAAATCAATGTTTGGAGGCACAACAAGTTTTCAAGATGCAAGTCCTGTTTATGGAGCCGGTAGCGTCAAAATTTGATTTTAACACATCGTGCTCTCAAAACCTTGTTTTCGAGCTTATACCTCAAAATCTTCGGTTTCGAAGCATCAAAATTGGTGTTTGGAGCCACAACAAGCTTTCAAGACACAAGTCCCTATTCCGAAGCTTGTACTGTCAAAACATGATTTTGATGCACATTGTGCTCTTAGAACCTCATTTCAGAGTGTGTGGCTCGAAAGCTCTAGTTTCAAAACATCAAAATCAATGTCTAAAGGCACAACAAGGTTTCAAGACACGAGACCCAATTTCAGAGTCAGTAGTGTCAATAGCGTCAAAATATGATTTTGGCACACATCGTGCTCTTAGAACCTTATTTCGAAGCTTGTGGCTCGAAAGCCCCAGTTTCGGAGCATGAAAATCAGTGTTTTGAGGAACAACAAAGTTTCAAGATGCAAGCCCTGATTAGCTAGTAGCATCAAAATTCAATTTTGATGCACATTCACGTCACAAGTCCCGATTCTCAAGCTGATGGCGTCAAAACACGATTTTGACAAACATGGTGTTCTTAGAACCTGATTTTGGAGGTTGTGCCTCAAAAGCCTCATTTTTGGAGCATAAAAATTAGTGTTTGGAGGCGCAACAAGGTTTTGAGACACAAGTCCCAATTGCAGAGTCGGTAGCATCAAAACACAATTTAGATGTACATCGTGCTCTTAGAACCTCATTTCGGAGCTTGTGCCTTGAAAGCCTTGATTTTGGAACATCAAAATCAATGTTTTGAGGCACAACAAGGTTTCAACAAGCAAGACCCTATTCCGGAGCCTGTAGCATCAAAATTCCAAATTGACGCACATTATTCTCTTAGAAGCTCATTTCAAAAATTGTGCCTCAAAAGACCCAATTTTTGAATGTCAAAATCAATGTTTGGAGGCACAAGTTTTCAAAATGCAAGTCCTGATTATGGAGCCGGTAGCGTCAAAATTTAATTTTGACACACATCGTGCTCTCAAAACCTTGTTTTGGAGCTTATGCCTCAAATTCTTTGATTTCAAAGCATCAAAATTGGTGTTTGGAGCCACGACAAGCTTTCAAGACACAAGTCCCTATTCCATAACCTGTTCTATCAAAATGTGATTTTGATGCACATTGTGCTCTTAGAACCTTGTTTCAGAGTGTGTGGCTCGAAAGCTCAAGTTTCAAAACATCAAAATCAATGTTTAAAGGCACGAGTCCCAATTTCAGAGTTGGTAGCGTCAAAATGTAATTTTGATGTACATCGTGCTCTTAGAACGTCATTTCGTAGCTTGTACCTTTAAAGCCCTCATTTTGGAACATGAAAATCAATTTATTGAGGCACAACAAGGTTTCAAGAAGCAAGTCCATACTCCAGAGCCCGTAGCGTCAAAATTCCATTCTGAAACACATGATTCTTTTGGAAGCTCATTTCGGAGCTTCTGCCTCGAAAGACCTATGTTCTGGAGCATCAAAATCAATGTTTGGAGGCAAAACAAGGTTTCAAAATGCAAGTCCTGATTCTAGAGTCAATAGTGTCAAAATCTGATTTTGGCGCACATCGTGCTCTTAGAACCTCATTTTGAAGCTTGTGCCTTAAAAGACCAAGTTTCGGAGTATTAAAATCAGTGTTTTGAGGCACCACAAGGTTTCAAGATGCAAGCCCCGATTCAAGAGCTAGTAGCATCAAAATTCAATTTTGATGCACATTGTGCTCTTAGAACCCTATTTTAGTAATTGCGCCTCAAAAGCCCCAGTTTTGGAGCATCAAAATCGATGTTTGGAGACACAACAAGGTTTCAAGATGCAAGTCTTGATTCTGGAGCCAGTAGTGTTGAAATTTGACTTTGACGCACATCATGCTCTTAGAACCTTGTTTTGGAGCTTATCTCTCAAAATCTTCGGTTTTGAATCATCAAAATTGGTGTTTGGAGGCACAACAAGCTTGTAAGACGCAAGTCCCTATTCCAGAACCTGTAGTGTCAAAACATGATTTTGATGCACATCGTGTTCTTAGAACCTTGTTTCAAAGTGTGTGGCTCAGAAGCTCTAGTTTCGAAACGTGGTGTTCTTAGAACCTCATTTCGGAGGTTGTGCCTCAAAAGCCTCATTTTTGGAGCATAAAAATTAGTGTTTGGACGCACAACAAGGTTTCAAGACACAAGTCCCAATTCTAGAGTTGGTAGCATCAAAACGCAATTTTGATGTACATTGTACTCTTAGAACCTCATTTCGGAGCTTGTGCCTTGAAAGCCCTGATTTAGGAACATCAAAATCAATGTTTTGAGGCACAACAAGTTTTCAAGAAGCAAGTCCCTATTCTTGAGCCTGTAGAGTCAAAATTTTATTTTGACGCACATCATTCTGTTAGAAGCTGATTTCGGAGTTTGTGCCTTGAAAGACCCAGTTTTGGAGCATCAAAATCATTGTCTGGAGGCACAACAAAGTTTCAAGATGCAAATCCCGATTGTAGAGTCAATATCATCAAAATCTGATTTTGGCGCACATCGTGCTCTTAGAACTTCATTTCGAACCTTGTGTCTCGAAAGCCATAGTTTCATAGCATCAAAATCAGTTTTTTAAGGAACAACAAGGATTCAAGATGCAAGCTCCGATTCTAGAGTCAGGAGCATCAAAATTTAATTCTGATGCACATTGTGCTTTTAGAACCCTGTTTTAGAAATTGTGCCTCAAAAGCCCCAGTTTTGTAGCATCAAAATCGATGTTTGGAGGCACAACAAGGTTTCAAAATGCAAGTCCTGATTATGGAGCCGGTAGCTTTAGAATTTGATGTTGACACACATCATGCTCTTAGAACCTTGTTTCAGAGCTTATACCTAAAAATCTTCAGTTTCGAACCATTAAAATTGGTATTATGAGGAACAACAAGCTTTCAAGATGCCGGTCCTTATTCTAGAGTCTATAGTGTCAAAATGTGATTCTGATGCACATCGTGCTCTTAGAACCTCATTTCGGAGCGTGTGGCTCGAAAGCTCCAGTTTCAAAACAGCAAAATCAATGTTTAAAGGCACAATAAGGTTTCAAGACACAAGTCTTGATTCTCAAGCTGGTAGCATCAAAACATGATTTTGACAAACATGGTGTTCTTAGAACCTCATTTCGAAGGTTGTACCTCAAAAGCCTCCTTTTTGGAGCACAAAAATTAGTGTTTGGAGGCACAACAAGGTTTCAAGACACAAGTCCTAATTCCAGAGTCAGTAGCGTTAAAACGCAATTTTGATGGACATCGTGCTCTTAGAACCTCATTTTGGAGCTTGTGCCTTGAAAGGCCTGATTTGGGAACATCAAAATCAATATTTTGAGGCACAACAAGTTTTCAAGAAGCAAGTCCCTATTCCAAATCCTATAGCATCAAAATCAATGTCTAGAGGCACAACAAGGTTTCAAGATGCAAGTCCCAATTGTAGAGTCAATATTGTCAAAATCTGATTTTGACGCACATCGTGCTCTTAGAATCTCATTTCAAAGCTTGTGCCTCGAAAGCCATAGTTTCGGAGCATCAAAATTGATGTTTGGAGGCAGAACAAGGTTTCAAGATGCAAGCCCTGGTTCTAGAGCCAGGAGCCTCAAAATTCAATTTTGATGCACATTGTGCTCTTAGAACCTAGTTTTAGAAATTGTGCCTCAAAAGTCCAAGTTTTGGAGCATCAAAATCGATGTTTGGAGGCACAACAAGGTTTCAAGATGCAATTTCTGATTCTTGAGCTGGTAGAATCAAAACACAAGAAGGTAGAGTGAAGACATGAGTCCCAATTCCAGAGTTGGTAGCGTCAAAATGCAATTTTTATGTAAATCGTGCTCTTATAACCTCATTTCAAAGCTTGTGCCTTGAAAGCCCTAATTTTGGAACATCAAAATCAATGTTTTGAGGCACAACAAGGTTTGAAGATGCAAGTCCCGATTCTAGAGTCAATAGTGCCAAAAACTAATTTTGGTGCACATCATGCTCTTAGAACCTCATTTCGAAGTTGTGCCTCAAAAGCCTCGGTTTCGGAGCATCAAAATCGGTGTTTTGAGACACAACAAGGTTTCAAGATGCAAGCCCTGATTCTAGAGCCACTGGCATCAAAATTTAATTTTGATGCACATTGTGCTCTTAGAACCTTGTTTTTGAAATTGTGCCTCAAAAGCCCCAATTTTGGAGCATTAAAATCGATGTTTGGAGGCACAACAAGGTTTCAAGATGCAAGTCTTGATTCAGGAGCCGGTAGAGTCAGAACTTGATTTTGACGCACATCGTGCTCTTTGAACCTTGTTTTGGAGCTTATGCCTCGAAATCTTTGCTTTCGAACCGTCGAAATTGGTATTTGCAAGCACAACAAGCATCCAAGAGGAAAGTCCCTATTCCAAAGCCTGTAGTGTCAAAACATGATTTTGATGCACATCGTGTTTTTAGAACCTCCTTTCGGAGCGTGTGGCTCGAAAGCTCCAGTTTCAAAACATCAAAATCAATGTTTAAAGGCACAATAAGGTTTCAAGATGGAAGTCTCGATTCTAGAGTCCGTAGTGTCAAAATCTGATTTTGGGGCACAACGTGCTCTTAGAACCTCATTACGAAGCTTATGCGTCGAAAGCCTCAGTTTCGGAGCATCAAAATTAGTGTTTTGAGGCACAAAATGGTTTCAAAATGCAAGCCCTGATTTTAGAGCCAGTAGCATCAAAATTCAATTTTGATGCACATTGTGCTCTTATAACCCTATTTTTGAAATTGTGCCTCAAAAGCCCTAGTTTTGGAGCATCAAAATCGATGTTTGGAGGCACAACAAGGTTTCAAGATGCAAATCTTGATTTTGGAGCCGGTAGCATCAAAATTTGACATCGTGCTCTTAGAACCGTGTTTTGGAGCTTATGCCTCAAAATCTTCCATTTCGAAGCATCAAAATTGGTGTTTGGAGGCACAAAAGGCTGATTTTGGTGCACATCATGCTCTTAGAACATCATTTCAATGCTTGTGCACGTAGTGTTTGGAGCCACAACAAGGTTTCAAGACACAAGTCCCAATTCCAAAGTTGATAGTGTCAAAATGCAATTTTGATTTACATCATAGTCTCAGAACCTCATTACGGAGCTTGTACCGTGAGAGCCCTAATTTTGGAACATGAAAATCAATGTTTTGAGGCACAACAAGGTTTCAAGAAATAAGTCTCGATTCTCAAGTTGTTAGAACCTCATTTCAGAGGTTCTGCATCAAAAGCCTTGTTTTTGGAGGTTAAAAATTAGTGTTTGGAGGCGCAACAAGGTTTCAAGACACAAGTCCCAATTCCAGAGTCGGTAGCATCAAAACACAATTTTGATGTACTTCGTGCTCTTAGAACCTCATTTCGTAGTTTGTGCCTTGAAAGCCTTGATTTTGGAACATCAAAATCAATTTTTTGAGGCACAACAAGGTTTCAAAAAGCAAGACCCTATTTCGGAGCTTGTGGCATCAAAATTCCATTTTGACGCACATCATTCTCTTAGAACCTCATTTCGGAGCTTGTGCCCCAAAAGACCCAGTTTTTGAGCATCAAAATCAATGTTTGGAAGCACAACAAGTTTTCAAGATGCAAGTCCTGATTCTGGAGCCGGTAGCATCAAAATTTGATTTTGACACACATCATGCTCTCAAAATCTTCGGTTTCGAAGCATCAAAATTGGTGTTTGGAGGCACAACAAGGTTTCAAGACACAATTCCCAATTCTCAAGCTGATAGCGTCAAAACAAGATTTTGACAAACATGGTGTTCTTAGAAACTCATTTCAGAGGTTGTGCCTCAAAAGCCTCATTTTTGGAGCATAAAAAAAGTGTTTGGAGGCACAACAAGGTTTCAAGACACGAGTCCCAATTTCAGAGTCAGTAGCGTCAAAATGCAATTTTGATGTACATCGTGCTCTTAGAACCTCATTTCAAAGCTTGTGCCTTCAAAGCCCTGATTTTGGAACATGAAAATCAATTTATTGAGGCACAACAAGGTTTCAAGAAGCAAGTCCCTACTCCAGAGCCCATACCGTCAAAATTCCATTTTGACACACATGATTCTCTTGGAAGCTCATTTCGGAGCTTCTACCTCGAAAGACCTAGTTTTGGAGCATCAAAATCAAATTTTGGAGGCACAACAAGGTTTCAAAATGCAAGTCCTGATTCTAGAGTCAATAGCATCAAAATCTGATTTTGGCACACATTGTGCTCTTAGAACCTCTTTTCGAACCTTGTGCCTCGAAAGCCACAGTTTCAGAGCATTAAAATCAGTGTTTTGTGGAACAAAAAGGTTTCAAGATGCAAGCCCCGATTCTAGAGCCAGGAGCATCAAAATTTAATTCTGATGCACATTGTGCTCTTAGAACCCTGTTTTAGAAATTGTACCTCAAAAGCCCCAGTTTTGCAGCATCAAAATCGATGTTTGGAGGCACAAAAAGGTTTCAAAATGCAAGTCCTGATTGTGGAGCCGGTAGCTTTAGAATTTGATGTTGACACACATCATGCTCTTAGAACCTTGTTTTGGAGCTTAAGCCTAAAAATCTTCGGTTTTGAACCACTAAAATTGGTATTTGGAGGAACAACAAGCTTTCAAGACACAAGTCCTTATGCCGGAGTCTGTAGTGTCAAAACATGATTTTGATGCACATCGTGCTCTTAGAACCTCATTTCGAAGCTTGTGCCTCGAAAGACCCCATTTTAGAGCATCAAAATAAGTGTTTTGAGGCACCACAAGGTTTCAAGATGAAAGCCCTGATTCAAGAGCCAGTAGCATCAAAATTCAATTTTGATGCACATTGTGCTCTTAGAACCCTGTTTTAGAAATTGTGTCTCAAAAGCCCCAGTTTTGGAGCATCAAAATCGATGTTTTGAGACACAACAAGGTTTCAAGATGCAAGTCCTAATTCTGAAACCGATAGTGTTGAAATTTGATTTTGACGCACATCGTGCTCTTAGAACCTTGTTTTGGAGCTTATCTCTCAAAATCTTCAGTTTCAAATTATAAAAATTGGAGTTTGGAGGCACAACAAGCTTTCAAGACACAAGTCCCTATTCTGAAGCGCGTAGTGTCAAAACATGATTTTGATGCACATCGTGCTCTTAGATCCTCATTTTAAAGCGTGTGGCTCGGAGCTCTAGTTTCGAAACATTGTGTTCTTAGAACCTCATTTCAACGGTTGTGCCTCAAAAGCCTCACTTTTGGAGCATAAAAATTAGTGTTTGGAGGCACGACAAGGTTTCAAGACACAAGTCCCAATTCCAGAGTTGGTAGCGTCAAAACACAATTTTGATGTACGTCGTGCTCTTAGAACTTCATTTTGGAGCTTGTGCCTTGAAAGCCCTGATTTGGGAACATCAAAATCAATGTTTTGAGGCACAACAAGTTTTCAAGAAGCAAGTCCCTATTCCAGAGCATGTAGCGTCAAAATTTCATTTTAACGCACATCATTCTCTTAGAAGCTGATTTCAGAGTTTGTGCCTCGAAAGACCCAGTTTTGGAGCATCAAAATCAATGTCTGGAGGCACAATAAGTTTTCAAGATGCAAGTCCCGATTATAGAGTCAAAATCTGATTTTGGCACACATCCTGCTCTTAGAACCTCATTTTGAACCTTGTGCCTCGAAAGCCACAGTTTCAGAGCATCAAAATCAGTGTTTTGAGGAACAACAAGGTTTCAAGATGCAAGCCCCGATTCTAGAGCCAGGAGCATCAAAATTTAATTCTGATGCACATTATGCTCTAAGAACCCTATTTTAGAAATTGTGCCTCAAAAGCCCCAGTTTTGCAGCATCAAAATCGATGTTTGGAGGCACAACAAGGCTTCAAAATAAAAGTCCTGATTGTGGAGCCGGTAGCTTTAGAATTTGATGTTGACACACATCATGCTCTTAGAACCTTCTTTTGGAGCTTATGACTAAAAATCTTCGGTTTCGAACCATTAAAATTGGTATCAAGCTTTCAAGATGCAAGTCCTTATTCCGTAGTCTGTAGTGTCAAAACATGATTCTGATGCACATCGTGCTCTTAGAACCTCATTTCGGAGCATGTGGCTCGAAAGCTCCAGGTTCAAAACAGTAAAATCAATGTTTAAAGGCACAAAAAAATTTCAAGACACAAGTCCTGATACTCAAGCTGGTAGCGTCAAAACACGATTTTGACAAACATGGTGTTCTTAGAATCTCATTTGGGAGGTTGTGCCTCAAAAGCCTCCTTTTTGGAGAATAAAAATTAGTGTTTGGAGGAACAACAAGGTTTCAACACACAAGTCCCAATTCCAGAGTCGGTAGTATCAAAATGCAATTTTGATGTACATCGTGCTCTTAGAACCTCATTTCGGAGCTTGTGCCTTGAAAGCCCTGATTTGGGAACATCAAAATCATTGTTTTGAGGCACAACAAGTTTTCAAGAAGCAAGTCCCTATTTTGGAACTTGTAGCATCAAAATTTCATCTTGATGCACATCATTCTGTTAGAAGCTGATTTCAGAGTCTGTGCCTCGAAACACCCAGTTTTGGAGCATCAAAATCAATGTCTGGAGGCACAACAAGGTTTCAAGATGCAAGTCCCGATTATAGAGTCAATATCATCAAAATTTGATTTTTGGCGCACATCGTGCTCTTAGAACCTTATTTCGAACCTTGTGCCTCGAAAGCCACAGTTTCATAGCATCAAAATCAGTGTTTTGAGGAACAACAAGGTTTCAAGATGCAAGCTCCGATTCTAGAGTCAGGAGCATCAAAATTTAATTCTGATGCACATTGTGCTCTGAGAACCCTGTTTTAGAAATTGTGCGTCAAAAGGCCCAGTTTTGCAGCATCAAAATCGATGTTTGGAGGCAGAACAAGGTTTCAAAATGTAAGTCCTGATTGTGGAGCCGGTAGCTTCAGAATTTGATGTTGACACACATCATGCTCTTAGAACCTTGTAGCTTATACCTAAAAATCTTCAGTTTCGAACCATTAAAATTGGTATTTGGAGGAACAACAAGCTTTCAATTGCGTCCTTATTCTGGAGTCTATAGTGTCAAAACATGATTCTGATGCATATCGTGCTCTTAGAACCTTGTTTCGAAGCATGTGGCTCGAAAGCTCCAGTTTCAAAATAGCAAAATCAATGTTTAAAGGCACAACAAGCATTCAAGACACAAGTCCCAATTCTCAAGCGGGTAGCGTCAAAACATGATTTTGACAAATATGGTGTTCTTAGAACCTCATTTTGGAGCTTGTGCCTCGAAAGACCCAGTTTTGGAGCATCAAAATCAATGTTTGGAGCCACAACATGGTTTCAAGATGCATGTCCCGATTCTAGTGTCAATAGCGTCAAAATCTAATTTTGGTGCACATCGTGCTCTTAGAACCTCATTTCAAAGCTTGTGCCTCGAAAGCCCTGGTTTCGAAGCATCAAAATTAGTGTTTTGAGGCACAACAAGGTTTCAAGATGCAAGCCCCGATTCTAGAGCCAGTAGCATCAAAATTCATTTTTGATGCACATTGTGCTCTTAGAACCACATTTTTTGAGCATAAAAATTAGTGTTTGGAGGCACAACAAGGTTTCAAGACACAAGTCCCAGTTCCAGAGTCGGTAGCGTTAAAATGCAATTTTGATGGACATCATGCTCTTAGAACCTCATTTCGGAGCTTGTGCCTATTCCGGAGCCTGTAGTGTCAAAACATGATTTTGATGCACATCGTGCTCTTAGAACCTCATTTCAGAGCATGTGGCTCGAAAGATCTAGTTTCAAAACATCAAAATCAATGTTTAGAAACAAGGTTTCAAGACACAAGTCATAATTTTCAAGCTGATAGCGTCAAAACATGATTTTGACAAACATGGTGTTCTTAGAACCTCATTTCAGAGATCGTGCCTAAAAATCCTCATTTTTTAGGCATAAAAAATAGTGTTTGGAGGCACAACAACATTTCAAGACACGAGTCCCAATTCCAGAGTCGGTAGCATCAAAACAAAATTTTGATGTACATCATGCTCTTAGAACTTCAATGCGGAGCTTGTGCCTTGAAAGCCCTGATTTTGGAACATCAAAATCAATTTTTTTAGGCACAACAAGGTTTCAAGAAGCAAGTTCCTATTTTGGAGCATGTAGCGTCAAAATTCCATTTTGACGCACATGATTCTCTTAGAAGCTCATTGTGGAGCTTGTGCCTCGAAAGACCCAATTTTGGAGCATCAAAATCAATGTTTGGAGGCACAACAAGGTTTCAAAATGCAAGTCCTGATTCTAAAGTCAATAGCATCAAAATTTAATTTTGGCGCACATCGTGCTCTTAGAACCTCATTTCGAAGCTTGTGCCTCGAAAGCCCTGGTTTTGGAGCATCAAAATCAGTGTTTTGAGGCACAACAAGGTTTCAAGATGCAAGCCCCAATTCTAGAGCCAGTAGCATCAAAATTCAATTTTGATGCAAGCCCCAATTCTAGAGCCGGTAGCGTCAAAATTTGTTTTAGAGCTTATGCCTCAAAATGTTCAGTTTTGAACCATCGATATTGGTGTTTGGAGGCACAACAAGCTTTCAAGATGTAAGTCCTTATTCCAGAGCCTCTAGTGTTAAAATGTGATTTTGATGCAAATCGTGCTCTTAAAACCTCGTTTCGGAGGGTGTGGCTTGAAAGCTCTAGTTTCAAAACACCGAAATCAATGTTTAAAGTTACAATAAGGTTTCAAGACAAAAGTCACGATTCTCAAGCCGATAGCGTCAAAATAGATTTTGACAAACATGGTGTTCTTAGAACCTCATTTCGGAGGTTGTGCCTAAAAACCCTCATTTTTGGAGCATAAAAATTAGTCTTTGGAGGCACAACAAGGTTTCAAGAGACATTTCGGAGCTTGTACATCGTGCTCTTAGAACCTCATTTCAGAGCTTGTGCCTTGAAAGCCCTAATTTTGGAATATCAAAATCAATGTTTTGAGGCACAACAAGGTTTCAAAAATCAAGTCCCTATTATAGAGCTTGTGCCTCAGAAACCCCTATTTCGGAGCATCAAAATCAGTGTTTTGAGGCACCACAAGGTTTCAAGATACAAGCCCTGATTCTAGAGCGAGTAAATTTTGATGCACATTGTGCTCTTAGAACCCTGTTTTAGAAATTGTGCCGCAAAAGCCCCAATTTTGGAGCATCAAAATCGATGTTTGGAGGCACAACAAGGTTTCAAGATGTAAGTCCTGATTTTGGAGCGGGTAGCCTCAAAATTTGATTTTGACGCACATCATGCTCTTAGAACCTTGTTTTGGAGCTTATGCCTCAAAATCTTTGGTTTCGAATCATCAAAATTGGTCTTTGGAGGCACAACAAACTTTCAAGATGCAAGACCCTATTCTGGAGCCTGTAGTGTCAAAATGTGATTTTGATGCACATCGTGCTCTTAGAAACTCATTTCGGAGCGTGTGGCTTGAAAGCTCCAGTTTTAAAACATCGAAATCAATGTTTAAAGGCACAACAAGGTTTCAAGACAAAAGTCCCGATTCTCAAGATGATAGCCTCAAAACATGATTTTGACAAACATAGTGTTCTTAGAACCTCATTTCGGAGGTTGTGCCTCAAAAGCCTCATTTTTTGAGCTTAAAAATTATTGTTTAAAGGCACAACAAGGTTTCAAGACACAAGTCCCAATTCCAGAGTCGGTAGCGTCAATACAAAATTTCGATGTACATCGTGTTCTTAGAACATCATTTCAGAGCTTGTGTCTTCAAAGCCCTAATTTTGGAACATCAAAATCAATGTTTTGAGGAACAACAAGGTTTCAAGAAGCAAGTCCCTATTCTGGAGCCTGTAGCGTCAAAATTCCATTTTGACGCACATCATTCTCTTAGAAGCTCATTTCGAAGCTTGTGCCTCGAAAGACCCAATTTTGGAGCATCAAAATCAATGTTTGGAGGCACAACAAGGTTTCAAAATGCAAGTACCGATTCTAGAGTCAATAGAGTCAAAATCTACTTTTGGTGCACATCGTGCTCTTAGAACCTCATTTCTAAGCTTTTGCCTTGAAAGCCTCAGTTTCGGAGCATCAAAGTCAATGTTTTGAGGCACAACAAGGTTTCAAGATGCAAGCCTCGATTCTAGAGCCAATAGCATCAAAACATAATTTTGATGCACATTGTGCTCTGATAATCCTATTTTAGAAATTGTCCCTCAAAAGCCCCAGTTTTGGAGCATCAAAATCGATGTTTGCAGGCACAACAAGGTTTCAAGATGCAAGGTTTGATTTTGGAGCCAGTAGCATCAAAATTTGATTTTGACGCACATCGTGCTCTTAGAACCTTCTTTTGGAGGTTATGCCTCAAAATGTTTGGTTTTGAAGCATCGAAATTGGTGTTTGGAGGCACAACAAGCTTTCAAGACACAAGTCTCTATTCCGAAGCCTGTAGTGTCAAAATGTGATTTTAATGCACATCGTGCTCCTAGAACCTCGTTTCAGAGCATGTGGCTCGAAAGATCGAGTTTCAAAACATTGAAATCAATGTTTAAAGGCACAACAAAATGTTTCAAGACACAAGTTTTGATTCTCAAGCTGATAGCATCAAAATAGAGTTTGACAAACATGGTGTTCTTAAAACCTCATTTCAAAGGTTGTGCCTCAAAACCCTTGTTTTTGGAGCATAAAAATTAGTGTTTGGAGGCACAACAAGGTTTCAAGACACAAGTCCCAATTCCAGAGTCGGTAGCATAAAAACACAATTTTGATGTACATCGTGCTCTTAGAACCTCATTTCGGAGCTTGTGCCTTGAATGCCCTAATTTTGGAACAACAAAAGCAGTGTTTGGTGGCACAACAAGGTTTCAAGAAGCAAGCCCCTATTCCAGAGCCTGTAGCGTCAAAATGGAATTTCGACGCACATCATTCACTTAGAAGCTCATTTCGGAGCATCAAAATCAATGTTTGGAGGTACAACAAGGTTTCAAGATGCAAGTCCCTATTCTAGAGTCAATAGCGTTAAAATCTAATTTTGGCACACATCATGCTCTTACAACCTCATTTCGAAGCTTGTGCCTCGAAAGCCCCAATTTCGGAGCATCAAAATCAGTGTTTTGAGGCTCAACAAGGTTTTAAGATGCAAGCCCCGATTCTAGACCCAATAGCATCAAAATTGGTATTTGGAGGCACAACAAGCTTTCAAGACTCAAGTCCCTGTTCAGGAGCCTGTAGTGCCAAAATGTGATTTTGATGCACATCGTGCTCTTAGAACCTCGTTTTGGAGCGTGTGGCTTGAAAGCTCTAGTTTCAAAACATCAAAATCAATGTTTAAAGGCACAACAAGGTTTCAAGACACAAGTCCTGATTCTCAAGTTGATAACGTCAAAACACAATTTTGACAAACATGGTGTTCTTAGAACCTCATTTCGGAGGTTGTGCCCCAAAAGCCTCATTTTTGGAGTATAAAAATTAGTGTTTGGAGGCACAACAAGGTTTCAAGACACATGTCCCAATTCCAGAGTCGGTAGCATCAAAATACAATTTTGATGTACATTGTGCTTTTAGAACCTCATTTTAGAACTTGTGCCTTGGAAGCCCTCATTTTGGAACATCAAAAGCAGTGTTTGGAGGCACAACAAGGTTTCAAGAAGCAAGTCCCTATTCCAGAACCTGTAGCGTTAAATTCCATTTTGACGCACATCATTCTCTGACAAGCTCATTTCGGAGCTTGTGCCTTGAAAGACCCACTTTTGGAGCATCAAAATTAATGTTTGGAGGCACAACAAGGTTTCAAGATTTGCAAGTCCCGATTCTAGAGTCCATAGCGTTAAAATTTGATTTTGGCACACATTGTGCTCTTAGACTCTCATTTCGAAGCTTGTGCTCGAAAGCCCCGGTTTTGAAGCAGCAAAATCAGTGTTTTGAGGCACAACAAGGTTTCAAGATGCAAGCCCCGATTCTAGAGCCAGTAACATCAAAATTCAATTTTGATGCATATTATGCTTTTACAAGCCTTTTTTAGAAATTGTGCCTCAAAAGCCCCATGTTTGGAGCTTCAAAATCGATGTTTGGAGGCACAACAAGGTTTGAAGATGCAAGTCTTGATTTGGTAGCCAATAGCATCCAAATTTGACTTTGACGCACATAGTGCTCTTAGAACCTTGTTTTTGAGCTTATGCCTCAAAATCTTCAGTTTCAAAGCATCAAAATTGGTGTTTGGAGGCACAACAATCTTTCAAGACGCAAGTCCCTATTCCAGAGCCTGTAGTGTCAAACTTGCTTTTGATGCACGTCGTGCTCTTAGAACCTCATTCCAGAGCGTGTAGCTCGAAAGCTTCAGTTTCATAACATCGAAATCAATGTTTAAAGGCACAACAAGGTTTCAAGACACAGGTCCTGATTCTCAAGTTGTTTGCATCAAAACACAATTTTGACAAACATGGTGTTCTTAGAACCTCATTTCAAAGGTTATGCCTCAAAATCCTATTTTTGAAGCATAAAAATTAGTGTTTGGAGGCACAACAAGGTTTCAAGACACAAGTCCCAATTCCAGAGTTGGTAGCATCAAAACACATTTTTGATGTACATCGTGCTCTTAGAACCTCATTTCGGAGATTGTGCCTTGAAAGCTGTGATTTTGGAACATCAAAATCAATGTTTTGAGGCACAACAAGGTTTCAAGAAGAAAGTCCCTATTACGGAGCCTGTAGCGTCAAAATTCCATTTTGACGCACATCATTCTCTTAGAAGCTCATTTCGAAGCTTGTGCCTTGAAAGACCCAGTTTTGGAGCATCAAAATCAATGTTTGGAGGCACAACCAGGTTTCAAAATGCAAGTACCGATTCTAGAGTCAATAGAGTCAAAATCTGCTTTTGGTGCACATCGTGCTCTTAGAACCTCATTTCTAAGCTTGTGCCTTGAAAGCCTCAGTTTCGGAGCATCAAAGTAAGTGTTTTGAGGCACAACAAGGTTTCAAGATGCAAGCCTCAATTCTAGAGCCAATAGCATCAAATCACAATTTTGATGCACATTGTGCTCTTAGAACCCCTTTTTAGAAATTGTCCCTCAAAAGCCCCAGTTTTGGAGCATCAAAATCGATGTTTGCAAGCACAACAAGGTTTCAAGATGCAAGGTCTGATTCTGGAGCCGGTAGCATCAAAATTTGATTTTGACGCACATCGTGCTCTTAGAACCTTCTTTTGGAGCTTATGCCTCAAAATGTTCAGTTTTGAAGCATTGAAATTGGTGTTTGGAGGCACAAGCTTTCAAGACGCAAGTCTCTTTTCCAGAGCCTGTAGTGTCAAAATGTGATTTTAATGCACATCGTGCTCCTAGAACCTCATTTCAGAGCATGTGGCTCGAAACCTCATTTTGGAGGTTGTGCCTCAAAACCCTTCTTTTTGGAGCATAAAAATTAGTGTTTGGAGGCACAACAAGGTTTCAAGAAACAACTCCCAATTCCAGAGTCGGTAGCGTAAAAACACAATTTTCAAAACATCAAAATCAATGTTTAAAGGCACAACAAGGTTTCAAGACACAAGTCCCGATTCTAAAGTTGTTTGCATCAAAACATAATTTTGACAAACATGGTGTTCTTAGAACCTCATTTCAAAGGTTGTGCGTCAAAATCCTATTTTTGAAGCATAAAAATTAGTGTTTGGAGGCACAACAAGGTTTCAAGACACAAGTCCCAATTCCAAAGTCGGTAGCATCAAAACGCATTTTTGATGTACATCGTGCTCTTAGAACCTCATTTCGGAGATTGTGCCTTGAAAGCTGTGATTTTGGAACATCAAAATCAATGTTTTGAGGCACAACAAGATTTCAAGAAGCAAGTCCCTATTATGGAGCCTGTAGCGTCAAAATAGAATTTTGATGCACATCATTCTCTTAGAAGCTCATTTCAAAGCTTGTGCCTTGAAAGACCCAGTTTTTTAGCATCAACATCAATGTTTGGAGGCACAACAAGGTTTCAAGATGCAAGTCCTGATTCTAGAGTCAATAACATCAAAATTTGATTTTGGCACACATCATGCTCTTAGAACCTCATTTTGAAGCTTAAGCCTCGAAAGCCCCGATTTCGGAGCATCAAACTCAGTGTTTTGAGGCATAACAAGGTTTCAAGATGCAGGCTCTGATTCTAAAGCTAGTAGCATCAAAATTCAATTTTAATGCACAATCTTTGAAATGAGGTTCTAAGACCACCATGTTTGTCAAAATTGTGTTTTGACGCGATCAGCTTGACAATCGGGAATTGTGTCGTGAAACCTTGTTGTTCCTTTAAACATTGATTTTGATGTTTTGAAACTGGAGCTTTCGAGCCACATGCTCCGAAATGAGATTCTAAGAGCACGATATGCATCAAAATCACATTTTTACACTACAGGCTCCGGAATAGGGACTTGCCTTTTGATAGCTTGTTGTGCCTCCCAACACCAATTTTGATACTTGGAAACTGAAGATTTTGAGGCATAAGCTCCAAAATAAAGTTCTTAGAGCACGATGTGCGTCAAAATCAAAGTTTGACGCTACCGGCTCCAAAATCAGGACTTGCTTCTTGAAACCCTGTTGTGCCTCCAAACATCAATTTTGATGATCCAAAATTGGAGTTTTTGAGGCACAATTTCTAAAACTTGGTTCTAAGAGCACAATGTGCATCAAAATTGAATTTTGATGCTACTGGCTCTAGAATCAGGGCTTGCATCTTGAAACCATGTTGTGCCTCAAAACACTGATTTTGATGCTCTGAAACTGGGGCTTTCAAGGCACAACCTTCGAAATGAAGTTTTAAGAGCACGATGTGCGCCAAAATCAGATTTTGATGCTATTGACTCTAGAATCGGGACTTGCATCTTGAAACATTGTTGAGCCTCCAAACCTTATTGTGACTCTAGAATAGGGACTTGCTTCTTGAAAACTTATTGTGCCTCAAAACATTGATTTTGATGTTCCAAAATCAAGGCTTTCAAGGCACAAGCTCCGAAATGAGGTTTTAAGAGCACGATGTACATCAAAATTGTGTTTTGACATTACTGACTCTAGAATTGGGACTTGTGTCTTGAAACCTTATTGTGCCTCCAAACACTCATTTTTATACTCCAAAAATGAGGCTTTTGAGAGACAACCTCCGTAATGAGGTTCTAAGAACACCATGTTTGTCAAAATCATGTTTTGAGGCTATTAGCACGATGTACATCAAAATTGCGTTTTGACGCTATCGACTCTGGAATTGGGACTCGTGTCTTAAAACCTTGTTGTGCCTCCAAACACTAATTTTTATGCCTAAAAAATGAGGCTTTTTAGGCACGATCTCTGAAATGAGGTTCTAAGAACACCATGTCTGTCAAAATTGTGTTTTGACACTATCAGCTTGAGAATTGCGACTTGTGTCTTCAAACCTTGTTGTGCCTTTAAACATTGATTTTGATGTTTTGAAACTGGATCTTTAGAGCACACAATCTAAAATGAGGTTCTAAGAGTACGATGTGCATCAAAATCATGTTTTGACACTACAGGCTCTAGAATAGGGACTTGTGTCTTGAAAGCTTGTTGTGCCTCCAATCACCAATTTCGATGCTTCGAAACTAAAGATTTTGAGCCATAAGCTCCAAAAGAAAGGTTCTAAGAGCACGATGTGCGTCAAAATCAAATTTTGATGCTACCAACTCAAGAATCAGGACTTGCATTTTGAAACCTTGTTGTGCCTCCAAACATTGATTTTGATGCTCCAAAACAGGGGCTTTTGAGGCACAATGTGCATGAAAATTGAATTTTGATGCTATTGGCTCTAGAATCGGGGCTTGCACTTGAAAACTTGTTGTGCCTCAAAATACCGATTTTGATGATCTGAAACCGGTGCTTTCAAGCCACAACCTTCAAAATGAGGTTCTAAGAGCACGATGTGTAACAAAATCAGATTTTGACGCTATTGACTCTAGAATAAGAACTTGGATCTTGAAACCTTGTTGTGCCTCAAAACATTGATTTTGATACTCCAAAACTAGGTCTTTCGAGGCAGAATCTCCGAAATGAGCTTCTAAGAGAATGATGTGCGTCAAAATGGAATTTTTACGGTACAAGCTCTAGAATAGGGACTTGCTTCTTGAAACCTTATTGTGCCTCCAATCATTGATTTTCATGTTTCAAAATCGGGACTTTGAAGACACAAGCTCTAAAATGAGGTTCTAAAAGCATGATGTACATGAAAATTGCGTTTTGACGCTACTGACTCTGGAATTGGGACTCATGTCTTGAAACTTTGTTGTGCCTCCAAACACTAATTTTTATGCTCCAAAAATGAGTCTTTTGAGGCACAACATGCTCCAAAACGAGGTTCTAAGAGCACAATGTGCATCAAAATCACGTTTTGACACGATAGCCTCCAGAATAGGGACTTGCGTCTTGAAAGCTTGTTGTTCCTCCAAACACCAATTTTTATGCTTCAAAACAAAATATTTTGAGAGATAAGCTCCAAAAAAACGTTCAAAGAGCACGATGTGTGTCAAAATAAAATTCTAACACTACCGGCTCCAGAATCAGGACTTGCATTTTGAAACCTTGTTGTGCCTCCAAACATCGATTGTGATGCTCCAAAACTAGGGCTTTTGAGGTACAATTTCTAAAACAGAGTTCTAAGAGCACAATGTGCATCAAAATTGAATTTTGATGCAACTGGCTCTAGAATCGGGGCTTGCATCTTGAAACCTTGTTGTGCCTCAAAACACTGATTTTGATGCTTCGAAATGAGGTTCTAAGAGCACGATGTGCACCAAAATCAGCCTTTTGTGCCTCCAAACACCAATTTTGATGCTTTGAAACCGAAGATTTTGAGGCATAAGCCCCAAAACAAGGTTCTAAGAGCACGATGTGCGTCAAAATCAAATTTTGAAGCTATCGGTTCTAGAATCAAGATTTGCATCTTGAAACCTTGTCGTGCCTCGAAACATCGATTTTGATGCTCCAAAACTGGGCGTTTTGAGGCACAATTTTCTAAAATAGGGTTCTAAGAGCACAATGTGCAATTTTAATGCTCCAAAATTGGGGATTTTGAGGCACAAGTTCTGAAACAGGGTTGTAAGAGGACAATGTGCATCAAAATTGAAATTTGATGCTACTGGCTCAAGAATCGGGGCTTGCATCTTGACACATTATTGTGCCTCAATAAACTGATTTTGATGCTCCGAAACTGGGGCTTTCAAAGCTGAAGCTTCAGAATTGGGACTTGTGTCTTGAAACCTTGTTGTCCCTCCAAACACTAATTTTGATGCTCCAAAAATGAGGCTTTTGAGGCACAATCTTCGAAATAGGGTTCTAAGAACATGATGTTTGTCAAAATCGTGTTTTGACGCTATCAACTTGAGAATTAAGACTTGTGTCTTGAAACCTTGTTGTGCCTTGAAACATTAATTTTGATGTTTTAAAACTGGAGCTTTGAAGCCACATGCTCCAAAATGAGGTTCTAAGAGCACGATGTGCATCAAAATCACATTTCGACACTAAAGGCTCTAGAATAGGGACTTGTGTCTTGAAAGCTTGTTGTGACTCCAAACACCAATTTTGATGATTCGAAACCGAAGATTTTGAGGCATAAGCTCCAAAACAAGGTTCTAAGAGCACGATGTGCATCAAAATCAAATTTTGACTCTACGGGCTCCAAAATCAGGACTTACATCTTGAAACCTTGTTGTACCTCCAAACATCAATTTTAATGCTCCAAACCTGGGGCTGTTGAGGCACAATTTCTAAAACAGGGTTATAAGAGCACAATTTGCATCAAAATTGAATTTTGATGCTACTGGCTCTAGAATCTGGGCTAGCCTCAAAATTGCATTTTGACGCTGCCAACTCTAGAATTGGGACTTGTCTCTTGAAACCTTGTTGTGCCTCCAAACATTAATTTTTATGCTCCAAAAATGAGGTTCTAAGAACACCATGTTTGTCCATATCATGTTTTGACGCCATCAACTTGAGAAGTGGGACTTTTGTCGTGAAACCTTGTTGTGGCTCCAAACACTAATTTTTATGCTCTAGAAATGAGGCTTTTGAGGCACAACCTCTGAAATGAGGTTCTAAGAACACCATGTTTGTAAAAATCGTGTTTTGACCCTATCAACTTGAGAATCGGGACTTGTGTCTCGAAACCTTGGTGTGCCTTTAAACATTGATTTTCATGTTCTGAAAATAGAGCTTTCGAGCGACTGCTCTAAAACGAGGTTCTAAGAGCACGATGTGCATCAAAATCACATTTTGACACTATAGGCTCCGGAATAGGGACTTGCATCTTGAAAGTTTGTTGTGCCTACAAACACGAATTTCGATGCTTCGAAATCAAAGATTTTGAGGCATAAGCTCCAAAACAAGGTTCTAAGAGCATGATGTGCGTCAAAATCAAATTTTGACTCTACCAGCTCAACAATCAGGACTTGCATCTTGAAACCTTGTTGTGCCTCCAAACATCGATTTTGATGCTCCAAAACTGGGGCTTTTGAGGCATAATTTCTAAAACAGAGTTCTAAGAGCACAATGTGCATCAAATTTGAATTTTGATGCTACTGGCTCTAGAATCGGGGCTTGCATCTTGAAACCTTGTTGAGCCTCAAAACACTAATTTTGATGCTCTGCAATCGGGGCTTTTGAGGCACATGCTTCGAAATAAGGTTCTAAGAGCACGATGTGCCCCAAATCAGATTTTGATGCTATTGACTCTAGAATCGGGCCTTGCATCTTGAAACGTTGTTGTGCTTCCAAACATTGATTTTGATGCTCCTAAACTAAGTCTTTCGAGGCACAAGCTCTGAAATTGCATTTTGACGCTACCGACTCTAGAATTGGGACTTGTGTCTTGAAACCTTGTTGTGCCTCCAAAAATGAGGCTTTTGAGGCACAACCTCCGAAATGAGGTTCTTAGAACACCATGTTTGTCAAAATTATGTTTTGACACTATCAGCTTGAGAATCGGGACTTGCATCTTGAAAGGTTGTTGTGCCTCCAAACACCAATTTTGATGCTTTGAAATCGAAGATTTTGAGGCATAAGCTCCAAAAAAAGGTTCTAAGAGCATGATGTGCGTCAAAATCAAATTTTGATGCTACCGGCTCTAGAATTAGGACTTGCATCTTGAAACTTTGTTGTGCCTCCAAACATGGATTTTGATGCTCCGAAACTGGGGCTTTCCAGTTTCAAGCTTCAAAATGAGGTTCTAAGAGCACGATGTGCGCCAAAATCATATTTTGACGCTATTGACTCTAGAATTGAGACTTGCATTTTGAAACTTTATTGTGCCTCCAAACATTGATTTTGATGCTCCAAAGCTGGGTCTTTCAAGGCACAAGCTCCGAAATGAGGTTCTAAGAGAATGATGTATGTCAAAATGGAATTTTGACGCTACAGGCTCCAGAATAGGGATTGCTTCTTGAAACCTTGTTGTGCCTCAAACCATTGATTTTGATGTTCCAAAATCAGGGCTTACAAGGCACAAGCTCCAAAATGAGGTTCTTAGAGCACGATGTACATAAAAATTCTGTTTTGATGCTACCGACTCTGGAATTGGGCTTTGTATCTTGAAACCTTGTTGTGACTCCAAACACTAATTTTTATTCTCCAAAAACGAGGCTTTCGAGGCACAACCTCCGAAATGAGGTTCTAACAACACCATTTTTTTCAAAATCAGCTTGAGAATCAGGACTTGTGTCTTGAAACCTTGTGCTCCGGAATAGGGACTTGCATCTTGAAACCTTGTTGTGCCTCCAAACATCAATTTTGATGCTCCAAAACTGGGGCTTTTGAGGCACAATTTCTAAAACAGGGTTCTAAGAGCACAATGTGCATAAAAATTGAATTTTGATGCTACTGGCTCTAGAATCGGGGTTTGCATCTTGAAACCTTGTTGTGCCACAAAACACTGATTTTGATGCTCCAAAACTGGGGCTTTCGAGGCACAAGCTTTGAAATGAGGTTCTAAGAGCTCGATATGCACCAAGATCAGTTTTTGATGTTATTGACTCTAGAATCGACACTTGCATCTTGAAACCTTGTTGTGCTTCCAAACATTAATTTTGATGCTCCAAAACAGGGTCTTTCGAGGCACAAGCTCCGAGATGAGCTTCTAAGACAAACATGTGCGTCATAATGGAATTTTGACGCTACAGGCTCCAGAATAGGGACTTGATTCTTGAAACCTTGTTGTGCCTCAAAACATTGATTTTGATGTTCCAAAATTAGGGCTTTCAAGGCAAAAACTTTGAAATGATATTCTAAGAGCACGATGTACATACCGAGTTTGGAATTGGGACTTGTATCTTCAAACCTTGTTGTGCCTTAAAACACTAATTTTTATGATCGAAAAACAAGGCTTTTGAGGCACAACCTCCGTAATGGGATTCTAAGAACATTATGTTTGTCAAAATCTTGTTTTGATGCTATCAGCTTGAGAATCGAGACTTTTGTCTTGAAATCTTGTTGTGCCTTTAAACATTGATTTTGATGTTTTGAAACTGGAGCTTTTGAGCCACATGCTCCGAAACGAGGTTCTAAGAGCACAATGTGCATCTAAATCACGTTTTGACACTACAGGCTCCGGAATAGAGACTTGCATCTTGAAATCTTGTTGTGCCTCAAACACCAATTTTGATGATTCCAAACCGAAGATTTTGAGGCATAAGCTCCAAAACAAGGTTCTAAGAGCACGATGTGTGTCAGAATCAAATTTTGACGCTACCGGCTCCAGAATCAGGACTTGCATTTTCAAACCTTGTTGTGTCTCCAAACATCGATTTTGATGCTGCAAAACTGGGGCTTTTGAGGCACAATTTCTAAAAAAGGGTTCTAAGAGCACAATGTGCATCAAAATTTAATTTTGATGCTCCTGGCTCTAGAATTGGGGCTTGCATTTTGAAACCTTGTTGTGCCTCAAAACACTGATTTTGATGCTCCGAAACTGTGGTTTTCGAAGCACAAGATTCGAAATGAGGTTCTAAGAGCACGATGTGCACCAAAATCAGTTTTTGATGCTATTGACTCTACAATCGGGACTTGCATCTTCAAACCTTGTTGTGCCTCAAAACATTGATTTTGATGTTCCAAAATCAGGGCTTTCAAGGCACAAGCTCTGAAATGAGGTTATAAGAGCACGATGTACATCAAAATTGCATTTTGACGCTACCGACTCTGGAATTGGGACTTGTGTCTTGACTCTACCTTGTTGTGTTTTTACTCTACTGACTGAAGGTTCACGACTTGCATCTTGAAACCTTGTTGTGCCTCGAAACAATGATTTTGATGCTCCAAAACTAGGGCCTTTGAGGCACAATTTCTAAACCAGGTTTCTAAGAGCATAATGTGCATCAAAATTGAATTTTGATGCTGCTTGCATCTTGAAACCTTGTTGTGCCTCAAAACACTGATTTTGATGCTTTGAAATGAGGTTCTAAGAGCACGATGTGCACCCAAATCAGATTTTGTTGATATTGACTCTACAATAGGGACGTGCATCTTGAAACCTTATTGTGCCTCAAGACATTGATTTTGATGCTCCAAAACCGGATCTTTTGAGCCACAAGCTCCGGATTGAGCTTCTAAAAGAATGATGTGTATCAAAAGGAGGCTTTTGAGGCACAACCTCCGAAATGGGTTTCTAAGAACACCATGTTTATCATAATCATGTTGTAATGCTATCAACTTGAGAATCGGGACTTGTGTCTTGAAACCTTGTTGTGTGTTTATACATTGATTTTGATGTTTTGAAACTGGAGCTTTCGAGACACTCGCTCCGAAACGAGGTTCTAAGAGCACGACGTGCATCAAAATCACGTCTTGACACTAAATGCTCAAATTAGTGTTTTGACCAAATTTAATGCTTCAAAACTGAAGATTTTGAAGCATAAGCTCCAAAACGAGGTTCTAAGAGCACGATGTACATCAAAATTGTGTTTTGATGCTACCGACTCTGGAATTGGGACTTGTGTCTTGAAACCTTGTTGTGGCTCCAAACACTAATTTTTATGCTCTAGAAATGAGGCTTTTGCTGCACAACCTCTGAAATGAGGTTCTAAGAACACCATGTTTGTAAAAATCGTGTTTTGACCCTATCAGCTTGAGAATCGGGACTTATGTCTCGAAAACTTGTTGTGCCTTTAAACATTGATTTTCATGTTTTGAAACTGGAGCATTCAAGAGACCACTCCGAAATGAGGTTCTAAAAGCACGATGTGCATCAAAATCACGTTTTGACACTATAGGCTCCGAAATAGGGACTTGCATCTTGAAAGCTTGTTGTGCCTACAAACACGAATTTCGATGCTTTGAAACCGAAGATTTTGAGGCATAAGCTCCAAAACAAGGTTCTAAGAGCATGATGTGTGTCAAAATCAAATTTTGACTATACCTGCTCAATAATCAGGACTTGCATCTTGAAACCTTTGAGGCATAAGCTCCAAAACGAGGTTCTAAGAGCACGATGTACATCAAAATTTTGTTTTGACGCTACCAACTCTGGAATTGGTAATTCTATCTTGAAACCTTGTTGTGCCTCCAAACACTAATTTTTAAGCTCCAGAATTGAGGCCTTTGAGGCACAACCTCCGAAATGAGGTTCTAAGAACAACATGTTTGTGAAATTCGTGTCGTAACGCTATCAGCTTGAGAATCGGGACTTGTGTCTTGAAACCTTGTTGTGCCTTTAAACATTGATTTTGATTTTCTAAAACTAGAGCTTTCGAGCCACATGCTCCGAAACGAAGTTCTAAGACCACGATGTGCATCAAAATCATGTTTTGACACTACAGGCTCTAGAATAGGGACTTGTATCTTGAAAGCTTGATGCAATTGGCTCCAGAATCAGGACTTGCATTTTGAAACCTTGTTGTGCCTCCAAACATCGATTTTGATGCTCCAAAACAGGGGCTTTTGAGGCACAATTTCTAAAACAGGGTTCTAAGAGCACAATGTGCATCAAAATTGAATTTTGATGCTATTGGCTCTAGAATCAGGGCTTGCATCTTTAAACCTTGTTGTGCCTCAAAACACTGATTTTGATGCTCCGAAATCAGGGATTTCGAGCCAAAAGCTTCAAAATGAGGTTCTAAGAGCACGATGTGCGCTAAAATCAGATTTTGATGATTTTGACTCTAGAATCGGGACGTGCATCTTGAAACCTTGTTGTGCCTCCAAACATTGATTTTGATGCTCCAAACCTGGGTCTTTCGAGGCACAAGCTCCGAAATAAGCTTCTAAGAGAATGATGTGCCTCAAAATGGAATTTTGATGCTACAGGTTCCGGAATAGGGACTTGCTTCTTGAAACCTTGTTGTGCCTTGAAACATTGATTTTGATGTTCCAAGATCAGGGCTTTCAAGGCAGAAGCTCCGAAATGAGGATCTAAGAGCACGATGTACATCAAAATTGCGTTTTGATGCTACCAACTTTGGAATTGGGACTTGTATCTTGAAACCTTGTTGTGCCTCCAAACACTAATTTTTATGCTCCAGAAATGAGGCTTTTGAGGCACAACCTAAGAAATGAGGTTCTAAGAATACCATGTTTGTAAAAATCATGTTTTGATGCTATCAGCTTGATAATCGGGACTTGTGTCTTGAAACCTTTTTGTGCCTTTAAACATTGATTTTGATCTTTTGAAACTAGAGATTTCGAGTGACACACTCTGAAATGAGGTTCTAAGAGCACGATATGCATCAAAATCATGTTTTGACACTATAGGCTCCGAAATAGGGACTTGCATCTTGAAAGCTCGTTGTGCCTACAAACACAAATTTCATTTCTTCAAAACCAAAGATTTTGAGGCATAAGCTCCAAAACAAGGTTCTAAGAGCACGATGTGCGTCAAAATCAAATTTTGACTCTACCGACTCAAGAATCAGGACTTGCATCTTGAAACCTTATTGTGCCTCCAAACATCGATTTTGATGCTCCAAAATTGGGGCTTTTGAGGCACAATTTCTAAAATAGGGTTCTAAGAGCACAATGTGCATCAAAATTGAATTTTAATGCTACTAGCTCTACAATTGGGGCTTGCATCTTGAAACCTTGTTGTGCCTCAAAACACTAATTTTGATGCTCCGCAACTAGGGCTTTCGAGGCACAAGCTTCGAAATAAGGTTCTAAGAGCACGATGTGCCCCAAATCAGATTTTGATGATATTGACTCTAGAATTGGGACTTGCATCTTGAAACATTGTTGTGCCTCCAAACATTGATTTTGATGCTCCTAAATTGGGTCTTTCGAGGCACAAGCTCTGGAGTGAGCTTCTAAGAGAATGATGTGCCTCAAAATCGAATTTTGATGCTACAGGGTCTAGAATAGGGACTTGCTTCTTGTAACCTTGTTGTGCCTTTAAACTTTGGTTTTGATGGTATTGGCTCTAGAATTGGGGCTTGCATCTTGAAACCTTGTTGTGCCTCAAAACACTAATTTTGATGCTCTGAAACCGGGGCTTCTAAGTTTCAAGCTTCAAAATGAGGTTTTAAGAGCACGATGTGCGCCAAAATCATAATTTGATGCTATTGACTCTAGAATCAAGACTTGCATTTTGAAACTTTATTGTGCCTCCAAACATTGATTTTGATGCTTGAAAACTGGGTCTTTCGAGACACAAACTTCGAAATGAGCTTGTAAGAGAATGAAGTGCGTCAAAATGGAATTTTGACATGTACAGGCTCCAAAATAGGGACTTGCTTCTTGAAACCTTGTTGTGCTTCAAACCATTGATTTTGATGTTCCAAAATTGGGGCTTTCAAGGCACAATCTCCAAAATGAGGTTCTAAGAGCACGATGTACATAAAAATTGTGCTTTCATGCTAGCGACTCTGGAATTGGGATTTGTATCTTGAAACCTATTGTGTCTCCAAACACTAATTTTTATTCTCCAAAAATGAGGCTTTCAAGGCACAAGCTCCGAAATGAGGTTCTAAGAACACCATGTTTGTCAAAATCATGTTTTGAAGCAATCAACACGATGTACATCAAAATTGCATTTTGATGCTACCGACTCTGGAATTGGGACTCGTGTCTTGAAACCTTGTTGTGCCTCCAAACA
This sequence comes from Cryptomeria japonica, assembly GCF_030272615.1. Lineage (NCBI taxonomy): Eukaryota > Viridiplantae > Streptophyta > Pinopsida > Cupressales > Cupressaceae > Cryptomeria > Cryptomeria japonica. Next base: position 375,101,531 of record NC_081413.1, read on the forward strand.
CTAATTTTTATGACGCTATCAGCTTCAGAATTAGGGCTTGTTGTGCCTCCAAACACCAATTCGATGCTTTGAAATCAAAGATTTTGAGGCATAAGCTCTGAAACAAGGTTCTAAGAGCATGATGTGCGACAAAATCAAATTTTGACGCTACCGGCTCTAGAATCAGGACTTGCATCTTGAAACCTTGTTGTGCCTCCAAACATCGATTTTGATGCTCCAAAACCTGGGCTTTTGAGGCACAATTTCTAAAACAGGGTTCTAAGAGCACAATGTGCATCAAAATTGAATTTTGATGCTACTGGCTCTAGAATCGGGGCTTGCACTTGAAAACTTGTTGTGCCTCAAAACACTGATTTTGATGCTTCGAAACTGGGGCTTTCGAGGCAAAAGCTTCAAAATGAGGTTCTAAGAGCACGATGTGCACCAAAATCAGATTTTGATGCTATTGACTTTAGAATTGCGATTTGCATCTTGAAACCTTGTTGTGCCTCAAAACATTGATTTTGATGCTCCAAAACTGGGTCTTTCGAGGCACAAGCTCCGCAATGAGCTTCTAAGAGAATAGGGACTTGCTTCTTGAAACCTTATTGAGCCTCCAATCACTGATTTTTATTTTTCAAAATTGGGGCTTTCAAGGCACAAGCTCCAAAATGAGGTTCTAAGAGCATAATGTACATCAAAATTGCATTTTGATGCTACCGACTCTGGAATTGGGACCTGTGCCTCCAAACACTAATTTTTATGCTCCAAAAATGAAGCTTTTGAGGCACGACCTTCGAAATGAGGATATAAGAGCACAACGTGCATCAAAATTGAATTTTGATGCTACTGGCTCTAGAATCGAGGCTTGCATCTTGAAACCTTGTTGTGCCTCAAAAGACTGATTTTAATGCTCTGAAATCGGGGCTTTAGAGGCACAAGCTTCGAAATGAGGTTCTAAGAGCACGATGTGCGCCAAAATCAGATTTTGATGCTATTGACTTTAGAATCGAGACTTGAATCTTTAAACCTTGTTGTGCCTCGAAACATTGATTTTGATGCTCCAAAACTGGGTCTTTCGAGGCACAAGCTCTGAAATGAGCTTTTAAGAGAATCATGTGCGTCAAAATATAATTTTTATGCTATAGGCTCCAGAATAGGGACTTGCTTCTTGAAACCTTGTTGTGCCTCAAAATATTTATTTTGATGTTCCAAAATCAGGGCTTTCGAGACACACGCTCTGCAAACGAGGCTCTAAGAACATGATGTGTGTCAAAATCATGTTTTGACGCTACCGGTTCTGAAATCGTGACTTGCATCAACCTTGTGCCTCCAAACACCAATTTTGATGCTCCCAATCCAGGGCTTTCAAGGCACAAGCTCCTAAGTAAGGTTCTAAGAGTAAAATGTGCTTCAAAATTGCATTTTGACACTACCGGCTCTGGAATCGGGACTTGCGTCTTGAAACATTGTTGTGCCTCCAAACACCAATTTTGATGTTCCGAAACTGGGGTATTTTAGGTGCAAGATTTGAAACAAGGTTCTAAGGGAACAATGTGCATCAAAATTAAATTTTGATGCTACCAGCATGAGAATCGGGACTTGCAAATTGAAACCTTGTTGAGCGTCAAAACATTGATTTTGATGCTCCAAAATCAGGGCTTTCAAGGCACAAGCTCTAAAATGAGGTTCTAAGAATACCATGTTTGTCCAAATCATGTTTTGATGCTTTCAGCTTGATTATCGAGCCTTGTGTGTTGAAACCTTGTTGTGCCTTGAAACATTGATTTTGAAGTTTTTAGACTGGAGCTTTCCAACCACACGCTCCGAAATGAGGTTCTAAGAGCACTATGTGCATCAAAATAATGTTTTGACACTACAAGTTTTGACACTACAAGCTCTGGAATAGGAACTTGCATCTTGAAAGCTTGTTCTGCCTCCAAACACCAATTTTGATGCTTCCAAACCGAAGACCTTCTGGCATAAGCTCCAAAACAAGGTTCTAAGAGCATGATACGCATCAAAATCAAACTTTGACGCTACCAGCTCCAGAATAAGGACTTGCATCTTGAAACCTTCTTGTGCCTCCAAACATGGATTTTGATGCTCCAAAACTAGGGCTTTTGAGGAACAAATTCTAAAATAGGGTTCTAATAGTACAATGTGCATCAAAATTGAATTTTGATGCTACTGGCTCTAGAATTGGGGCTTGCATCTTGAAACCTTGTTGTGCCTCAAAAGACTGATTTTGATGCTTCGAAATCGGGGCTTTTGAGGCACAAGGTTTGAAATGAGCTTTTAAGAGCATGATGTGCGCCAAAATCAAATTTTGATGCTATTGACTCTAGAATCGAGACTTGCGTCTTGACACCTTGTTGTGCTTCCAAAAATTGATTTTGATGCTCCAAAACAGGGTCTTTCGAGGCACAAGCTCGGAAATGAGCTTCTAAGAGAATGATGTGCGTCAAAATGGAATTTTGATGCTACAGGCTCCAGAATAGGGACTAAGGTTTCAAGAAGCAAGTCCCTATTACGGAGTTTGTAGCGTCAAAATTCCATTTTAATGCACATCATTCTCTTAGAAGCTCATTTCAGAGTTTGTGCCTCGAAAGACCCAGTTTTGGGCATCAAAATCAATGTTTAGAGGCACCACAAGGTTTCAAGATGCAAGTCCCCATTCTAGAGTGAATAGCGTAAAAATATGATTTTGGCGCACATCGTGCTCTTAGACCCTCATTTCAAAGCTTGTGCCTCGTTACCCCCGATTTTGGAGCATCAAAATTAGTGTTTTGAGGCACAACAAGGTTTCAAGACACAAGTCCCAATTCCAGAATTGGTAGCATCAAAACACAATTTTGATGTACATCGTCGTTTTAGAACCTCATTTCGGAGCTTGTGCCTTGGAAGCCTTGAATTTGGAACATCAAAATCAATGTTTTGAGGCACAACAAGGTTTCAAGAAGCAAGTCTCTATTTTGGAGCCTGTAGCGTCGAACTTCCATTTTGACGCACATCATTCTCTTAGAAGCTCATTTCGGATCTTGTGCCTCAAAAGATTTTGGAGCATCAAAATCAATGTTTTGAGGCACAACAAGGTTTGAAGATGCAAGTGCCGATTCTAGAGTCAATAGCGATAAAATCTGCTTTTGGCACACATCGTGCTCTTAGAACCTTGATTTGGAGCTTATGCCTCAAAACGTTCAGTTTTGAAGCATCAAAATTGGTGTTTGGAGAGACAACAAGCTTTCAAGATGGAAGTCCCTATTCTAGAGCCTGTACTGTCAAAACGTGATTTTGATGCACATCGTGCTCTTAGAACCTCTTTTCGGGGCGTGTGGATCGAAAGCTCTAGTTTTAGAACATCAAAATCAATGTTTGAAGGCACAACAAGGTGTCAACACACAAGTCCCAATTCTCAAGCTGATAGCGTCAAAACATGATTTTTACAAACATGGTGTTCTTAGAACCTCATTTTGGAGGTTGTGCCTCAAATGCCTCATTTTTTTAGCATAAAAATTAGTGTTTGGAGGCACAACAAGGTTTCAAGATCCAAGTCTTAATTCCAAAGTCGGTAGCGTCAAAAAAAAACTTTGACGTATATCGTGCTCTTAAAACCTCATTTCGGAGCTTGTGCCTTGAAAGCCCTGATTTTGGATCATCAAAATCAATGTTTTGAGGCACAACAAGGTTTCGAGAAGCAAGTCCCTATTCTGGAATCTGTAGTGTCAAAATTCCATTTAGACGCACATCATTCTCTTAGAATCTCATTTCGGAGCTTGTGCCTCGAAAGACCCAGTTTTGGAGCATCAAAATCAATGTTTAAAGGCACAACAAGGTTTGAAAATGCAAGTCCCGATTCTAGAGTCAATAGCGTCAAAATTTGATTTTGGCGTACATCGTGCTCTTAGAACCTCATTTTGAACCTTGTGCCTCGAAAGCCCCGATTCTAGAGCGAGTAGTATAAAAATTCAATTTTGATGCACATTGTGCTCTTAGAACCCTGTTTCAGAAATTGTGCCTCGGAAGCCCTTGTTTTGAAGCATAAAAATTGATGTTTGGAGGCACAACAAGCTTTCAAGATGCAAGTCCTGATTCTAGAGCCGGTAGCATTAGAATTTGATTTTGATGCACATTGTGCTCTTAGAACCTTGATATGGAGCTTATGCCTCAAAATCTTCGATTTCAAATCATCAAAATTGATGTTTGGAGGCACAACAAGCTTTAAAGACACGCGTCCCTATTTTGGAGCCTGTAGTGTCAAAACATGATTTTGATGCACATCGTGCTCTTAGAACCTCGTTTCGGAGCGTGTGGCTCAAAACCTCCAGTTTCAGAACACCAAAATCAATGTTTAAAGGCACAATGAGATATCAAGATACAAGTCCCGATTCTCAAGCTGATAGCATCAAAACATGATTTTGACAAACGTGGTGTTCTTAGAACCTCATTTCGGAGGTTATGCCTCAAAAGCCTCATTTTTGGAGCGTAAAAATTAGTGTTTGGAGGCGCAACAAGGTTTCAAGACACATGTCCCAATTCCAGAGTTGGTAGCATCAAAAGGCAATTTTGATATACATCATTCTCTTAGAACCTCTTTTCGGAGCTTGTGCCTTGAAAGTCCTAATTTTGGAACATCAAAATCAATGTTTTGAGGCACAACAAGGTTTCAAGAAGCAAGTCCCTATTCCAGAGCCTGTAGCGTCAAAATTCTATTTTAACGTATGTCATTCTCTTAGAAGCTCATTTTGGAGCTTCTGCCTCAAAAGACCCAGTTTTGGAGCATCAAAATCAATGTGTGGAGGCACAACAAGGTTTCAAGATGCAAGTCTCGATTCTAGATCAATATCATCAAAATCTGATTTTGGCACACATTGTGCTATTAGAACCTCATTTCAAAGCTTGTGCCTCAAAAGCCCCGGTTTCGGAGCATCAAAATCAGTGTTTTGAGGCACAACAAGGTTTCAAGATGCAAGCCTCGATTCTAGAGCCAGTAGCATCAAAATTCAATTTTGATGCACATTATGCTCTTAGAACCCTGTTTTAGAAATTGTGCCTCAAAAGCCCCAGTTTTGGAGCATCAAAATCGATATTTGGAGACACAACAAGATTTCAAGATGCAAGTCCTAATTTTGGAGCCGGTAGCATTGAAATTTGATTTAGACGCACATCATGCTCTTAGAACCTTGTTTTGGAGCTTATCTATCAAAATCTTCGGTTTCAAATAATCAAAATTAGTGTTTGGAGGCACAACAAGGTTTCAAGACACAAGTCCCAATTCCAGAGTCGGTAGCGTCAAAATGCAATTTTCATGTACATCGTGCTCTTAGAACCTCATTTCGGAACTTGTGCCTTGAAAGCCTTGATTTTAGAACATCAAAATTAATTTTTTGAGGCACAAGAAGTTTTCAAGAAGAAAGTCCCTATTCCCGAGCCTGTAGCGTCAAAATTTCATTTTGACACACATCATTCTCTTAGAAGCTCATTTCGGAGCTTGTGCCTCGAAAGACCTAGTTTTGGAGCATCAAAATCAATGTCTGGAGGCACAATAAGGTTTCAAGATGCAAGTCCCAATTGTAGAGTCTATATCATCAAAATCTGATTTTGGCTCACATCGTGCTCTTAGAACCTCATTTCGAAGCTTGTGCCTCAAAAACCATAGTTTCAGAGCATCAAAATCAGTGTTTTGAGGCACAACAAGGTTTCAAGATGCAAGCCCAAATTCTAGAGCCAGGAGCATCAAAATTCAATTTTGATGCACATTGTGCTCTTAGAACCCTGTTTTAGAAATTGTGCCTCAAAAGACCCAGTTTTGGAGCATCAAAATCGATGTTTGGAGGCACAACAAGGTTTCAAGATGCAAGTCCTGATTTTGGATCCGTTAGAGTCACAATTTGATTCTGATGCACATCGTACTCTTAGAACCTTGTTTTGGAGATTATGCCTCAAAATCTTTGGTTTCAAACCATCGAAATTGGTGTTTGCAAGCACAACAAGCATCCAAGATGAAAGTCCCTATTCCAGAGCAGTGTCAAAACATGATTTTGATGCACATCGTGTTCTTAGAATATCATTTCAGAGCGTGTGGCTCGAAAGCTCCAGTTTCAAGACATCAAAATCAATGTTTAAAGGCACAACAAGCTTTCAAGATGCAAGTCTAGATTCTAGAGTCAATAGCATCAAAATCTGATTTTGGCGCACATCATGCTCTTAGAACCTCATTTTGGAGTTTGTGCGTCGAAAGCCTCAGTTTCAGAGCATCAAAATCAGTGTTTTGAGGCACAACAAGGTGTCAAGATGCAAGCCCCAATTCTAGAGCCAGTACCATCAAAATTCAATTTTGATGCACATTGTGCTCTTAGAACCCTATTTTAGAAATTGTGCCTCAAAATCCCCAGTTTTGGAGCATCAATATTGATGTTTGGAGGCACAACAAGGTTTAAAGATGCAAGTCCTCATTCTGGAGCCGGTAGCGTCAAAATTTGATTTTGACGCACATCATGCTCTTATAACATTGAAATTTGATGCTATAGACTCCAAAATAGGGACTTGCTTCTTGAAACCTTGTTGTGCCTCAAAACATTAATTTTGATGTTCCAAAATCAGAGCTTTCAAGGCACAACCTCCGAAACGAGGTTCGAAGAGCATGATGTAGAAAAAAAATGCGTTTTGATGCTACCATCTCTGGAATTGGGACTTGTGTCTTGAAACTTTGTTATGCCTCCAAACACTAATTTTTATGCTCCAAAAATGAGGCTTTCGAGGCACAACCTCTGAATTGAGGTTCTGAGAACACCATGTTTTTCCAAAATCATGTTTTGATGCTATCAGCTTAAGAATCGGGACTTGTTTCTTGAACACTTATTGTGCCTTTAAACATTCATTTTGATGTTTTGAAACTGGAGCTTTCGAGCCACACGCTCTGAAATGAGGTTCTAAGAGCACAATGTGCATCAAAATCATGTTTTGACACGATAGCCTCCAGAATAGGGACTTGCATCTTGAAAGCTTGTTGTTCCTCCAAACACTAATTTTGATGCTTTGAAACCGAATATTTTGAGGCATAAGCTCCAAAACATGGTTTGAAGAGCACGATGTGCATCTTGAAACCTTGTTGTGTCTCAAAACACTGATTTTGATGCTCCGAATCTAGGGCTTTCGAGGCACAAGCTTCAAAATGAGGTTCTAAGAGTATGATGTGCACCAAAATTAGTTTTTGAAGCTATTGACTCTAGAATCCAGACTTGCATCTTCAAACCTTGTTGTGCCTCGTGTCTTGACTCTACCTTTTTTGTGTTTTGATTCTACCGGCTCAAGAATCAGAACTTGCATCTTGAAACCTTGTTGTGCCTCCAAACATCGATTTTGATGCTCCGAAACTGTGGCTTCTTGAAAACTTGTTGTGGCTCAAAGCATTGATTTTGATGTTCCCAAATCGGGGATTTCAAGGCACAAGCTCCGAAATGAGGTTCTAAGAGCACGATGTCCATCAAAATTGCATTTTAACGCTACCAACTTTTGAATTGGGACTTGTGTCTTGAAACCTTGTTGTGCCTCCAAACACTAATCGTGTTTTGACGCTACCAGCTTGAGAATTGGTACTTGTGTCTTGAAACCTTGTTGTGCCTTTAAACATTGATTTTGCTATTTTGAAATTGGAGCTTTTGAACCACAGGCTCTTAAATGAGGTTCTAAGAGCACGATGTGCATCAGAATCATGTTTTGCTCCAGAATAAGGACTTGCGTCTTGAAAGCTTGTTGTTCCTCCAAATACCAATTTTAATGGATCGAAACTGAAGATTTTTAGGCTTTCAAGGCACAAGCTCCGAAATGAGGTTGTAAGAGCATGATGTGCATAAAAATTGCGTTTTGACGCTATCGACTATGGAATTGGGACTTGTGTCTTGAAACCTTGTTGTGCTTCCAAACACTAATTTTTATGCTCAAAAAATGAGGCTTTTGAGGCACAACCATTGAAATGAGGTTCTAAGAACACCATATTTTGAAACTAGAGCTTTCGAGCCACACACTTCAAAACAAGGTTGATGTGCATGAAAATCACATTTTGACACTACAGGCTTCGGAATAGGTACTTGCGTCTTGAAAGCTTGTTGTGCCTCCAAACACCAATTTTGATAATTTGAAACTGAAGATTTTGAGAGATAAGCTCCAAAACGAGGTTCTAAGAGCATGATGTGTGTCAAAATCAAATTTCAACGCTACCGGCTCCAGAATCAGGACTTGCATCTTGAAACCTTGTTGTGTCTCAAAACATCGATTTTGATGCTCCAAAACTGGGGCTTTTGAGGCACAATTTCTAAACCAGGGTTCTAAGAGCACAATGTGCATCAAAATTGAATTTTGATGCTACTGGCTCTTGAATTGGGGCTTGCATCTTGGAACCTGGTGGTGCCTCAAAACACTCATTTTGATGCTCTAAAACCAAGTCTTTCGAGGCACAAGCTTCGAAATGAGGTTCTAAGAGCACGATGTGCATCAGAATCACGTTTTGACACTACAGACTCTGGCATAAGGACTTGCATCTTGAAAGCTTGTTGTTCCTCCAAATACCAATTTTAATGGTTCAAAACTGGAGATTTTTAGGCATAAGCTCCAATACAATGTTCTAAGAGCATGATGTGTGTCAACATCAAATTCTGAAGCTACCGGCTCCACAATCAGGACTTGCATTTTGAAACCTTGTTGTGCCTCCAAACATCAATTTTGATGCTTTAAAATTGGGGCTTTTCAGGCACAATTTCTAAAACGGGGTTCTAAGAGCACAATGTGCATCAAAATTAAATTTTGATGCTCCTGGCTCTAGAATCGGGGCTTGGATCTTGAAACATTTTTGTTCCTCAAAACACTGATTTTGATGCTCTGAAACTGTGGCTTTTGAGGCACAAGGTTCGAAATGAGGTTCTAAGAGCACGATGTGCACCAAAATCAGACTTTGACGCTATTGACTCTAGAGTCAGGACTTGCATTTTGAAACCTTGTTGTGCCTCCAAACATTGATTTTGATGCTCCAAACCTAGCTCTTTCAAGGTAGAAGCTCCAAAATGAGCTTCCAAGAGAATCATGTGTGTCGAAATGGAATTTTGACGCTATGGGCTCTGGAGTAGGGACTTTGAAGGCACAAGCTCCGAAATGAGGTTCTAAAAGCACGATGTACATCAAAATTACATTTTGACGCTACCAACTCTGAAATTGGGACTCATGTCTTGAAACCTTGTTGTGCCTCCAAACACTTATTTTATGCTCCAAAAATGAGGCTTTTGAGGCACAACCTCTGAAATGAGTTTCTAAGAACACCATGTTTGTCAAAATCTTGTTTTGACGCTATCAGCTTGAGAATTGGGAATTGTGTCTTGAAACCTTGTTGTGCCTTTAAACATTGATTTTGATGTTTTGAAACTGGAGCTTTCAAGCCACACACTCTGAAATGAGGTTCTAAGAGCACAATGTGCATCAAAATCACGTTTTGACAAAACAGGGTCCGGAATAGGGACTTGTGTCTTGAAAGCTTGTTGTGCCTCCAAACACCAATTTTGATGCTTTGAAACCAAAGAGTTTGAGGCATAAGCTCCAAAACAAGGTTTTGAGAGCATGATGTGTGTCAAAATCAAATTTTGATGCTACCGGCTCCAGAATCAGGACTTGCATCTTGAAAACTTGTTATGCCTCCAAACATTGATTTTGATGCTCGAAAGTTGGGTCTTTCGAGGCACAAGCTCCAAAATGAGCTTCTAAGAGAATGATGTGCATCAAAATGGAGTTTTGATGCCACAGGCTCTGGAATAGGGTCTTGTTTGTTGAAACCTTGTTGTGCCTCAAAAAATTGATTTTGATGTTCAAAAATCAGGGCTTTCAAGGCAGGCACAAACTCCGAAATGGGGTTCTAAGAGCACGATGTAGATCAAAATTTTGTTTTGACACTACCGACTCTGGAATTGGGACTTGTGTCTTGAAACCTTTTTGTGCCTCCAAACACTAATTTTTATGCTCCAAAAATGAGGCTTTTGAGGCACAACCTCCGAAATGAGGTTCTAACAATACCATGTTTGTCAAAATCGTGTTTTGACGCTATCAGCTTGAGAATCGGGACTTATGTCTTGAAACCTTGTTGTTTCTCAAAACATTGATTTTCATGTTCCAAAATCAGGGCTTTCACGGCACAAGCTCCGTAATGAGGTTCTGAGACTACGATGTACATCAAAATTGTATTTTGACACAACCGACTTTGGAATTAGGACTTGTGTCTTGAAACCTTCTTGTGGCTCCAAACACTACATGCACAAGCTTTGAAATGATGTTCTAAGAGCACGATGTGCACCAAAATCAGCGTTTTGTGCCTCCAAATACCAATTTTGATGCTTCGAAATTGAAGATTTTGAGGCATAAGCTCCAAAACATGGTTCTAAGAGCACGATGTCAAATTTTGACACCACCGGCTCCAGAATCAAGATTTGCATCTTGAAACCTTGTTGTGCCTCCAAACATCGATTTTGATGCTGCAAAACTAGGGCTTTTGAGGCACAATTTCTAAAACAGGGTTCGAAGAGCACAATGTGCATCAAAATTGAATTTTGATGCTACTGTCTCTAGAATCAGGGCTTGCATTTTGAAACCATGTTGTGCCTCAAAACATTGATTTTGATGTTCCCAAATCAGGGCTTTGAATACAAGCTCTGAAATGAGTTTCTAAGAGCACAATGTCCATCAAAATTGCGTTTTAATGCTACTGACTCTAGAATTGGGACTTGTGTCTTGAAACATTGTTGTTCCTCCAAACACTAATTTTTATGCTCCAAAAAGGAGGCTTTTGAGGCACAACCTTCGAAATGAGGTTCTAAGAACACCATGTTTGTCAAAATCGTGTTTTGACGCTACCAGCTTGAGAATCAGGACTTGTGTCTTGAAACCTTGTTGTGCCTTTAAACATTGATTTTAATGTTTTGAAACTGGAGCTTTTGAGCAACACGCTCCGAAACGAGGTTCTAAGAGCACGATGTGCATCAAAATCATGTTTTGACACTACAAGCTTTGGAATAGGGCATTGCATTGTGAAAGCTTGTTTCACCTCAAAATATTGATTTTGATGCTCCAAAACTGGGGCTTTTGAGGCACAATTTCTAAAACAGGGTTCTAAGAGCACAATGTGCATCAAAATTGAATTTTGATGCTACTGGATCTAGAATCGGGGCTTGCATCTTGAAACCTTTTTGTGCCTCAAAACACAGATTTTGATGCTCCAAAATGAAAGATTTGGAGGCACAAGCTTCGAAATGAGGTTTTAAGAGCAGGATGTGCACCAAAATCAAATTTTAGTGCTATTGACTCTAGAATCAGGACTTGCATCTTCAAACCTTGTTGTGCCTCCAAACATTGATTTTGATGCTCCAAAACTGGGTCTTTTGAGGCACAAGCTCCGAAATGAGCTTCTAAAAGAATGATGTGCGTCAAAATGGAATTTTGACGCTACAGGCTCCAGAATAGGGACTTGGTTCTTGAAACCTTGTTGTGCCTCAAAACATTGATTTTGATGTTCCAAAATCAAGGCTTTGAAGGCACAAGCTCCGAAATGAACTTCTATGAGCATGATGTACATCAAAATTGCATTTTGACGCTACCGACTCTGGAATTGGAACTTGTGTCTTGAAACCTTGTTGTGCCTCCAAACACTAATTTTTATACTCCAAAAATGAGGCTTTTGAGGCACAACCTCTGAAATCTTGTTGTGCCTTTAAACATTGATTTTGATGTTTTGAAACTAGAGCTTTCGAGCCACACGCTCTGAAATGAGGTTTTAAGAGCACGATATGCATCAAAATCACGTTTTGACACTACAGGCTCGGAATAGGGACTTGTGTCTTGAAAGCTGCTTGTGCCTCCAAACACCAATTTTGCTGTTTCGAAATAGAAGATTTTGAGGCATAAGCTCCAAAACAAGGTTCTAAGAGCACGATGTGCGTCAAAATCGTATTTTGATGCTACCGGCTCCAGAATCAAGACTTGCTTCTTGAAACCTTGTTGTGCCTTCAAACATCGATTTTGATGCTCCAAAAATGGGGCTTTGAGGCACAATTTCTAAAACAGGGTTCGAAGAGCACAATGTGTATCAAAATTGAATTTTGATATTATTGGCTCAAGAATTGAGACTTGCATCTTGAAACCTTTTTGTGCCTCCAAACATTGATTTTGATGCTCCAAAACTGGGTCTTTCGAGGCACAAGCTCCGAAATGAGCTTCTAAAAGAATGATGTGCGTCAAAATGGAATTTTGACGCTACAATCTCCAGAATAGGGACTTGCTTCTCGATACCTTGTTGTGCCTCAAAACATTGATTTTGATGATCCAAAATTAGGGCTTTCAAGGCCCAAGCTCCGAAATCAGGTTCTAAAAGCACGATGTACATCAAAATTGCGTTTTGATGCTACAGCCTTTGAAATTGTGACTTGTGTCTTGAAACCTTGTTGTGCCTCCAAACACTAATTTTTATACTCCATAAACGAGGATTTTCAAGTGCAACCTCCAAAATGAGTTTCTAAGAACACCATGTTTGTCAAAATTGTATTTTGACGCTACTCGCTCTAGTATCAGGGCGTTCATCTTGAAACCTTGTTGTGCCTCAAAACACTGATTTTGATGCACAAGCTTCAAAATGAGGTTCTAAGAGCATGATGTGCGCCAAAATAAGATTTTAACGCTATTGACTCTAGAATCGGGACTTGCATCTTCAAACCTTGTTTTGCCTCCAAATATTGATTTTGATGCTCCAACACTGGGTCTTTCGAGGCACAAGCTCCGAAATAAGCTTCTAAGAGAATGATGTGCGTCAAAATGGAATTTTAACGCTACAGGCTCCGGAATAGGGACTTGCTTCTTGAAACCTTGTTGTTCCTCAAAACATTGTGATGTTCCAAAATCAGGGCTTTCAAGGCACAAGCTCCAAAATGAGGTTCTAAGAGCACGATGTACATCAAAATTGTGTTTTGACATTACCGACTCTAGAATTGGGAATTGTGTCTTGAAACCTTGTTGTGCCTCCAAACAGTAATTTTTATGCTCCAAAATAGAGACTTTTGAGTTACAACCTCCGAAATGAGGTTCTAAGAACACCATGTTTGTCAAAATCGTGTTTTGACACCATCTGCTTCTGAATTGGGACTTGTGTCGTGAAACCTTGTTGTTCCTTTAAACATTGATTTTGATGTTTTTAAATTGGAGATTTCGAGCCACACGCTCCAAAATGAGGTTCTAAGAGCACGATGTGCATCAAAATCACGTTTTGACACTATGGGCTCCAGAATAGGGACTTGCGTCTTGAAAGCTTGTTGTCCCTCCAAACACCAATTTTGATGCTTTGAAACCAAATATTTTGAGGTATAAGCTCCAAAACAAGGTTACAAGAGGACGATGTGCCCCCAAAATTTTTTTTGATGCTACCCGCTTAAGAATTAGGACTTGCATCAAGAAACCTTGTTGTGCCTCCAAAAATCGATTTTGATGATCCAAAACTGGAGCTTTTGATGCCTTGTTGGGCCTCAAAACACTGATTTTGATGCTCTGAAACCAGGGCTTTACAAGCTCCAAAATGAGTTTCTGAGAGCATGATGTGAGCCAAAATTATATTTTGACGCTATTGACTCTAGAATCGGGACTTGCATCTTGAAACCTTGTTGTGCTTCCAAACATTGATTTTGATTCTCCAAAACTAGGTCTTTCGAAGCACAAGCTCTGAAATGAGCTTTTAAGAGAATTATGTGTGTCAAAATGGAATTTTGACGCTACAGGCTCTAGAATAGGGACTTGTTTCTTGAAACCTTGTTGTGCCTCAAAACAATGATTTTGATGATCCAAAACTGGAGCTTTTAAGGCACAATTTCTAAAACAGGGTTCTAAGAGCACAATGTGCATCAAAATTGAATTTCAATGCATCTGGCTCTAGAATTAGGGCTTGCATCTTGGAACCTTGTTGTGCCTCAAAACACTGATTTTTATGCTCCAAAACCAGGGTTTTCAAGGCACAAGCTTCGAAATGAGATTCTAAGAGCATGATGTGTGCCAAAATCAGATTTTGACGCTATTGACTCTAGAATTGGGACTTGTATCTTGAAACCCTAGTGTGCCTCGAAACATTGATTTTGATGCTCCAAAGCTGGGTCTTTGAAGGCAGAAGATCCGAAATGAGCTTCTAAGAGAATGCATCAAAATAGATATTTGACGCTACAGGCTCCGAAATAGGGACTTGCTTCTTGAAACCTTGTTGTGCCTCAAAACATTGATTTTAATGTTCCAAAATCAGGGCTTTGAAGGCACAAGCTCCGAAAAAAGCTTGTATGAGCAAGATGTACATCAAAATTGCGTTTTGATGCTACAAACTCTGGAATTGGGACTTGTGTCTTGAAACCTTGTTGTGCCTCCAAAAATGAGGCTTTTGAGGCACAACCTCTGAAATGAGGTTCTAAGAACACCATGTTTGTCAAAATCGTGTTTTGTCGCTATCAGCTTGAGAATTGGGACTTGTGTCTTGAAAACTTGTTGTGCCTTTAAACATTGATTTTGATGTTTTGAAATTGAAGCTTTCAATCCACAAGGTCCAAAATGAGGTTCTAAAACAAGGTTCTAAGAGCACAATGTGCATCAAAATTGAATTTTGATGCTTCTTGCTCTAGAATCGGGGCTTGCATCTTGAAACCTTGTTGTGTCTCTAACCATCAATTTTGATGCTCCAAAACTAGGGCTTTTGAGGCACAATTTCTAAAACAGGCTTCTAAGAGCACAATGTGCATCAAAATTGAATTTTGATGCTACTGGCTCTTGAATCGGGGCTTGCATCTTGAAAGCTTCTATTGCCTCAAAACAGTAATTTTGATGCTCTAAAACTGGGTCTTTCGAGGCACAAGCTTCGGAATGAGGTTCTAAGAGCATGATGTGCACGAAAATCAGATTTTGATGCTATTGACTCTAGAATCGGGACTTGCATTTTGAAACCTTGTTGTGCCTCAAAACATTGATTTTGATGCTCGAAAACTAGGTCTTTTGAGGCAGAAATTCTGAAATGAACTTCCAAGAGAATCATGTGTGTCAAAATGGAATTTTGACACTACAGGCTATGGAGTAGGGACTTGCTTCTTGAAACACTGTTGTGCCTCAATAAATTGATTTTCATGTTCCAAAATCAGGGCTTTGAAGGCACAAGCTCCGAAATGAGGTTCTAAGAGCATGATGTATATCAAAATTGCATTTTGACACTACCGACTGTGAAATTGGGACTCATGTCTTGAAACCTTGTTGTGCCTTCAAACACTTTTTTTTATGCTCAAAAAATGAGGCTTTTGAGGCACAACCTCCGAAATGAGTTTCTAAGAACACCATGTTTGTCAAAATCGTGTTTTCACGCTATCAGCTTGAGAATTGGGAATTTTGTCTTTCAACCTTGTTGTGCCTTTAAACATTGATTTTGATGTTTTGAAACTAGAGCTTTCGAGCCACACACTTTGAAATGAAGTTTTAAGAGCACACTGTGCATCAAAATCATGTTTTGACAATACAGGCTTCGGAATAGGGACTTGTGTCTTGAAAGCTTGTTGTGCCTCCAAACACCAATTTTGATGCTTTGAAACCAAAGATTTAGAGGCATAAACTCCAAAACAAGGTTTTGAGAGCACAATGTGCGTCAAAATCAAATTTTGACGCTACCGACTCCAGAATCAGGACTTGCATCATGAAACCTTCTTTGAAACCTTGTTGTGCCTCCAAACATTGATTTTGATGCTAAAAAATTGGGTCTTTCGAGGCACAAGCTCCGAAGTGAGCTTCTAAGAGAATGATGTGCGTCAAAATGGAATTTTGATTGTACAAGCTCTGGAATACGGTCTTACTTCTTGAAACCTTGTTGTGCCTCAAAACATTGATTTTGATATTCCAAAATCAGGGCTTTCAAGGCACAAGCTCTGAAATGAGGTTCTAAGAGCATGGTGTACATCAAAATTGTGTTTTGAGGCTACCAACTCTGGAATTAGGACTTGTGTCTCGAAACCTTGTTGCGCCTCCAAACACTAATTTTTATGCTCCAAAAATGAGGCTTTTGAGGCACAACCTCCGAAATGAGGTTCTAAGAACACCATGTTTGTCAAAATCATGTTTTGATGCTATCAGCATGAGAATCAGGAATTGTGTCTCGAAACCTTATTGTGTCTTTAAACATTAATTTTGATGTTTTGAAACTGAAGCTTTCAAGCCACACGCTCCGAAACGAGGTTCTAACATTACAATGTGCATCAAAATCATGTTTTGACACTACAGGCTCCAGAATAGGGACTTACGTCTTGAAAGCTTGTTGTGCCTCCAAACACCAATTTCGATGCATATTTTCTAAAACAGGGTTCTAAGAGCGCAATGTGCATCAAAATTGAATTTTGATGCTACTGGCTGTAGAATCAGGGCTTGCATCTTGAAACCTTGTTGTGCCTCAAAACATTGATTTTGATGCTTCGAAACTGGGGCTTTCGAGCCACAAGCTTCGAAATAAGGTTCTAAGAGCACAATGTGCGCCAAAATCATATATTGACGCTATTGACTCTAGAATCGATACTTGCATGTTGAAACCTTGTTGTGCCTCCAAACATTGTTTTGATGCTCCAAAACTGGGTCTTTTGAGGCACAAACTCTGAAATGAGCTTCTAAGATATGTGTGTCAAAATGAAATTTTGATGCTACAGGCTCTGGAATAGGGACTTGCTTCTTGAAACCTTGTTGTGCCTCAAAACATTGATTTTGATGTTCCAAAATTAGGGCTTTCAAGGCACAAGCTCCAAAATGAGGTTCTAAGACCACGATGTACATCAAAATTGCATCTTGAAACCTTGTTGTGCCTCCAAACAACAATTTTGATGATCCAAATCTAGAGCTTTTGAGGAACAATTTCTAAAACCTTGTTGTGCCTCTTCTAAGAGCACAATGTGCATCAAAATTGAATTTCGATGTTACTGGCTCTAGAATCAGGGCTTGCATCTTGATACTTTGTTGTACCTCAAAACACTGATTTTGATGCTCTGAAACTGGAGCTTTCACGATGTGCGCCAAAATCAGATTTTAATGCTATTGACTCTAGAATCGGGACTTGTATCTTGAAACATTGTTGAGCCTCCAAACATTGATTTTGATGCTCCAAAACTTGGTCTTTCAAGGCAAAAGCTCTGAAAAGAGCTTCTAAGAGAATGATGTGCATCAAAACTCTGTCTTTCGAGGCAAAAGCTCTGAATTTTGACGCTACAGGCTCTGGAATAGGGACTTGCTTCTTGAAACCTTATTGTGCCTCAAAACATTGATTTTGATGTTCCAAAATCAGGGCTTTTAAGGCACAAGCTCCGAAATGAGGTTCTAAGAGCACGATGTACATCAAAATTGCGTTTTGACATTACCGACTCTAGAATTGGGACATGTGTGTTGAAACCTTATTGTGCCTTTGAACATTGATTTTGATGTTTCCAAACTGGAGATTTCAAGCCACACGCTCTGAAATGAGGTTCTAAAAGCACAATGTGCATCAAAATCACGTTTTGACACTAAAGGCTCCGGAATAGGGACTTGCCTTTTGAAAGCCTATTGTGCCCCCGAACACCAATTTTGATACTTCAAAACCAAAGATTTTGAGGCATAAGTTCCAAAACAAGGTTCTAAGAGCACGATGTACATAAAAATCAAATTTTGATGGTACTGGCTCCAAAATCAGGACTTGCATCTTGAAACCTTGTTGTGCCTCCAAACATCGATTTTGATGCTCCAAAACTAGGGCTTTTGAGGCACAATTTCTAAAACATGGTTTTAAGAGCACAATGTGCATCAAAATTGAATTTTGATGCTTCTGGTTCTAGAATCAGGGCTTGCATCTTGAAACCTTGTTGTGCCTCAAAACACTGATTTTGATGCTCTAAAACCGGGTCTTTCAAGGCATAAGCTTCGAAATGAGGTTCTAAGAGCACGATGTGGGCCCAGAATCAGATTTTGATGCTATTGAATCTAGAATCGAGACTTGCATCTTGAAACCTTGTTGTTCCTCCAAACATTGATTTTGATGCTTCAAAATAGGGGCTTTCAAGGCACACGGTCGGAAATGATCTTCTAAGAGAATGATGTGCATCAAAATGGAATTTTAATGCTACAGTCTCTGGAATAGGGACTTGCTTCTAGAAACTTTTTTGTGCCTAAAAATATTGATTTTGATGTTTCAAAATCAGGGCTTTCAAGGCACAAGCTCCGAAATGAGGTTCTATGAACATGATGTACATCAAAATTTCGTTTTGACACTCCTGACTCAGGAATTGGGACTTGTGTCTTGAAACCTTGTTGTGCCTCCAAAAATGAGGCTTTTGAGGAACAACCTCCGAAGTGAGGTTCTAAGAACACCATTTTGTCAAAATCATGTTTTGACGCTATCAGCTTGAGAATCACGACTTGTGTCTTGAAATCTTTTTGTGCCTTTAAACATTGATTTTGATGTTTTAAAACTGGAGCTTTTCAAGCCACATGCTCCAAAATGAGGTTCTAAGAGCACGATGTGCATCAAAATCATGATTTGACACTATAGGCTCCGGAATAGGGACTTGCGTCTTGAAAGTTTGTTGTGCCTCCAAACACCAATTTTGATAATTTGAAACTAAAGATTTTGAGGCATAAGCTCTAAAACAAGGTTCTAAGAGCAAGATGTGCGTCAAAATCAAATTTTGACACTACTGGCTCCAGAATCAGGACTTGCATCTTGAAACCTTGTTGTGCCTCCAAACATCGATTCTGATGCTCCAAAATTGGGGCTTTTGAGGCACAATTTCTAAAACAGGGTTCTAACAGCACAATGTGCATCAATATTGAATTTTGATGCTACTGGCTCTAGAATCAGGGCTTGCATCTCTGAAACCTTGTTGTGCCTCAAAACACTAATTTTGATGCTCTGAAATAGGGGCTTTTGAGGCACAATCTTCAAAATGAGGTTTTAAGCGCACGATGTGCGCCAAAATCATATTCTTACGCTATTGACCCTAGAATCGGGACTTGCATTTTGAAACCTTGTTGTGCCTCCAAACATTGATTTTGATGCTCCAAAACTGGGTCTTTCAAGGCACAAGCTCCTAAATGAGCTTCTAAGAGAATGATGTGCGTGAAAATTGAATTTGGATGCTACAGGCTCCGGAATAGGGACTTGATTTTTGAAACCTTGTTGTGTGCCTCAAAACATTGATTTTGATATTCCAAAATCAGGGCTTTCAAAGCACAAGCTCCTAAATGAGGTTCTAAGAGCATGATGTACATCAAAATTGTGTTTTCACGCAACCGACTCTGGAATTGGGACTTGTGTCTTGAAACCTTGTTGTGCGTCCAAACACTAATTTTTATGGTCCAAAAATGAGGTTTTGAGGCACAACCTTCGAATTGAGGTTCTAAGAACACCATGTTTGTCAAAATCTATTTTGACGCTATCAAATTAAGAATCAAGACTTGTGTCTTGAAACCTTGTTGTGCCTTTAAACATTGATTTTGATGTTTTGAAACTGGAGCTTTCAAGCAACACACTCCAAAATGAGGTTCTAGTAGCATGATGTCCATCAAAATCACGTTTGGACACTATAGGCTCCAGAATAGGGACTTGCGTCTTGAAAGCTTGTTGTGCCTCCAAACACCAATTTTGATTATTCAAAACCGAATATTTTGAGGCATAAGCTCCAAAACAAAGTTCTAAGAGCATGATGTGCGTCAAAATCAAATATTTTCGCTACCGGCTCCAAAATCAGGACTTGCATCTTGAAAGCTTGTTGTGCCTCCAAACGTCGATTTTGATGCTCCAAAATTGAGGCTTTTGTGGCACAATTTCTAAAACAGGGTTCTAAGAGCACAATGTGCATCAAAATTAGATTTTGATGCTAATGGCTCTAGAATCAGGACTTGCATCTTGAAACCTTGTTGTGCCTCAAAACATTGATTTTGATACTTCGAAATGAGGTTCTAAGAGCACGATGTGCGCCAAAATCAGACTTTGACGCTATTGACTCTAGAATCAAGACTTGCATCTTGAAACCTTGTTGTGACTCCAAACATTGATTTTGATGCTCCAAAACTAGGTCTTTCGAGGAACAACCTCCTAAATGATCTTCTAAGAGAGTGATGTGCATCAAAATGGAATTTTGACGCTACAGGCTCTAGAATAGGGACTTTCTTTTTGAAAGCTTGTTGTGGCACAAAACATTGATTTTGATATTCCAAAATCAGGGCTTTCAAGGCACAAGCTCGAAAATGAGGTTCTTAGAGCACGATGTACATCAAAATTACCTTTTCACGCTACCGACTCTGGAATTGGGACATGTGTCTTGAAACCTTGTTGTGCCTCCAAACACTAATTTTTATGCTCCAAAAATGAGGGTTTTAAGGCACAACCTCCGAAATGATGTTCTAAGAACACCATGTTTTTCAAAATCTATTTTGATGCTATCAGCTTGAGAATCGCTACTTGTCTCTTTAAACCCATTTGTGAGTTTAAAAATTGATTTCGATGTTTTGAAATTGGAGCTTTCGAGCCACACGCTCCAAAATGAGGTTCTAAGAGCACAATGTGCATCAAAATCACATTTTGACACTAGAGGCTACAGAATAGGGACTTGCGTCTTGAAATCTTGTTGTGCCTCCAAACACCAATTTCGATGCTTAAAAACTGAACATTTTGAGGCATAAGCTTGAAAACAAGGTTCTAAGAGCACGATGTCGTCAAAATCAAATTTTGATGCTACCGGCTATAGAATCAGACCTTGCATCTTGAAATTTTGTTGTGCCTGCAAACATCGATTTTGATGCTCCAAAACTAGGGCGCTTTTGAGGCACAATTTCTAAAACAGGGTTCTAAGAAAACAATGTGCATCAAAATTTAATTTTGATGCTACTGGCTCTAGAATCGGGGCTTGCATCTTGAAACCTTGTGGTTCCTCAAAACACTAAGTTTGATGCTCTGAAACCGGGGCTTTCGAGGCACAAGCTTTAAAATGAGATTCTAAGAGGACGATGTGCGCCAAAAGCAGATTTTGATGCTATTGACTCTAGAATCGGGACTTGCATTTTGAAACCTTGTTGTTCCTGCAAACATTGATTTTAATGCTCCAAAACTTGGTCTTCCGATGTACAACCTCCGAAATGAGCTTCTAAGAGAATGATGGGCGTCAAAATGAAATTTTGGCGCTACGGGCTCCAGAATAGGGACTTGCTTGTTGAAACCTTGTTGTGCCTCAAAATACTGATTTTTACGTTCCAAAATCCCTTTCAAGGCACAAGCTCTGAAATGAGGTTCTTAGAGCATGATGTTTGTCAAAATCATATTTTGACGCTATCAGCTTGAGAATCGGGACTTGTGTTGTGAAGCCTTTTTGTTCTTTTATACATTGATTTTGATGTTTTAAAATGGGAGCTTTCGAGCCACATGTTCCGAAACGAGGTTCTAAGAGCACGATGTGCATCAAAATCACGTTTTGACGCTAAAGGCTCCGGAATAGGAACTTGGGTTTTGAAAGCTTGTTGTGCCTCCAAACACCAATTTTGATGCTTCGAAACTAAAGATTTTGAGGCCTGAGCTCCAAAACAAGGTTCTAAGAGCACCATGTGCGTCGAAATCAAATTTTGATGCTACTGGCTCTAGAATGAGGACTTGCATCTTGAACCCTTGTTGTGCCTCCAAACATCAATTTTGATGCCCTTAAACTGGGGCTTTTGAGGCACAATTTCTGAAACAGGGTTCTAAGAGCACAATATGCATGAATCGGGGCTTGCATCTTGAAACCTTGTTGTGCCTCCAAACATTGATTTTGATGCTCCAAAACTAGGTCTTTCGAGGGACAAACTCCAAAATGAGCTTCTAAGAGAATGATGTGCGTCAAAATAGAATTTTGACGCTACAGGCTACGGAATAGGGACTTGCTTCTTGAAACCTTTTTGTGCCTCAAAACATTTATTTTGACATTCTAAAATCAAGGCTTTCAAGGCACAAGCTCCGGAATGAGGTTCAAAGAGCATGATATACATCAAAATTGCATTTTGACGCTACCGAATCTGGAATAAAGACTTGTGTCTTGAAACTTTTTTGTGCCTCCAAACACTAATTTTTATGCTCCAAAAATGAGCCTTTTGAGGCACGACCTCCAAAATGAGGTTCTAAGAACACCATGTTTGTCAAAATCGTGTTTTGGTGCTATCAGCTTGAGAATCAAGACTTGTGTCTCGAAACCTTGTTGCGCTTCAAAACACTTATTTTGATGCTCCGAAACGTGGGCTTTCGAGGCGCAAGCTTCGAAATGAGGTTCTAAGAGCATGATGTGTGCCAAAATTAGATTTTGATGCTATTGACTCTAGAATTGGGACTTCCGAAATGAGGTTCTAAGACCACTATGTTTGTCAAAATCATGTTTTGACGCTATCAGCTTGAGAATCAGGACTTGTGTCTTGAAACCTTGTTGTGTCTTTAAACATTGATTTTGATTTTTAAAAGTGGAACTTTCAAGCCACACGCTCCGTAACAAATTTCTAAGAGCACGATGTGTATCAAAATCATGTTTTGACACTATAGGCTCCGGAATAGGGACTTCATCTTGGAAGCTTGTTGTGCCTCCAAACACCAATTTTCATGCTTCGAAATTGAAGATTTTGAGACATAAGTTCCAAAACAAGGTTCTAAGATCACGATGTGCGTCAAAATCAAATTTTGACGCTACCGGCTCAAAAATCAGGACTTGCATCTTGAAACCTTGTTGTGCCTCAAAACATCATTTTTGATGCTCCAAAATTGGGGCTTTTGAGGCACGATTTCTAAAAAAGGATTCTAAGAGCACAATGTGCACCAAAATTAGATTTTAACGCTATTGACAATGACTCTAGAATCCGGACTTGCATCAAACCTTGTTGTGCCTCCAAACATTGATTTTGATGCTCCAAAATTGGGTCTTTTGAGGCATAAGCTCCGAAATAAGCTTCTAAGAGAATGACATGCGTCAAAATGGAATTTTGACGCTATAGGCTCCGGAATAGGGACTTGCTTGTTGAAACCTTGTTGTCCCTTAAAACATTGATTTTGATGTTCCAAAATCAGGGCTTTGAAGGCACAAGCTCCGAAATGGGGTTGTAAGAGCACGATGTACATCAAAATTGCATTTTGATGCTACCAACTCTGGAATTGAGACTTGTGTCTCGAAACCTTGTTGTGCCTCCAAACACTAATTTTTAAGCTCCAAAAATGAGGCTTTTGAGGCACAACCTCCGAAATGAGGTTCTAAGAATACCATGTTTATCAAAATCATGTTTTGACGATATCAGCTTGAGAATTGGGACTTGTGTCTTGAAACCTTGTTGTGCCTTTAAACATTGATTTTGATGTTTTGAAACTGGAGCTTTCGAGCCACACGCTCCGAAACGAGGTTCTAAGAGCACGATTTGCATCAAAATCATCTTTTGACACTATAGGCTCCGGAATAGGGACTTGCGTCTTGAAAGCTTGTTGTGCCTCCAAACACCAATTTTGATGCTTCGAAACTAAAATTTTTGAGGCATAAGGTCCAAAACAAGTTTCTAAGAGAATGATGTGTGTCAAAAACAAATTTTTATGCTACCGGCTCCAGAATCAAGACTTGCATCTTGAAAGCTTGTTGTGCTTCCAAACATCGATTTTGATGCTCCAAAACTGGGGCTTTGGAGGCACAATTTCTACAACAGGGTTGTAAGAGCACAATGTGCATCAAAATTACATTTTGATGCTACTGGCTCTAGAATCGGGGCTTGCATCTTGAAACCTTGTCGTGCTTCCAAACATTGATTTTGATGCTCCAAAACAATGTTTTTCGAGGCACAAGCTCCGAAATGAGCTTCTAAGAGAATGATGTGCGTCAAAATGGAATTTTGATGCTATAGGCTCTGGAATAGGGACTTGCTTCTTGAAACCTTGTTGTGTCTCAAAACATTGATTTTAATGTTCCAAAATCTGGGCTTTCAAGGCACAAGCTTCGAAATGAGGACTTGCATCTTGAAAGTTTGTTTTGCCTCCAAACACCAATTTTGATACTTCGAAACCGAAGATTTTGAAGCATAAGCTCCAAAACAAGGTTATAAGAGCACGATGTGCATCAAAATCAAATTTTGACGTTATCGGCTCCAGAATCAGGATTTGCATCTTGAAACCTTGTTGTGCCTCCAAACATCAATTTTGATGCTCCAAAACTAGGGCTTTTAGGCACAATTTCTAAAACACGGTTCTAAGACCACAATGTGCATCAAAATTGAATTTTAGATGCTACTGGCTCTAGAATCAGGACTTACATTTTGAAACCATGTTGTGCCTCAAAACACTAATTTTGATGCTTTGAAACTGAGGCTTTCGACGCACAAGCTTCGAAATGAGGTTCTAAGAGCACGATGTGCGCCAAAATCAGATTTTGACGCTATAGACTCTAGAATCGGGACTTGCATCTTGAAACCTTGTTGTGCCTTTAAACATTGATTTTGATGTTTTGAAACTAGATTTTTTGAGCCACACGCTCCGAAGTGAGGTTCTAGGAACATGATGTGCATCAAAATCATGTTTTGACATTACAGGCTCTGGAATAGGGACTCTCAACTTGGATGCTTGTGGTGCTTGCAAACACTAATTTCGATGCTTCGAAACTGAAGATTTCAAGGCATAAGCTCCAAAACAAGGTTCTAAGAGCAGGACGTGCATCAGAATCAAATTCTGACTCCACCGGCTCCAAAATCAGGACATGCATCTTGAAACCTTGTTGTGCCTCCAAACATCGATTTTGATGCTCCAAAATTGGGGCTTTTGAGGCACAAGTTCTAAAACAGGGTTCTAAGAGCACAATGTGCATGAAAATTAAATTTAGATGCTACTGGCTCTAGAATCGGGGCTTGCATCTTGAAAACTTGTTGTGTCTCAAAACACTGATTTTGATGCTCCGAAACCAGGGCTTTCGAGGCACAAGCTTTGAAATGAGATTCTAACAGCACGATGTGTACCAAATTCAGTTTTTGACGCTATTGACTCTAGAATCGGAACTTGCGTCTTCAAATCTTGTTGTGCCTGAAAACAATGATTTTGATGTTCCAAACTCAGGGCTTTCAAGGCACAAGCTCCGAAATGAGGTTCTAAGAGCACGATGTACATCAAAATTGTGTTTTGATGCTACCGACTCTGGAATTTGGACTTGCATCGTGAAAGTTCGTTGTGCCTCCAGACACGAATTTTCATGCTTCGAAACTAAAGATTTTGTGGCATAAGCTCCAAAACAATGTTCTAAGAGCACAATGTGCGTCAAAATCAAATTTTGATGCTATTGGCTCAAGAATCCGGACTTGCATCTTGAAATCTTGTTTTGCCTTGAAACATTGATTTTGATGCTCCAAAATTGGGCCTTTTGAGGCAAAATTTCTAAAACAGGGTTATAAGAGCACAATGTGCATCAAAATTGAATTTCGATGCTACTGGCTCTAGAATCGGAGCTTGCATCTTGAAACCTTGTTGTGCCGCAAAACACTGATTTTGATGCTCCGAAACTAGGGCTTTCGAGGCACAAGCTTCAAAATGAGGTTCTAAGAGCACGATGTGCGCCAAAATCAAATTTTGATGCTATTGACTCTAGAATCAGGACTTGCATCTTCAAACCTTGTTGTTCCTCTAAACACTAATTTTGATGTTTTGAAAATCAAGCTTTGGAGCCACATGCTCCGAAAGGAAGTTTTAAGACCACAATGTGCATCAAAATCACGTTTTGACACTACAGGCTCTAGAATAGGGACTTGCATCTTGAATGCTTGATGTTCTTCCAAACACCAATTTTGATGCTTCAAAACTGAAGATTTTAAGAGATAAGCTCCAAAACAAGGTTCTAAGAGCACGATGTGCATCAAAATCAAATTCTGATGCTATTGGCTCTAGAATCAGGACTTGCATTTTGAAATCTTGTTGTGCCTCCAAACATCGATTTTGATGCTCCAAGATCAGGGCTTTCAAGGGAGAAGCTTCGAAATGAGGTTCTAAGAGCACGATGTACATCAAAATTGAATTTTAACACTACCAACTTTGGAATTGGGACTTGTGTCTTGAAACCTTGTTGTGCCTCCAAACACTAATTTTTATGTTCCAGAAATGAGGCTTTTGAGGGACAACCTCAAAAATGAGGTTCTAAGAACACTATGTTTGTAAAAATCATGTTTTGATGCTATCAGCTTGAGAATCAGGACTTGTGTCTTGAAACCTTGTTGTGCCTTTAAACATTGATTTTGATGTTTTTAAACAGGAGCTTTCGAGCAACACGCTCCGAAACGAGGTTCTAAGAGCACGATGTGCATCAAAATCACGTTTTGACACTATAGGCTCCGGAATAGGGACTTGCATCTTGAAAGCTTGTTGTGCCTACAAACATGAATTTTAATGCTTCGAAACCAAAGATTTTGAGGCATAAGCTCCAAAACAAGATTCTAAGAGCACGATGTGCGCAAAATCAAATTTTGACTCTATCGGCTCAAGAATCAGAACTTGCATCTTTAAACCTTGTTGTGATTCCAAACATCGATTTTGATGCTCCAAAATTGGGGCTTTTGAGGCACAATTTCTAAAGAAGGGTTCTAAGAGCACAATGTGCATCAAAATTGAATTTTGATGCTACTGGCTCTAGAATCAGGGTTTGCATCTTGAAACCTTGTTGTGCCTCAAAACATTGATTTTGATGCTCTGAAACCAGGGCTTTCGAGGCACAAGATTCGAAATGAGGTTCTAAGAACACGATGTGCGCCAAAATTAGATTTTGATGATACTGATGCTAGAATTGCGACTTGCATCTTGAAACCTTGTTGTGCCTCCAAACATCAATTTTGATGCTCCAAAACTAGGGCTTTTGAGGCACAATTTCTAAAACAGGGTTCTAAGAGCACAATGTGGGCTACTAGCTCTAGAATCGAGGCTTGCATCTTGAAACCTTGTTGTGTCTCAAAACACTGATTTTGATGCTCCACAACTGTGGCTTTCGAGTCACAAGCTTCGAAATAATGTTCTAAGAGCACGATGTGGCCCAAATCAGATTTTGATGCTATTGACTCTAGAATCGGGACTTGCATCTTGAAACATTGTTGTGGCTCCAAACATTGATTTTGATGCTCCTAAACTGGGTCTTTCGAGGCACAAGTTTCGAAATGAGCTTCTAGAGCATGATGTGCATCAATTTAATTTCTAAAATTAAATTTTGATGCTACTGGCTCTAGAATCGGGGCTTGCATCTTGAAACCTTGTTGTGTCTCAAAACACTGATTTTGATGCTCCACAACTGTGGCTTTTGAGTCACAAGCTTCGAAATAAGGTTCTAAGAGCACGATGTGGCCCAAATCAGATTTTGACGCTATTGACTCTAGAATCGGGACTTGCATCTTGAAACATTGTTGTGCCTCCAAACATTGATTTTGATGCTCCTAAACTGGGTCTTTCGAGGCACAAGTTCCGAAATGAGCTTCTAAGAGCATGATGTGCATCAAAATCAAATTTTGACGCTACAGTTGGAATAGGGACTTGCTTCTTGAAACCTTGTTGTGCCTTTAAACTTTGATTTTGATGTTTCGAAACTAGACCTTTCGAGCCACACACTCCTAAACGAGGTTCTGGAATAGGGACTTGCGTCTTGAAAGGTTGTTGTGCCTCCAAACACCAATTTTGATGCGTTGAAATCGAAGATTTTGAGGCATAACCTCCAAAACAAGGTTCTAAGAGCATGATGTGCGTCAAAATCAGATTTTGACAGTACCGGCTCCAGAATGAGGACTTGCATCTTGAAACCTTGTTGTGCCTCCAAACATCGATATTGATGCTCCAAAATTGGGGATTTTGAGGCACAATTTCAAAAATAGCGTTCTAAGAGCACAATGTGCATCAAAATTGAATTTTGATGGTACTGGCTCTAGAATTGGGGCTTGCATCTTGAAACCTTGTTGTGCCTCAAAACACTGATTTTGATGCTCGAAACTGAGGCTTTTGATGCACAAGCTTCGAAATGAGGTTCTAAGAGCACAATGTGTGCCAAAATCAGATTTTGACACTATTGACTCTAGAATTGAGACTTGCATCTTGAAACCTTATTGTGCCTTTAAACATTCATTTTGATGTTTTGAAACTGGAGCTTTCGAGCCACACGCTTCAAAATGAGGTTCTAAGAACACGATGTGCATCAAAATCATGTTTTGAAACTGTAGGCTCTGGAATATGGACTTTCATCTTGGATGTTTGTTGTGCTTGCAACCACCAATTTCGATGCTTTGAAACCGAAGATTTTGAGGCATAAGCTATAAAACAAGGTTTTAAGAGCATGATGTGCATCAGAATCAAATTCTGACTCTACCGACTCCAGAATCAGGCCTTGCATCTTGAAACCCTTTTGTGCCTCCAAACATCGATTTTGATGCTCCAAAATTGGGGCTTTTGAGGCACAATTTCTAAAACAGGGTTGTAAGAGCACAATGTGCATCAAAATTAAATTTTGATGCTAGTGGCTCTAGAATCAGGGCTTGCATCTTGAAACCTTGTTGTGTCTCAAAACACTTATTTTGATGCTCCGAAACTGGGGCTTTCGAGGCACAAGCTTGGAAATGAGGTTCTAAGAGCATGATGTGCACCAAAATTAGTTTTTGACGCTATTGACTCTAGAATCAGGACTTGCATTTTCAAACCTTGTTGTGCCTCAAAACATTGATTTTGATGTTCAAAAATTACGTTTTGACGCTACCGACTCTGGAATTGGGACTTGTGTCTTGACTCTACCTTGGTTTGTTTTGACTCTACCAGCTCAAGATTCAGGACTTGCATCTTGAAACCTTGTTTTTCCTCCAAACATCTATTTCGATGCTCCAAAACTGGGGCTTTTGAGGCACAATTTCTAAAACAGGGTTCTAAGAGCACAATGTGCATCAAAATTGAATTTTGATGCTCCTGGCTCTAGAATCGGGGCTTGCATCTTGAAACCTTGTTGTGCCTCAAAACACTGATTTTGATGCTCTGAAACTGTGGCTTTCGAGGCACAAGCTTTGAAATGAGGTTCTAAGAGCATGATGTGCGCAATCAGGACTTGCATCTTGAAACCTTGTTGTGCTTCCAGACATTGATTTTGATGCTCCAAAACTAGATCTTTCGAGCCACAAGCTCCGAAATGAGCTTCTAAGAGAATGATGTGCATCAAAATGGAATTTTGACGCTATAGGATTCGGAATAGGGACTTGCGTCTTGAAACCTTGTTGTGCCTCAAAACATTGATTTTGATGTTCCCAAATAAAGGCTTTCAAGGCACAAGCTCCGAAATGAGGTTCTAAGAGCACGATGTCCATCAAAATTGCGTTTTAACGCTACCGACTCTGGAATTGGGACTTGTGTCTGGAAACCTTGTTGTGCCTCCAAACACTAATTTATGCTCTAAGGAGGCTTTTGTTTTGAAACCTTGTTGTGCCTTTAAATATTGATTTTGATGTTTTGAAACTGGAGCTTTTGAGCAACACGCTCCGAAACGAGGTTCTAAGAACACGATGTGCATCAAAATCACATTTTGACACTACAAGCTCCGGAATAGGGACTTGCGTAGTGAAAGCTTGTTGTGCCTCCAGACACCATTTTGGTGCTTTGAAACTGAAGATTTTGAGGCATAAGCTCCAAAACAATGTTCTAAGAGCACAATGTGCGTCAAAATCAAATTTTGACGCTACCGGCTCAAGAAGCCAGACTTGAATCTTGAAACCTTGTTGTGCCTCGAAATATCGATTTTGATGCTCCAACACTACGGCTTTTGAGGCGCAATCAGGACTCGCATCTTGAAACCTTGTTGTGCTTCTAGACATTGATTTTGATGCTCCAAAACTAGATCTTTCGAGCCACAAGCTCCGAAATGAGCTTCTAAGAGAATGATGTGCGTCAAAATGGAATTTTGACGCTATAGGATTCAGAATTGGGACTTGCGTCTTGAAACCTTGTTGTCCCTCAAAACATTGATTTTGATGTTCCCAAATCAGGGCTTTCAAGGCACAAGCTCCGAAATGAGGTTCTAAGAGCACGATGTCCATCAAAATTGCGTTTTAATGCTACCGACTCTGGAATTGGGACTTGTGTCTAGAAACCTTGTTGTGCCTCCAAACACTAATTTATGCTCTAAAAAGGAGGCTTTTGAGGGACAACCTCCGAAATAGGTTTCTAAGAACACCATGTTTATCAAAATCATGTTTTAACGCTATCAACTTAACAATCGAGACTTGTGTTTTGAAACCTTGTTGTGCCTTTAAATATTGATTTTGATGTTTTGAAACTGGAGCTTTTGAGCAACACGCTCCGAAATGAGGTTCTAAGAGCACAATGTGCATCAAAATCACGTTTTGACACTACAAGCTCCGGAATAGGGACTTGCGTAGTGAAAGCTTGTTGTGCCTCCAGACACCATTTTGGTGCTTTGAAACTGAAGATTTTGAGGCATAAGCTCCAAAACAATGTTCTAAGAGCACAATGTGCGTCAAAATCAAATTTTGACGCAACCGGCTCAAGAATCCAGACTTGAATCTTGAAACCTTGTTGTGCCTCGAAATATCAATTTTGATGCTCCAAAACTGCGGCTTTTGAGGCGCAATCGGGACTCGCATCTTGAAACCTTGTTGTGCTTCCAGACATTGATTTTGATGCTCCAAAACTAGATCTTTCGAGCCACAAGCTCCGAAATGAGCTTCTAAGAGAATGATGTGCGTCAAAATTCCATTTCGACGCTTTTGACGCTATAGGATTCGGAATAGGGACTTGTTTCTTGAAACCTTGTTGTGCCTCAAAACATTGATTTTGATGTTCCCAAATCAGGGCTTTCAAAATATCGATTTGAAATATCGTAGTGAAACCTTGTTGTGCCTCGAAATATCGATTTTGATGCTCCAAAACTGGGGCTTTTGAGGCATAATTTCTAAAACAGGGTTCTAAGAGCACAATGTGCATCAAAATTTAATTTTGATGCTACTAGCTCTAGAATCGGGGCTTGCATTTTGAAACCTTGTTGTGCCTCAAATCACTGATTTTGATGCTCCCAAACTAGGGCTTTCGAGGCACAAGCTTCAAAATGAGGTTGTAAGAGAATGATGTGTACCAAAATCAAATTTATACGCAATTGACTATAGAATCGAGACTTGCATCTTCAAACCTTGTTGTGCATCCAACCATTGATTTTGATGCTCCAAAACTAGGTCTTTCTAGGCACAAGCTCCGCAACGAGCTTCTAAGAGAATGATGTGCGTCAAAATGCAATTTTGACGCTGCAAGCTCCAGAATAGGAACTTGCTTCTAGATACCTTATTGTGCCTCCAATCACTTATTTTCATGTTTCAAACTTGAGGCTTTCAAGGTACAAGCTCCGAAATGAGGTTCTAAGAGCACGATGTACATCAAAATTGTGTTTTGACGCTACCAACTCTAGAATTGGGACTTGCATCTTGAAAAGTTGTAGTGCCTCCAACTGGGGCTTTTGAGGCAAAAGCTTCGAAATGAGGTTCTAAGTGCATGATGTGCGCTAAAATCAGATTTTGACACTATTGACTCTAGAATTGGGACTTGCATCTTGAAACCTTGTTGTGCCTCAGACCATTGATTTTGATGCTCCAAAACTGGGTCTTTCGAGGCATAAGCTCCGCAACGAGCTTCTAAGAGAATGATGTGCGTCAAAATGCAATTTTGACGCTGCAAGCTCCAGAATAGGAACTTGCTTCTAGATACCTTATTGTGCCTCCAATCACTTATTTTCATGTTTCAAACTTGAGGCTTTCAAGGTACAAGCTCCGAAATGAGGTTCTAAGAGCACGATGTACATCAAAATTGTGTTTTGACGCTACCAACTCTAGAATTGGGACTTGCATCTTGAAAAGTTGTAGTGCCTCCAAACACTAATTTTTATGCTCTAAAAATGAGGCTTTTGAGGTACGACCTCCGAAATGAGGTTCTAAGAGCACAATGTACATCAAAATTGAATTTTGATGCTATTGGCTCTGGAATCGGGGCTTGCATCTTGAAACCTAGTTGTGCTTCAAAACACTGATTTTGATGCTTCGAAGCTAGGGCTTTCGAGGCACAAGCTTCGAAATGAGGTTCTAAGAGCATGATGTGCGCCAAAATCAGATTTTGATTCTATTGACACTAGAATCGGGACTTGCATCTTGAAACCTTGTTGTGCCTCCAAACATTGATTTTGATGCTCCAAAACTGGGTCTTTCAAGGCACAAGCTCCGAAATGAGCTTCTAAGAGAATGATGTGCGTCAAAATGGAATTTTAACGCTATAGGCTCTGGAATAGGGACTTCTTGAAACCTTGTTGTGCCTCAAAACATCAAAATGGCAGAACGAAGGACCCCCAACCCCATTCTAGTTGTCATCACTCGCTGACCCTCTCTCTCTTAAGTTCCCAGAACCACGCCTTTCTCCTTTCCCCCTATTTCCATATTGAAGGGGAATTAGAGAAGGACATGACTCGATGAAATGAATCGATACATCCTGAACTGTATATGCTTACTCTTTTCCGCATTACCACATCAATAGACCATATTAGATTGCTTAGATCACTTGGTCCTCGCTAACCCTTTACCTTAGCCGATTTCACCTATCATTTAGCCACATTTGGACACCACTGACAACATTTCTTGGACACTATTTAGAGGCTCCCACTTGACAGAAGATTTATAGATTTGAGAGACAGGATCCACTACATCCAAAATCAGGGCTTTCAAGGCACAAGTTTCGAAATGAGGTTCTAAGAGCACGATGTACATCAAAATTGCGTTTTGACGCTACCGACTCTGGAATTGGGACTCTTGTCTTGAAACCTTGTTGCGTCTCCAAACACTAATTTTTATGCCTCAAAAATGAGGATTTTGAGGCACGACCTCCGAAATGAGTTTCTAAAAACACCATGTTTGTCAAAATCATGTTTTGAATCTATCAGCTTGAGAATCGGGACTTGTGTCTTGAAACCTTGTTGTTCCTTTAAACATTGATTTTGATGATTTGAAACTAGAGCTTTCGAGCCACACGCTCTGAAACGAGATTCTAAGAGCACAATGTGCATCAAAATCATGTTTTGATAGTACAGGCTCCAGAATAGGGACTTGCATCTTGAAAGCTTGTTGTGACTCCAAACACCAATTTTGATGTTTCAAAACTGAAGATTTTGAGGCATAAGCTACAAAACAAGGATCTAAGAGCATGATGTACGTTAAAATCAAATTCTGATGCTACCACCTCTAGAATCAGGACTTGCATTGTCAAACATTGTTGTGCCTCCAAACATCGATTTTGATGCTCCAAAACTGGGGCTTTGGAGGCACAACAATTTCTAAAACAGGGTTCTAAGAGCACAATATGCATCAAAATTAAATTTTGATGTTACTAGCTCTAGAATTGGGGCTTGCATCTTGAAACCTTGTTGTGCCTCAAAACACTGATTTTGATGCTACAAAACCTGGGCTTTCGAGACACAAGCTTTGAAATGAGGTTCTAAGAGCACGATGTGTGCCAAAATCAGACTTTGATGCTATTGACCATAGAATCAGGACTTGCATCTTGAAACCTTGTTGTGCCTCCAAACATTGATTTTGATGCTCCAAAACTGGGTCTTTCAAGGCACAAGCTCCGAAATGAGCTTCTAAGAGAATGATGTGCGTCAAAATGGAATTTTGACACTACAGGCTCCGGAATAGGGACTTGCTTCTTGAAACCTTGTTGTGCCTCAAAACATTGATTTTAATGTTCCAAAATCAGTGCTTTGAAGACACAAGCTCTGAAATGAGCTTCTACGAGCACGATGTACATCAAAATTGCGTTTTAACACTACCGACTCTGGAATTTGTACTTGTGTCTTGAAACCTTGTTGTGCCTCCAAACATTAATTTTTATGCTCCAAAATTGAGGCTTTTGAGGCACAACCTCCGAAATGAGGTTCTAAGAACACCATGTTTGTCAAAATCGTGTTTTTGATGCTATCAGCTTGACAATTGCGACTTGTGTCTTGAAACCTTGTTGCGCCTTTAAACATTGATTTTGATGTTTTGAAACTGGAGGTTTCGAGCCACACGCTTCGAAATAAGTTTCTAAGAGCACGATGTGCGTCAAAATCAAATTTTGATGCTACCAGCTCTAGAATAAGGACTTGCTTCTTGAAACCTTATTGTGCATTCAAACATCAATTTTAATGCTCCAAAAATGGAGCTTTGAGGCACAATTTCTAAACACCAATTTTTAAAAATGCAAGCCTCATTTTTTAGGCACAATTTCTAAACCTTGTTTTGGAGCTTTGAGGACTTGTGTCTTGAAAGCTTGTTTTGCCACCAAACACCAATTTTTATGCTTCGAAACAGAAGATTTTGAGGCATAAGCTCCAAAATAAGGTTCTAAGAGCACGATGTGAGTCAAAATCAAATTTTGGTGCTATCGGCTCCAGAATCAGGACTTGCTTCTTGAAACATCGATTTTGATGCTCCAAAAATGGGGCTTTGAGGCACAATTTCTAAAACAGGGTTCTAAGAGCACAATGTGCATCAAAATTGAATTTTGATGCTACTAGCTCAAGAATCGGGGCTTGCATCTTGAAACCTTGTTGTGCCTCAAAACAACGATTTTGATGTTTCGAAACCAGGGCTTTCGAGGCACAAGTTTTGAAATGAGGTTCTAAGAGTAGGATGTGCGCCAAAATCAAATTTTGACGCTATTGACTCTAGAATCAAAACTTGCATCTTCAAACCTTGTTGTGCCTCCAAACATTGATTTTGATGCTCCAAAACTGGGTCTTTCAAGGCACAAGCTCCGAAATGAGCTTCTAAGAGAATGATGTGCGTCAAAATGGAATTTTGACGCTACAGGCTTCCGAAATAGGGACTTGCTTCTTGAAACCTTGTTGTGCCTCAAAACATTGATTGTGATGTTCCAAAATCATGGCTTTCAAGGCACAAGATCCAAAATGAGGTTCTAAGAGCACGATGTACATCAACATTGCATTTTGACGTTACCGACTTTGTAATTGGGAATTGTGTCTTGAAACCTTGTTGTGCGTCCAAACACTAATTTTTATGCTCCAAAAATGAGGCTTTTGAGTCACAACCTCCGAAATGAGGTTCTAAGAACACCATGTTTGTCAAAATCGTGTTTTGACACTATCAGCTTGAGAATCGGGACTTGTGGCATGAAACCTTGTTGTGCCTTTAAAAATTGATTTTGATGTTTTGAAACTAGAGCTTTCGAGCCACATGCTTCGAAACGAGGTTCTAAGAGCACGATGTGTATCAAAATCACGTTTTGACACTATAGGCTCCGGAATAGGGACTTGCAT